>NC_052157.1:102533687-102874905 GCF_902713615.1 Scyliorhinus canicula | reverse complement strand
CGGAGTGTGGCGACTGGGGGCTTTTCACAGTAACTTCATTGAAGTCTACTTGTGACAATAAGCGTTTTTCATTTTTCATTTCATTTTCATGTTCTCTCTGAGCTGTGCAGCCGCGTAGTGACCCGAAAGTCCTCGTGCAGGCCGCGCACCAGTTGGTCCTTTTCAGTTACTGTGTGCTGGTGTACTGAAACAAACTGCCCACGCATTTCAAAAAAAAAAAATAACTCCAGGTTACGTTGCCTGAGACCTGTCAGTTTAACATAGTTACTGGAATCTATTGTAAGAAGTCTTACAACACCAGGTTAAAGTCCAACAGGTGTGTTTCAAACACGAGCTTTTGGAGCACGGCTCCTTCTTCAGGTGAATGGAAAGGCTTGTTCCAGAAATGTTTATATAGACACAGTCAGAGATGCCCCGGAATGCGAGCACCTGCAGGCAATCAAATCATCAAAGATGCAGAGAGAGAGGTAACTCCAGGTTAAAGAGGTGTGAATTGTCCCAAGCCAGTTCAGTCGGTAGGCCTCTGCAAGTCCAGGCTTGTTGGTGGGGGCCGAATGTAATGCGACATGAATCCCAGATCCCGGTTGAGTCCGCATTCATGCGTGCGGAACTTAGCTATAAGTTTTTGCTCAGCAATTTTGCGTTGTCGCGTCTCCTGAAGGCCTCCTTGTAGAATGCTGACCCGGAGATCAGAGGCTGAATGTCCTTGACTGCTGAAGTGTTCCCCAACTGGAAGGGAACAGTCCTGCCTGTTGATAGTCGCACGATGCCCGTTTATTCGTTGTCGCAGTGTCTGCATGGTCTCGCCAATGTACCACGCTTCGGGACATCCTTTCCTGCAGCGTATGAGGTAGACTACATTGGTCGAGTCGCACGAGTATGCGCCGCGTACCTGGTGGGTGGTGTTTCCACGTGTAATGGTGGTGTCCATGTCGATGATCTGGCATGTCTTGCAGAGATTACCCTGGCAGGGTTTTGTGGTGTTGTGGTTGCTGTTCTGAAGGCTGGGTAATTTGCTGCAAACAATGGTTTGTTTGAGGTTGCGCGGTTGTTTGAAGGCCAGTAGTGGGGGTGTGGGGATGACCTTGGCAAGATGTCCATCCTCGCTGATGATGTGTTGGAGGCTGCGAAGAAGATGTCGTAGTTTCTCCGCCCCAGGAAAGTACTGGACGACGAAGGGTACTCTGTCAGTGGTGTCCCGTGTTTGTCTTCTGAGGAGGTCGGTGCGGTTTTTTGCTGTGGCGCGGTGGAACTGTCGATCAATGAGTCGAGCGCCATATCCCGTTCGTACGAGGGCATCTTTCAGCATCTGTAGGTGTCTGTTGCGCTCCTCCTTGTCTGAGCAGATCCTGTGTATACGGAGGGCTTGTCCATAGGGGATGGCTTCTTTAATGTGTTTCGGGTGAAAGCTGGAGAAGTGGAGCATCGTGAGATTATCTGTGGGCTTGCGGTAAAGCGAGGTGCTGAGGTGACCGTCCTTGATGGAGACGAGTGTGTCCAAGAATGGAACTGAATTTGGAGAATAGTCCATGGTGAGTTTGATGGTGGGATGGAACTTATTGATGTCATCGTGTAGTCGTTTCAGTGATGTCTCGCCGTGGGTCCAAAGGAAAAAAATGTCATCGATGTATCTGGTGTATAGCATCGGTTGAAAGTCCTGTGTGGTGAGGAAGTCCTGTTCAAACTTGTGCATGAAGATGTTGGCATATTGAGGTGCAAATTTGGTCCCCATGGCTGTTCCGTGCGTCTGGATGACGAATTTGTTGTCGAAGGTTCCTCACCACACAGGACTTTCAACCGATGCTATACACCAGATACATCGATGACATTTTTTTCCTTTGGACCCACGGCGAGACATCACTGAAACGACTACACGATGACATCAATAAGTTCCATCCCACCATCAAACTCACCATGGACTATTCTCCAAATTCAGTTCCATTCTTGGACACACTCGTCTCCATCAAGGACGGTCACCTCAGCACCTCGCTTTACCGCAAGCCCACAGATAATCTCACGATGCTCCACTTCTCCAGCTTTCACCCGAAACACATTAAAGAAGCCATCCCCTATGGACAAGCCCTCCGTATACACAGGATCTGCTCAGACAAGGAGGAGCGCAACAGACACCTACAGATGCTGAAAGATGCCCTCGTACGAACGGGATATGGCGCTCGACTCATTGATCGACAGTTCCACCGCGCCACAGCAAAAAACCGCACCGACCTCCTCAGAAGACAAACACGGGACACCACTGACAGAGTACCCTTCGTCGTCCAGTACTTTCCTGGGGCGGAGAAACTACGACATCTTCTTCGCAGCCTCCAACACATCATCAGCGAGGATGGACATCTTGCCAAGGTCATCCCCACACCCCCACTACTGGCCTTCAAACAACCGCGCAACCTCAAACAAACCATTGTTTGCAGCAAATTACCCAGCCTTCAGAACAGCAACCACAACACCACAAAACCCTGCCAGGGTAATCTCTGCAAGACATGCCAGATCATCGACATGGACACCACCATTACACGTGGAAACACCACCCACCAGGTACGCGGCGCATACTCGTGCGACTCGACCAATGTAGTCTACCTCATACGCTGCAGGAAAGGATGTCCCGAAGCGTGGTACATTGGCGAGACCATGCAGACACTGCGACAACGAATAAACGGGCATCGTGCGACTATCAACAGGCAGGACTGTTCCCTTCCAGTTGGGGAACACTTCAGCAGTCAAGGACATTCAGCCTCTGATCTCCGGGTCAGCATTCTACAAGGAGGCCTTCAGGAGACGCGACAACGCAAAATTGCTGAGCAAAAACTTATAGCTAAGTTCCGCACGCATGAATGCGGACTCAACCGGGATCTGGGATTCATGTCGCATTACATTCGGCCCCCACCAACAAGCCTGGACTTGCAGAGGCCTACCGACTGAACTGGCTTGGGACAATTCACACCTCTTTAACCTGGAGTTACCTCTCTCTCTGCATCTTTGATGATTTGATTGCCTGCAGGTGCTCGCATTCCGGGGCATCTCTGACTGTGTCTATATAAACATTTCTGGAACAAGCCTTTCCATTCACCTGAAGAAGGAGCCGTGCTCCGAAAGCTCGTGTTTGAAACAAACCTGTTGGACTTTAACCTGGTGTTGTAAGACTTCTTACTGTGCTCACCCCAGTCCAATGCCGGCATCTCCACATCACTGGAATCTATCATCAGGGATTGACTGACTGAACATTTGGACATGTGTGAGTTGGTCCGACAGTGAGTGGGTTTGTGGAAGTTAAGTCAAGTCTGACAATCTAGTTGCATAGCATGATGTGACTAACATGATGAATTAAGGGAGTGTCATCTCCAGAAGGTATTTGATTGTCTCGCCAGAGATTACCCGCAAAAAAATGGAACTGTGTGAAGTTGGACCTGTGCAAGATAAGCTGGTCATTTTTCGGAGGTAGCAAAGAGGGATGTGACCAGCAGTGTTCCCCAGGGATCTGTACTGGGGCCTCAGCATTTCATTAGTATATATTCAGCACGTGGATAAAAGGATGGAGAGTTGAATATTCACATTTGCAGATGATATTAAGTTGGGCGGCCCATCCAGTCTGCTCCGTTCCTCATACTACAAGATCTTCATTCCAGGGATCATTCATGGGAACCTCCTCTGGACCCTTTCCAAGGCCAGCACACTTAACAAGGCTCCTATTTCCTTATTGCCCATTACTGTCTCACCTTCATTGGTCTTTAATGGGACCGCAGTTTCGCTTTAACCTCTTTCTTTCTCAAGTTGTGCAGATGGGAGCAGAAAGTTACAAAGGCACACAGCACAGATTAAGTGAGTGGGCAAAACTATAGGAATTGGGAGTTCAAAGTTTTTTCTTAAAGATGAGAATATAAAAACTATCGAGGGCAAAAATTTATGCTTCATGATTTGGATGTCACAAAAGGCTAGTAGATGGGTAGAAAAGCAATGGATTGTTGGCCTTTGCCTCAATGGAACAAGACGTTCTTTAGTTTTCATTGCTCCTTGATTTAATTCCATCAGGAATTTGGCACAGTGGTTAGCACTGCTGCTTCACAGCGCCAGGGATCCGGGTTCGATTCTGGCCTTGGGTGACTGTCCGCAGGGAGTTTTCGCTTTCCCCGTGTCTGCGTGGGTTTCCTCCAAGTGCTCTGGTTTCCTACCACAATCCAAAGATGTGCATGTTAGGTGATTGACTATGATCAATGCATGGAGTTGAGGTTGGGGTAAGGGCTAGGTTGAGTGCTCTTTGAGAGGATCGCTGCAGACACGATGGGCTGAATGCACTACGGATTCTATGGACTTTCCTCACCTCTGAAAGGATATGTCGGCCGGGTGAAGCTTTCAACTCAGATTCACCAGGTTAATATTGGGGTGGGGGCGGGGTAAATTATGAAGGCTGCTTTGCATAAAAGGTGGTCTGTATTCATTACCTTTAACCGGCCACTTTTAAATTCGAGCATTGCAGGGCAGTATGGTAGCACAAGTGGCTAGCACTGTGGCTTTACAGCGCCAGGGTCCCAGGCTCGATTCCCCGCTGGATCACTGTCTGTGCGGAGTCTACACGTTCTCCTCGTGTCTGCGTGGGTTTCCTCCGGGTGCTCCGATTTCCTCCCACAGGCCAAAGACGTGCAGGTTAGGTGGATTGGCCATGTTAAATTGCCCTTTGTGACCAAAAAGGTTAGGAGGGTTATGGGGATAGGGTGGAAGTGAGGGCTTAATGTGGGTTGGTGCAGACTCGATGGGCTGAATGGCCTCCTTCTGCACTGTATGTTCTATGTTCTATATATGATCATTATTGCCTTCCCTTGAGTTTAGAAAGTTGAGAGTGGCCTAATCAAGATGTTTAAAATAAATGTGTTCTGCAGAAATCGATGTTAGGAGCACTGTTCACAATTTACGTAAACAATTTAAACTCAGGAATTTTAAACTTTGGAGACGCCGCCAGATTAAGTGGAAGAGATAATACTGAGGATTGTAACAGAATACTAGAAGATAAATAAACTTTAACGTGGAATTCATGTGGAATTGGAAAATATACTTCAATGTAACTATGGTGCATGTAGCTGGGAGGAATGAGGAGGTTGCATGCTTATTGGAAAATTAAGAGCTTAAACCAGGGGTGGGCAAACTACGGCCCGCGGGCCGCATGCGGCCCGCCAAAGGTCTTTATGCGGCCCACCAAGTCATTAAATAAAAATAAAAAATAATTTTTTTTTTTTTTTTTAATTTTTAATTATTTTTTTTAAGGTTAATGGGGGGGGGGAGGCTGTTGGGTTACTTACTGGTATAGGGTGGATACGTTGACTTGAGTAGGGTGATCATTGCTCGGCACAACGTCGAGGGCCGAAGGGCCTGTTCTGTGCTGATCTGTTCTATGTTCTATATGAGGCGCCCAGAATCATAACCGGGTGAAGTAATTATTTTACTTAATATACTATGCGGCCCTTTAAAATTGTGAATTTCTGAATGTGGCCCTTGCACGGAAAAGTTTGCCCACCCCTGGCTTAAACAATGTGGAAGGTCGGAGGGCTAAAGTAGTGACACAGGCTATTGAGTTTAAAAAAAAAAGAGTATACAAAGCAAGGGATTAAGTTCTGGAGGGATACAATTGTTTTAATTTTTTTTTGGGATGTGGGCGTCGCTGGCAGGGCCAGCTTTTATTGTCCACCCCTAATTACCCTTGAACTGACTGGCTCCCTTGGCCGTTTCAGAGGTTGCAGTTAAGAGTCAGCCATATTGCTGGGGTCACCAGGTAAAGGTGGCAGATTTCCTTCTCTAAAGGACATTGGTGAACCAGGTGGTTTTTTTTTACGACAATCTGCAATGGTTTCATGACTTTTAATTTCGGAAATAATTGGAAATTGAAAACCATGTATGTTGTGCTAAAGCTCCAATGAATCTGACTGTACTTGGAGCAATCCAACTCTAGTCTCCATATTACAAAAAGAAGTATGGAGTCACTGGTGAAGTTACAAAGAGGATGATACTAAAACTAAGAGGTTCTAACCATCAGGAAGGTCTGAACAGGCTGGACCTCTTCTCCAGAAATGTCTTGAGATGCTTCTGAATAAAAATCTTTCAAATTATGGAAAGGTTTGATAAGAGTTGACCTGGGCAAGATGTAAATATAAGAAAGTTCCCAATAAAACCCAAAGAAATTCGGGAGAAACACCTTTTCCCAGAGAGTGGTTTGAATGTGGAACTTGTTATCAAAGGTGAATAGCAGAGTTATATTTAAAGGAGAAGCTGGATAAACACATAACGGAGAAAGGAATAGCAGCATATTCTGATAGGTTTGTGTGAAGAGGAGTGGCAAGAGCATGAACACCTACATATTCCACTTGGACTGACTGGTGTGTTTCTGTGCTGTAAATTCTATATAATCTAGTGTCGTCAGAGAATCCAGACTTCGGGAAGGGTATTTTTGAGAATGTGGAGCACACTGTCGAACAGCGACAGAGGCCAGAATTTAACTGTTTCAGCGGATGTGTGAAATTGCGCAAGAAGACGTTAGGCGTGCAGCCCGGCGCCTCGCACACTTGCATGATGTTTTGGTCAACGGGCACGTGCAGGGGTGGGAAGTGTGCCAGTCGACAACTAAGGCAATTAAGCCCATTAAGGAGTCAACTAAAAGCAATTTTCTGTGGCCGGTCCACTTTTACAGTGGACAGGCAGCCAATCAGCCAGGTGGCCGTCACCTTTTCACTAGGACCTTGATCCAGGGCGTGATGACATGTCTGCGGTGAAGTGTAATAAAAACGTTGTCCGAGTTCTGCTGTCAGGTGTTTGAATGTGCTACATAATCGGTGTTTCCTGCATTTTTTTCATTGCATTTGATTTGTCCAAGTCTGAAGCTCCCCGAGGCAGCTCCACAGCAGCTGCCTGTCTCGAGGGAGACCATTCGAAGCACCAACTCGGTGCTCGCCCTCTTCTCGCTCATTCACCTGAACTGAGCCCCTCTCGGCGCGTGTTTTACGCTGACTGCCCGTTAATTGGCCAGCCAACGTGAAATCGCGTTCAGGGGCTGGTCGTGGTCAGAAGCGCATTTCACATCTGCTTCTGGGCCTGGCGATTGTGCATGTCCGACGAGTGCAAAATGCAGGTCATCGATACCGAGTCAAGTGAAACAACTAAAAGGCTGCTAAATGTTCACTAGGAAACTAAGGGCATTAATATATACAGAGAAATGGGGCCAAAAAGATAAAGCTGCCGAGTGCATCAGCCTCTTGCTTTGAATGTCCTGCAAGTCTGATAAAGTTCATCATTGTTGTCCATGCATCAAAACCTGGTGCTAAATACACAAAGGCCCCTTTCGTCACTACCTCTGCAGTGGGACCCATTGCTTCTCATTTTTCACTTTCTATGTTCTACAGATTTTAAATCCCACATTTGGTGTTACTGCAATACGATTTGATGTTGTCCTGTCTTCCTCCAATCTGCTGTTTACAGCTGGGGTGGCCTGAACTACAGACCTTGGCTCATCATCTTTTGTTGACAGCAGAAATCTCCTTTCAGTAGTCTCTATAGTGCTTCACCAATGTTCTCTCCATGGTCACAGTAGTGTATTGGTTATGTTACTGCACAAGTAAGCCAGAGATTTGGACTGACCGCATTGAGTTCATCTCCTACCATAGCTGTTTAAACATTGGAAATTCAGTTCTTTTAAAAAGCTGGAAATAAAATTAAAAAGTTGGTGTCAGTGAAAGTGGCCTTCAATCTGCTCAATTGTTGTAAACACCTACTACGGGGAAGGGAACATGCTATCCTTATCTGGTCTGGATTAAATGTGAATCCAGTCTGATGCTGATATGGTTAATTCTGAACTTCCCTCTAGTGGTCTTGCTAGCCGCTCAGTTCTACAGGTTTGCAGCCTTATTGACAATGCCTGTAGTTTGAGAGTAAATTATGAAATTTCATGAGACTGAGCTTTACTCAGTTACTGTTTTTTTTTGATGTAGGTGGTAGCAAATGTTTTGCTGCCCAGGTTGTTTTTTTTTTGTGGAAAGGATGATTTGTTGGTCAGTGCATTCTTCCTTGCAAGCCACACACACAGCTGACTGGGCAAAAACCCCGAACAAAACTGGCAGCGTCGTGCTCCCAAGGATTATTAAACTGAGACATTACTTATGAAGTGAACTCATTGTTCATATCCAATTGATAGGAAAGGAATGCAGAGAATGCGATCGAGGCATTGAAGGAGTATGAACCCGAGATGGGCAAGGTGCACCGAATGGACAGGAAGACTGTGCAGAGGATCAAAGCCCGTGACATTGTGCCTGGAGACATTGTGGAAATTGCAGGTAAGAGAGTCTTCAACCCCACAATCTGTGTCTGAATGCTAGTGATCCATCTGGGGCATTGGTGGTCTGTTTGAACAATTTGAAGATCCTGTCCAGACTGGATCACTGCGAGCACATGGAACACAATATTTTTAATGCAACTCCAATGTGGCTTGAAAATTTAAAGGATATCATTGCCGAAAATAAGCATGTTTCACTTCCAGTGGTCTACATGAAGAAGTGTATGTGTGTGGGTGGAAAAGAGGGGAGGGGGGAGGGGAGAGGCGCTAGTAACCTGATGCCATGGCGCTCAAACCTCTGTAGTTTTGATGCCACTCTTCATATTGATAATGTATTTGTTTTATTGTCACGTGTACCGAGGTACAGTGAAAAGTATTGTTCTGCATACAGTCCAGACAGATCATTCCAAACATGAAAAAAACATAGGGTACATAGAACATAGAACAGTACAGCACAGAACAGGCCCTTCGGCCCTCGATGTTGTGCCGAGCAATGATCACCCTACTTAAACCCACATACCCGTAACCCAACAATCCCCCCCATTAACCTTACACTATGGGCAATTTAGCATGGCCAATCCACCTAACCCGCACATCTTTGGACTGTGGGAGGAAACCGGAGCACCCGGAGGAAACCCACGCACACACGGGGAGGACGTGCAGACTCCACACAGACAGTGACCCAGCCGGGAATCGAACCTGGGACCCTGGAGCTGTGAAGCATTGATGCTAACCACCATGCTACCGTGAGGCTATGGGTCATAGGGCAAACATAAATACACAATGTAAAGGTTGGAGATAGTATTAGTGTTGGAATTAAATTTTAAAAGATTAGTACTGTACAAGAGATGTAGGAAGAGAGCGTGTAAGAGAGCTGACAGAGTCGCCATGCTCCGGTGCCATCTTGTAAGGTACCCAGATGTTTGGAACCAAACTGCCCACACTGCTCCCAGACTGACAGTTAATTTCCACACAACAAACACTCACTGCAATTCGATAAATTACCTCTTATACTTTTTTGCTTGAAGGATATCATAGAATTTACAGTGCCGAAGGAGGCCATTCTGCACATCAAATCTGCACCGGCCCTTGGAAAGAGCACCTACCTCCACTCTATCTCTGTGGCCCCAGCTCACCTTTTGGACACCAAGGGGCAATTTAGCATGGCCAATCCACCTCGTCTGCATATCTTTGGACTGTGGGAGGAAACCGGAGCACCTGGAGGAAACCCACACAGACACAGTGAGAAAGTGTAATCTCCACACAGAAAGTCACCCGAGGCTGGAATTGAACCCAGGACCCTGGAGCTGTGAGGTAGCAGTGTTAACCACTGAGCCAACGTGCCGTCCCCACTGTACCACCGTGCTATATTTAATAGGACACTGGAAAGTACTCCCATATTCTTCTTCCAATTGTGCTGTGGATCTTTTAAATCCCCTGAGAGAGTGCACTGCTGAATGTCTATGTCAAAAGGCAACACCGCTCACGAATGTCGGTCCAGAATTTGTATTAACCTCTCTGCAGTGTGGGGGTGCATGGTGGCGTGGTGGCTAGTACTGCTTCCTCATGGCGCCGATGACCCCGGTTCGATCCCTGACCCCAGGTCACCGTCCGTGTGGAATTCACACATTCTCCCTGTGTCTGCTTGGATCTCACCCCACAACCTAAAAGGATGTGCAGGGTAGGTGTATTAGCCACACGGTCGCATAGTGGTTAGCACAGTTGCTTCACAGTTCCAAGGTTCGATTCTTGGCTTGGGTCACTGTCTGTGTGGAGTCTGCCCATTCTCCCATGTCTGTGTGGGTTTCCTCTGGGTGCTCCGGTTTCCTCCCACAGTCCAAATATGTGCAGGTTAGGTGGATTGGCCATGTTAAATTCCCCTTACTGTCCAAAGGAGATTGGGTGGGGTTACGGGGGTAGGGTGGAGGTGTGGGCTTGGGTAGGGTGCTCTTTCCAAGGACCAGTGCAGACTCGGGCCAAATGGCCTCCTTCTGCACTGTAAATTCTATAAATTGCCCCTTAATTGAAAAAAAAGCATTGGATGTACTGAATGTATAGAAAAATAATCTCTCTGCAGTAGTATTTGAACACACAACCTTCTGCCTCTGAGGCATGAGCCCACCCAGGTGTCCTCTTTGCCCCCCCCCCCCCGGTTCCCCCGGCCCCCTCTTTCTCTCTTCTCCCCCCCCCCCCGGGCCCCCTCATTCCCCCCGGCCCCCTCATTCCCCCCCCTCCCGGACCCCTCATTTCTCCCCCCTCCCGGCCCCCTCATTCCCCCTTTCCCCCCAGGCCTCCACTTCCCCCTCTCTCTTCCCCCCCCCCCCCGACACCCTCTTTCCACCCCACCACAGACTCCCTCATCTCCCCCCCCCCCCCCCACCCAAGCCCCCAGGCCTCCTCCCCCAGGCACCCTCTATCTCTCTCCCCCCCCCCCCTCTCCCCAGGCCCCCTTTTACCCTCTTTCCCCCCCCCCCCAGGCCCCCTCTTCTCCCCTTACCTCCCCCCCCCCCCCCCCCCCCCAGGCTCCCACTTCTACCCCCCCCAGCCCCCTCCTTTCCCCCCCCCCCCCCCCCACAGGCCCTCTCTTTGCCAGCCCCCTCTTCTCTCACCTCCCCTAGGCCCCCTCTTTTCCTCCCCAGGCCCCCCCCCCCAAGGCCCCCTCTTCCCTCACCAGGCCCCCTCTTCTCCCCCACCGGCCCCCTTTTCCCCCCCCCCCCCCCTCCAGGCCCCCGTCTTCCCACCCCTCCAGGCCCCCGTCTTCCCACCCCTCCAGGCCCCTGTCTTCCCCCCCCTTCACGCCCCTATTTCCTCCCCTCCAGGCCCCCTCTTTCTTCCCCGCCCCGTCTTTCCCCAGGCCCCCTCTTTCCCCAGGCCCCCCTCTTTCCCACAGTCCAAAGATGTGCAGGTTGAGTGGATTGGCCATGCTTAATTGCCCCTTTAGTGTCCAGAAACGGTAGGGGGGGTTATGGGGATTGGGTGGCGGCGTGGGCTTAAGTAGGGTGCTGTTTCCAAGGGCCCGTGCAGACTCGATGGGCCGACTGACCTCCTTCTGCACTGTAAATTCTATGATTCAATTTCTGCCCCATCACCCCCGCCTGAACCAAGGTTCTGCTGAAACAGCTGAGCTTGCCAGTGTACAGTGGAATCCCACATTTCTTACATTCTTTATTATTGCTGATGAAGAAAACATCCTTCTTTGTTCAAACGGCAGGACCTATCCAGAGCCAGTGGAGGCCTTGAGTAACAAATTTTACTCTGAAATTAGTGAATCAGTACAAGAAAATTATACAAATATATAGAAACATTATGATGACGGTTGATCCTCTATCTCAACGCTATGCTCCAGCACTCTCCCCATATCCCTTAACGCAGTGTTCTTCAAAACTTTTTTCCCAAGGACCCATTTTTACCAACGGGCCAACCTTCGGGACCCAACCCAGCCGACCTTCGCGTTCCACGCCGGCCGACCTTCGCGTTCCACGCCGGCCGACCTTCGCGTTCCACGCCGGCCGACCTTCGCGTTCCACGCCGGCCGACCTTCGCGTTCCACGCCGGCCGACCTTCGCGTTCCACGCCGGCCGACCTTCGCGTTCCACGCCGGCCGACCTTCGCGTTCCACGCCGGCCGACCTTCGCGTTCCACGCCGGCCGACCTTCGCGTTCCACGCCGGCCGACCTTCGCGTTCCACGCCGGCCGACCTTTGCGTTCCACGCCGGCCGACCTTCGCGACCCACGCCTGCCGACCTTCGCGACCCACTATTTTCTCTTCCCTTGTTTGTTGCTGACAAAAATGGAGGAAATGGTTTTTGGTCTCTTTGCCCCCCCCCCCCCGAACTTGGAAAAAAAAGGCAGTGACCCTATTAAAAAAATGGGTCCGCACTGCGCATGCGTGCCCGATCATGGCGCCCCCACGTTTGACTGACTGCCGTAACATCTTCAGTCTCTAGAAATCTATCTATTTCCTCCTTAATATACTCAGTGACTTGACCTCAACAGCCTTCTGTGGTAAGGAATTCCACAGGCTCGCCATTCTCTGGGTGAAGAAAGTTTGTCTTACCACAGTCCTAAATGGCCTACCCTGTTTCTTGAGACTGTGAGCCTTCGTTCTCTATGGCAAGTATAACCTTTCTTAGATGAGGACCACAACTGTCCATAATACTGCAGGTGTGGTCTCACCGAGGCCCTGTACAGCTGCACTAAGACATCCTTGCTCCTATACACTCATCCTCTTGCAATGAAGGCCAACAAACTATTTGCCTTCCTAACTGCTTGCTGTACCTACATGCTTGCTTTCAGTAACTAGTGTACAGTTATAAGCAATATCTGTATGCTGTTCATTTCATTGAAAGATTGTTATTCTGTTGACGTCTAAGTTTCACTAGGTAACGTTATTGAAACGGGTGTATTCTGTCACATTACTTACCGTGCTTCATTTTCATGTGTGATTATGATGATTAATTTGGCAAGACTACAATTTTTCATTATAACTGAGTGATTACTCTCACTAGTGCACATGGATTTCAAGTAGTCCACCCACTATCCAAAACTTCAAGGTCTTAGTTCATTAATAATAATATTTATTAGTGTCGCAAGTAGGCTTACATTAACACTGCAATGAAGTTACTGTGAAAAGCTCCTAGTCGCCACATTCTGGCACCTGTTCGGGTACACAGAGGGAGAATTTAGAATGCCCAAATTGCCTAACAAAATACAAAACAAAGTCCATGATTTTGCCTTTACAACTGTAGCCTTGAACCATCCATCAACATACCTTCCGTGTAATAAAAACAAAAACTGCTGGAAACACTCACCAGTTCAGGCAGTATCTGTGGATCGAGAAGCTGAGTTAACGTTTTGGATCAATAAGCGTCCACGAGAACTAGGGAAATCTTAGTTGCAGGCTAAAAGTAGGATAAGTCTTCTGGTACAGTTGGGCATATCCTGGATTTACTGGTCCAAATTGGGATTATTCTAGTTTTAAATTGATGTATATCATAGAATCCCTACAATGCGGAAGGTGGCCATTCGGCCCACCGGGTTTGTACCGACCCTTCAAAAGACCACTCTATCTCGCCTCATTCCCCTGTCCCATTCTTGCAGCCCCACCCTAAGGGGCAATTCATCATGTCCAATCCACTAACATGCCCACCTTTGGACTGAGAGAGGAAACCGGAGCACCTGGAGGAAACCCACGCAGACGCTGGGAGAAAGTGCAAATTCCACACACAGTCACCCAGGGCTGGAATTGAACCCGGATACTTGGCGGTGTAAGGCAGCAGTGCTAGCCACTGCAACCCCAGTATAGCTGGTGTTATCCTGGTTTAAGTGTTGCAAATTGGGATTATTCTAGTTGAAGGTAATATATAGTTGGGGTTATTCTAGACTATCCAAGGATTCTATGGGAGGCAAGAAATGAAATTGCAGAGCCGTTGGCAATGATCTTTTCATCCTCGCTGTCAACAGGGGTGGTACCAGAGGATTGGAGAGTGGCGAATATCGTGCCCCTGTTCAAAAAAGGGAATCGGGATAACCCTGGGAATTGCAGGCCAGTTAGTCTTACTTCGGTGGTAGGCAAAGTAATGGAAAGGGTACTGAGGAATAGTATTTCTGAGCATCTGGAAAGACACTGCTTGATTAGGGATAGTCAGCACGGATTTGTGAGGGGTAGGTCTTGCCTTACAAGTCTTATTGACTTCTTTGAGGAGATGACCAAGCATGTGGATGAAGGTAAAGCAGTGGATGTGGTGTACATGGATTTTAGTAAGGCATTGATTAGGTTCCCCATGGTAGGCTTATGCAGAAAGTAAGGAGGCATGGGATAGTGGGAAATTTGGCCAGTTGGATAACGAACAGGCTAACCGATAGAAGACAGAGAGTGGTGGTGGATGGCAAATATTCAGCCTGGAGCCCAGTTACCAGTGGCATACCAAAGGGATCAGTTCTGGGTTCTCTGCTGTTTGTGATTTTCATTAACGACTTGGATGAGGGAGTTGAAGGGTGGGTCAGTAAATTTGCAGATGATGCGAAGATTGGTGGAGTTGTGGATAGTGAGGAGGGCTGTTGTCGGCTTCAAAGAGACATAGATAGGATGCAGAGCTGGGCTGAGAAGTGGCAGATGGAGTTTAACCCTGACAAGTGTGAGGTTGCCCATTTGGAAGGACAAATATGAATGCGGAATACAGGGTTAACGGTAGGGTTCTTGGCAATGTAGAGGAGCAGAGAGATCTTGGGGTCTATGTTCATAGATCTTTGAAAGTTGCCACTCAAGTGGATAGAGCTGTGAAGAAGGCCTATGGTGTGCTAGCGTTCATTAGCAGAGGGATTGAATTTAAGAGCCGTGAGGTGATGGCGCAGCTGTACAAAACCTTGGTCAGGCCACATTTGGAGTACTGTGTGCAGTTCTGGTCACCTCATTTTAGGAAGGATGTGGAAGCTTTGGAAAAGGTGCAAAGGAGATTTACCAGGATGTTGCCTGGAATGGAGAGTAGGTCTTACGAGGAATGGTTGAGGGTGCTAGGCCTTTTCTCATTAGAACGGAGAAGGATGAGGGGCGACTTGATAGAGGTTTATAAGATGATCAGGGGAATAGATAGAGTAGACAATCAGAGACTTTTTCCCCGGGTGGAACACACCATTACAAGGGGACATAAATTTAAGGTAAATGGTGGAAGATATAGGGGGGATGTCAGAGGTAGGTTCTTTACCCAGAGAGTAGTGGGGGCATGGAATGCACTGCCTGTGGAAGTAGTTGAGTCGGAAACGTTAGGGACCTTCAAGCGGCTATTGGATAGGTACATGGATTAGGGTGGAATAATGGAGTGTAGATTAATTTCTTCTTAAGGGCAGCACGGTAGCATTGTGGATAGCACTATTGCTTCACAGCTCTAGGGTCCCAAGTTCGATTTCGACTTGGGTCACTGTCTGTGTGGAGTCTGCACATCCTCCCTATGTGTGCGTGGGTTTCCTCCGGGTGCTCCGGTTTCCTCCCACAGTCCAAAGATGTGCAGGTTGGGTGGATTGGCCATGATAAATTGCCCTTAGTGTCCAAAATTCTATGATTAACCTAGGATGAAAGTTCAGCACAACATCGTGGGCCGAAGGGCCTGTTCTGTGCTGTATTTCTCTCTCTCTCTCAACTGGTAGAGTTTGACTATCCTGAACTGTTAACGGTAGCACAGTAGTTCACACTGTTGCTTCAGAGCGCCAGGGACCCAGGTTCTATTTTCGGCTTGGGTTACTGTCTGTGTGGAGGCTGCACGCTCTCCCCGTGTATGCGTGGGTTTCCTCCGGACGCTCCGGTTTCCTCCCACTAGTCACGAAAGACATGCTTGTTAGGTGAATTGGACATTCTAAATTCTCCCTCCGTGTACTTGAACAGGCGCTGTAGTGTGGCTACTAGGGGCTTTTCACAGTAACTTCATTACAGCGTTAATGTAAGCCTACTTGTGACACTAATAAAGATTATTATTGTTGTTGACATATAATTCAGTGGTGCAGTCCAGATTGTCATTGGTATAGCTCAGACCATGCAACCCACGATTTAGCTGAGACGATTTAGTAACAGATCGAAGTGGGGTTATAGATGCAGATTGTATGTAACTAGCAGAAGTTAAACCTATGATTGACTTGTACAGTTAGGGTTTTCTGGTTTTTATCTTTCTCTTTTATTAATTTTTTGTTCATGGTAATTGTGTTATAATGTAGGAAAATTGACTGCATGTTAGATGTAATCAATCCCATAATTACATTGCTACAGAGCACTAATTATAGAGAATGCTAAACTGTTGTTTCACAGAGATGGTATTAAAGTTAATTGGAAATTTTACTAAGGGCTTATAAAATAACATAATGGTTTTGAAGTGTTTCAGTGCCTTTGCAATCCCAATATTGTGATTACATGACTGTTTTACTCTATATGTATCCTGTTTGATCTGTTATCTGATACAGGAGCAACACTACTGCAGGTAGTTGGCAGATGGAGGATGGGTGAGCACTCATGGCTGCTCAGACAAAGGCTTCAAAATGCAATTTTTCTTCAGGGGGCGAATCTTTGGTGACATTTTGAGTTGCCTGAAGATCCTTGCTTCTCCTTTCCACTAGGCATGATCTGTATCAAATCTTCCTTGTTCAGAAATAGCTTGAACCAAGTGCAGATTGAACCTAGTTGAATGAACCCAATTCTGTTCCTCAGCTCCAAGCTGATCTGGACAACAGTTTGAACTTTTCCACCTCATTCTTTAAATCTGAGGTTTGCCATGTTGACAGTGTTGCCGCCCTGGCCTCCGCCCTTCTCTTTCCTCGGAGTGGGGTCCCTGGACGATATTCCTCCTCCATCCGTTGCCCAGAGACACTGACCGAGGCCACGTGCCGTGCCCTGCTGATACTGATCTAACTTGGCATTGACCTACCACTTTCTAAACATGGGATCTCCTGATCTGTGCGAGGTTCTGCCACGCTGCTCCAGGCTCACTGAAACACAACAAACCTATTGAGAAAACTGGGCAGATCATAAAGTCACTGTTGAATGAGACGGAGTCTCAGTCCCTCGGGGAAGGATGGAAAGACCTCTTCATCTTTAATCCTTTGATACTTCTAGCATGCTGCTGGAGACAAAAGACCTTCTATGAGCAATCTGCTATTTTTAAATCAGTAAGATTTTCTAGATTTCAGAGGTCTGGGAATGAGTGGGAGTGATGTGCTGAAACATTGTCCTTGAAAACTTCATTAAAAATGCATTAAAAAAGTCAGTGGATTTAAAAACAAAATCCATGGAGTAAACAACTCAGTAACTTGGCAGGAGACAAGAAAGGAGGAAGAAAAGGGATATTTACCGAGCAGGCAGCATCTCACTTCAACCACGCCTATTTATCAAGGATTTTTGTTTAACTGCTGTGCGAAGTATTGGCAGCTTACAACATCATTGTGTTAGCTGAGTAAATTGCAAGTGTTCATTCATGCGCTTGGCTCGGTTTAGAGATTTATGGGTTTTCATTGTTTTGTAATATGTTTGACATCTTGCAGTGCTTCTCAGAATGGTGACTGAAGGGCAGAAGGTTAATTATTTAATGGTGATTCTGGCAGAGAACCTCAAATAACTGCCTCGGACACTAGATGTGTCGTGGATTTTTTACTCACCATACATCCAAGTGGGTGAAAGATCATCACCAATGAACTTCAGGGGGGCAGGCACCCAACTGTAAGCACAGATTTGACCCCTTAGCTGCCCGTGCAAGGTGTACTGCACAGAGCATGTGTAGCCACTGCCACATCCACATTCCTATGTTTTCAGGTGTCCCTGTGCTCCTGTCCCAGTGTTCTTCAATTCTCCTTACCTTGTGTGCGTTCAGCATCAGGAATGCTGTTGCAATCCCACTCCCCGGCTACCCTCAGCTGTAGATGGCTGGCTGTCAATTGAGATGGTATTTTTGCTGGAGGTCAAACATACCAGAGCCCTCAGACTGTTAACTGAGTGTGGAGCATGCTTGTGCTGGGCACTACATATTAAAGAAAGAGGGAAGAAAGACTGGTAGATCGAGCCTTTCACAGCCAGTGGACATGACAAAGCACTTTTGAAAAGCCCATCGTTGTAAGGCAGGAAATGCAGCAGCTCACAACTACCTGTTCAAGGGCAATTAGGGATGGGCACTAAATGCTGGCCTTACAGGCGATGCCCAATCACGTAAATGAATTTTTAAAAAATCGAATTTTCACACCGCAAACAAATATCAATGCGCACTGGGCTAAATCGCTGGCTTAAAAGCAAATCAAGGCAGGCCAGCAGCATGGTTCAATTCCCATACCAGCCTCCCCGGACAGGCGCTGGAATGTGGCGACTAGGGGCTTTTCACAGTAACTTCATTTGAAGCCTACTTGTGACAATTAATGATTTTCATTTCATTTCATTTCATTGAGCAGAATTTGTTTGAATGGTGTTATTGGGGAATAATTATTGGCCAGGATACTACGGATGAGTCTCCTGCCTTTCACGGTTCCATAGAATCTTATACACCCACTCAAGAGGCAGGGCTTCAACTTCATGTCTCATCTGGAAGAGAGCAATGTTAAATGTAGCAATATCCCCAGGTTATGAAAGATCCTGTTTAAATTAAGCCTTTCACTTCGAGAGGTGTAGAACGTGGAACATTTATGCTGCATCTTGCACCGTTGCTGCAGTGTGTGTGTACAGCATGTAAATAATCTCCAGCACAGGCATCACCACTCAGTACAGACACAGCAGTAGTTCTGGGTTAGCACAATGCTCTCGGGGCAGAGACATCTGTTCCGAACGACTCGCTTCAAAGCAAAACACAACAGGGAATCAAATGATGCTTCAGTGGACTGAACAGTGCTCTCCTCTGAGATATTCTATAATGGCTTGATAACTCCCAAAACAGTCAACACACTCCTTCCTGTGCTGGGACTTAACACCCCACCCGTGTGCAGGTAACATTTAAGGGTGTCACAACACAAAGTGGTGCTGCTTATGCCTGGTCACTGGAACCAGTACATCAAGGCAGCTTTCTGTTTGCTAACATTTTTTTCCCCCAATTGTGTTGATCAAAGATGCTAAACTTTGATCTCACTCTCAAACGTTACATATAAATATCAAATTTGCATTGACGTATGCATTTCATTACCCAGGATATCCCAAAACGCACTCAGGACTGAATCAGTTATTATTTGAAATGCGTTCGCTGTTTATAAAAGTAGGAAAAAGTGGCAGCCAGTTTGAGTACAGTAGGTCCCACAAACCGTATGGACAAAATTACTAAAAAATCTGTTTTGAGGTGTACATTAGGAGAACTCCCCTTTCAATTGTGACACAAGGCGGTGGAACAGACCTTGCTTTAATGTCTCATGTGGATGTTTGGGCTGGGCCCTGAGTTTGTGTCATGGGTGCGGTTATTGTACACGGCTCCTTCTGCCAGCGTGTACACCAACACCATGAGTTTGGGATTGTTTCGGCGACATGGGGGGACGCAGCAGGGTGTCCTATGTCTCCCCTCTTGTTCACACTGGCGATTGAGCCACTGGCGATTGCCCTGAGGACCGCAAATAAGTGGAGAGGAATTATTGATGAGAGGGTGGAACACAGGATGTCGTTGTATGCAGATGACCTTGTGATATACCTGTGGGATCCGGGGCCAGCGATGGGGGACATAATGGATATATTGACAAATGGATATATAATCAGCTTTGACAAGTCATTCAGACTCTAAACGTTAGCTCCCTTTTCTGTCCGCAACTGTTGTCAGATCTGCTGAGATTGTCCAGTATTTTCTGTTTTTGTTATTGAAGAACTTTGGTTCATTTTCTGGATACAAGTTCAATTTAGGGAAGAGTGAGTACTTTGTGGTTGGCACCTCGGGGAGGGGAACCAGTATGGGAGGACTGCCTTTCCCTCAGGCAGGGTCTAGTTTTCAGTATTTGGGGGTGGGAAACGAGCGCGGCTACGTAAATTGAATTTGTCCAGGCTAGCGGGTAGGGTTAAGGCTGATCAGCAAAGGTGAGACAGCCTCCCAATGTCCTTGGCGAGCCGGGTTCAAACATCTTACCGAGGTTCGTGTTTTTATTTCAGTATCTTTTGATATTTTACCCAAGTCATTTTTTAGAGGGATTGAGAGGCTTATATCGGGTTTCAACGGAAAACCCCGATGATTCGCAGGGAAGTCCTACGCAGGGATAGACAGTCAGGAGGGCTTGTGCTGCCAAATTTGATGTTTTCCTGCTGGGCTGCCAATGTACGAACCACTTGTTCAAACCGGAAAAGTTGGATGTCACATTTGGGGATGGAAGGCTGGAGAGAGAGAGGGATTTATTTCTGGAGGGGCGGTCTGCCAGTCTGGAAAGAGAAAGCCGGACTCGTGAGCTCAGGCGTGTTTAGGTATCTCCAGGTTCTCACTTTTGCTCGATGGACGTTCCTGATATTTTCACTGGCACCGCCATTCAACCTTAGTGGATAGGATTCTTTCCTGCTCGGGGTCAGAAGAGGGTAGTTCATCCGGCATATATGGATAGATTTTGGGGGATGAGTTGGGCTTGTTGGAAGGGTGAAAGCCAAATGGGAGGAGGAGCTGGGACCCATACTGGAGGAGGAGGTGTGGAGTGAGTCCCTTCGCAGGGTGAACGTCACGTCACCCTGTGCAAGGCTGAGCCTGATCCAGCTCAACATAGTGTTTAGGGTGCTCCTCACCAAGGCCAGAATGTGTTGTTTCTTTGAGAGGGTTGAGGATAGGTGCGAGCGCTGTTCGAGAAGGCCTGCGAACTTCACGCACATGTTCTGGTCCTGTCCCAAGCTTGTGGGTTTCTGGGTCTCTTTTTTTCAGCCCCACATTGGCAATCCTGAATATTGAGGTGCAGCCTGTTCTTTAGTGGCTATATTCAGACTATTGGACGTGCTGGAGCTGTGGGTGGGACAGATGTCCTGGCATTCACTTCGCTAGTTGCTCGGAGGCGAATCCTCCTGATTTGGAGATGTCACTTAGAGCTCCGGTGTGACTGGGCGACCTACTGGAGTTTGCGCACCTTGAGAAGGTTAAATATACCGTGAAGGGGTAATTTGAAGAGATTTAACATAGATGGCAAGCATTCATATTGTATTTTAAAGAATTGATCGCTGTTAGCTGTTTGAGGGGTGGGAGTTTATTAGATTACTGTTCTTACTATTTTGTTAACTGTTGTTTGTAATTTTTGTATTTTCTGGGTTTAAAATGATAGGTTTAATAAAAATATTTTTAAGAAGTGTCTTGTGAAAGGCGATAACTTTATCAACGTGTGACACTGGGAGCATCAATTTACATAAAGTGCTTAAGCCTTGTGTGGGACTCAAAGCTACACTCTCCTGACTCTGACATGGCTGACACCGCCATTGTCAGTTGGACTGGGATTACTTTGGTTTTAGAATGATCTGTGTGATGATGCCGCAGAACAGAAGACTTGGAGGTTTGGATAATGGAGTAGTCAGAACGTGGGATATTTGTAACTTGAATGGATATTTAAAAGTTTTGCTGGCACTGGAAGCGAAGCATCTTCATCTCGAAAGAACGGTGCTGGCAGTTTATTGCAAACAGCACTGCACAAACCAGTTGTGTTCCCAGTGACTACATGGAATGTGGAGGTTTGGTAAGTGCAATGCCCAAAATTACAACACTCCCTTGAATGAGCTTGGGAGGGAAAATTGGCCCCTGCTCCACATTGTTGTCCAGTGAACCCCCCATTGTACTTACTGATGAGTTAACTTGGTTTAAATATTGGACCCTTAGAACTCTCTCTCTTTGCTGCTACTGTTGTCTCTGCTTCTCAATTTATATTGTATTTCTGTCTGCCATTTTTGTTGGCTTTGCACTTTGGACAGCATTTTCAAGGCTCCCTGCATAATCAGTTATATTTTCACATTTCATGGGCAGGGTTGTTTGAATGTCATACTATTGGTAAAACATTCACACGAATGAGATAATGCCCTGAAAACCCAGTCCAATTCTAATCAAATGCTTCTGTACACACCTTTGAGTGGTTTACCTCAGGAGCAAAACACTGGGGACGCCCCAGTGTTCGAAGAGAGGGAGGCTGGTAAATTTCTGTCCATATAATTACCAAGAATGAGTCATTTTCCTGGAATGTCTTCGGATAAGACAATTGCCATTTTAACCATAATTAAATTCACCGCATGACAATTTTATATTGTCATCAGTGTTTTTTTTTATTCACGTGGGCGTCGCAGACTGTGCCAACATTTAGTGCCCATCCCGTGAAGGGGCAGTTAAGAGTCAACCACATTGCTGTGGGTCTGGAGTCACATGTAGGCCAGACCAGGTAAGGATGGCAGATTTCCTTCCCTAAAATACATTAGTGAAGCAGATGGGTTTTTACGACAATTGACAATCATTTTGAGCTTTTAATTCCAGATTTTATTTAATTCAAATTTCACCATCTGCAGTGGCGGGATTTGAACCTGTGACCCCAGAGTACTCTGGGTCTATGGATTACTAATCCAGCGACAATACCACTACACCACCGCCTCCCCCAAAGAGTGGCTCAGTGGGTAGTATTCTCGCCTCTGAGCCATTCGGTCATGGTTTCAAGTTTCACTCCAAAGACTTGGCTGTCACTCTAATGCAAAACCAGGAGATCCTACACCTTTGAAGCAGCTGCCTTTCTGAGGAGATGTTAAATGGTGGCACCATTTACCCTATCGGGTGGATGTAAAAGTGCCATTTAGTACTCTGTTCCTGGTGTCCTGACCGATATTCTACCCTCAATCAACATCATAAAAACAGATTAACTGGTCATTAACACATTGCTGTTTTTGGAAGCTTTCTGTGCATGAATTGGCTGCTGCCTCACTGCGCCAGGGACCCAAGTTCGGTTCAGACCTTGGGTGACTGTGCGGAGTCTGCACTTTTGCCCCATGTTTGCATGGGTTTCCTCCGGGTGCTCCGGTTTCCTCCCACATTCCAAAGACGCAAGGTTAGGTGGGTTGGCCATGCTAAATTGCCCCTTATCACCCAAAGATGTATCCATTAAGTTACATGGCTGCGGGGATAGACCGGGGAGTGGTCCTGGGCGGAGTTCCTCCTGAACTGTAGGAAGTCTATTACAATACTAACTATACTTCAGAAATACTTCATTGGTTGTGTTGACACTTGGAATATCTTTAAAGATGTTATGTTGAAGCAAGTCTTAAGGTGTATTGACCCAGATTTCCACCTAGGCCAGTTCTGACTGGGGCTAGACTGGGTTGAGGCATATGAGGGAATGCTGCTAATATTGTCGGCATGGCAACCTGAACAGGCCCTGTCTCGTGGCTCGTTAAAAGCTACCATTTGCCGATCGAAGACTGCACTCTAGTTGGTGTTATTAACAATGAACTTCACCATTCCAATCTGCTTTTTTAAAGGGACACCAATGCAAAGATTGACGCCTGTGGAATATTCCAGCAGGCTGGTTTTCGCAGGCTTGCCCAACCTTCCCCACATACCACAGGAACGTTTGTGAGCCTGAAGCTGGTCTGGAATGTGACTTTCAAACCGCAGTGACTGTGCAATTGTTTGTCCCTCTGGGAGGAATCCTCCCTGCAATGTAAATAGGTGGAATCCTGTAAATCATGAAAAACCGAAGGGCGGGACAAGCCAGTTGACCAACTCCCTCCCACCTGGTTTTCACTGCGATTCGAGTACACACAGTAGCCTGATGTACACCAGACTTCCAGGCGGCTCCCCGTCCTTCACAACTTTGCAAATGCAAGGTTGATTGACACTTTAGAATCTCCATGGCTGATCTGCATATTGCTGCCAAGGCAACACTGAAGTAAACTCTCCTCGCAGTTGTGTACATTGCACACAGGTTCCTACAGCCTTGCCAGGATCCTGGGCTGTTCCACCAAAACTCGTTGTTGATTGCACCCTTAAAAAACACTTGTATTTTTGCGGCCAAGAATCAGGAGGATTGGGCATGGAGCCTGCCTTGGGATTGGCCACACACTGTTACACAAATAACATTCTCACACAGTGACCATTTATTCCCAGTTTATGGAAACTCCATCCAGGAGCAAGGAAACAGGACAAGGAAATTGGATGTTCACACTGGTCAGATTCTGGTCATTAATGAGGTATTATGCTGACCTGCTTTAGCAGCATGGTGGTTAGCATAAATGCTTCACAGCTCCAGGGTCCCAGGTTCGATTCCCGGCTGGGTCACTGTCAGTGTGGAGTCTGCACGTCCTCCCTGTGTGTGCGTGGGTTTCCTCCGGGTGCTCCGGTTTCCTCCCACAGTCCAAAGATGTGCGGGTTAGGTGGATTGGCCATGCTAAATTGCCCGTAGTGTCCTAAAATGTAAGGTTGGGGGGGGGGGGGGGGGGTTGTTGGGTTACGGGTATGGGGTGGATACGTGGGTTTGAGTAGGGTGATCATTGCTCGGCACAACATCGAGGGCCGAAGGGCCTGTTCTGTGCTGTACTGTTCTATGTTCTATGTTCTAAACAGTGAATGATTTAGCATCTGAAAGCTACTGTGATGGACAACAGAATGCTGTTGCAGTAGAACACATTTCCATAGAGATAAAGAGGGAAGAGAGGGAAAATAAATGTTCATGTGTTTGGTGCAGACGCTGGACATTATAGGTGACATGAAGTCAACAAGTTGGCAAACTATTCTTTCACCTCTGGGACCAATGTTCCATTTGAGTCCTGACAGCTGCATTGAAAGGCTTCTCTCTCCCTTACTCTCGTCTTTCTAACTTCACAAGGGTCAACTTGAAAACAGTTAGGATTATGTTAACATCATGGAGTGTGTTAGGGACAGCTTGTCTAATCAGCTTCTTCGAATGGCCTATGTTGTCTTGCGTTTACATAGTGCCCTGAAAGTAATTTAAATAAAAAACAGCCCCATTGTGAGAAACAAATTGATTGCGTGCATGTGTGTGTGCATGCGGGATGGGGAGAGTGGTGGGGGGGGGGGGAGACTGGATATTTAGTTAAATTGATCGTTTCATGCTGCACAATGTTTGCTCATGAAAAGCAACATCGGCACAAGGACAGTAATCCAAAATGTACGTCATAAACATGGGCTCCTTAGTTGAGATTTGGTATTGGGGTAAAGTTATCCCAGGTTGGCTTTACATAAATTAGAGGCAGGTAAAGGTGAAAAACATCACTCCCATGAATGATAACAAACTCATTCCCCTCATTAATGATAAACTTCTTGACATGTTAATGATAATAAACTCCTTCCTCACACATCATTAATGATAAGGGGCTGGTTTAATGCAGGGCTAAATTGCTGGCTTTTAAAGCAGACCAAGGCAGGCCAGCAGCACGGTTCAATTCCCATACCAGCCTCCTTGAACAGGCGCCGGAATGTAGCGACTAGGGGCTTTTCACAGGAACTCCATTTGAAGCCTACTTGTGACAATAAGTGATTTTCATTTCATTTCATAAACTCCTTCCTCACGTTAATGATGAACTCCTTCCTCACGTTAATGATAAACTCCTCACGTTAATGATAATAAACTCGTTCCTCATGTTAATGATAAACTCCTACCTCACGTTAATGATGATAAACTCCTCACATTAATGATAATAAACTCCTCACGTTAATGTTAAACTCTTTTCTCACATTAATGATAATCTCCTTCCTCACCTGAATGATACTAAACTCCTTTCTCACGTTAATGGTAATAAATTTCTTCCTCACGTTAATGATAAACTCCTTCCTCATGTTAATGATAAACTCCTTCCTCACGTTAATGATAAACTCCTTCCTCATGTTAATGATAAACTCCTTCCTCACGTTAATGATAATAAACTTCCTCACGTTAATGAAAATAATCTCCTTCCGCACGTTAATGATAAACTCCTTCCGCACGTTAATGATAAACTCCTTCCGCACGTTAATGATAATAAACTCCTTCCTCACGTTAATGATAAACTCCTTCCTCATGTTAATGATAAACTCCTTCCACACGTTAATGATAATAAACTCCTTCCTCACGTTAATGATAATAATCTCCTTCCTCACGTTAATGATAAACTCATTCCTCACGTTAATGATAATCTCCTGCCTCATGTTAATGATAATAAACTCCTTCCTCACGTTAATGATAATAATCTCCTTCCTCACGTTAATGATAATAAACATATTCCTCACGTTAATGATAATAAACTCCTTCCTCACGTTAATGATAATAAACTCCTTCCTCACGTTAATGATAATAATCTCCTTCCTCATGTTAATGATAATAAACTCCTTCCTCACGTTAATGATAAACTCCTTCCTCACGTTAATGATAATAATCTCCTTCCTCACGTTAATGATAATAAACTCCTTCCTCACGTTAATGTTAAACTCCTTCCTCACGTTAATGATAATCTCCTTCCTCACGTTAATGATAATAAACTCATTCCTCGCGTTAATGATAATCTCCTTCCTCACGTTAATGATAATAAACTCATTCCTCGCGTTAATGATAATAAACTCATTCCTCGCGTTAATGATGATAATCTCCTTCCTCACGTTAATGATAATAATCTCCTTCCTCACGTTAATGATAATAAACTCATTCCTCGCGTTAATGATGATCTCCTTCCTCGCGTTAATGTAATAAACTCATTCCTCACGCTAATGATAATAAACCCCTTCCTCACGTTAATGATAATAAACCCCTTCCTCACGTTAATGATAACAAACCCCTTCCTCACGTTAATGATAACAAACCCCTTCCTCACGTTAATGATAATCTTCTCACGTTAATGATAATAAACTCCTTCCTCGCGTTAATGATGATAATCTCCTTCCTCGCGTTAATGATAATAAACTCATTCCTCACGTTAATGATAATAAACTCATTCCTCACGTTAATGATAATAAACCCCTTCCTCACGTTAATGATAATAAACCCCTTCCTCCCGTTAATGATAACAAACCCCTTCCTCACGTTAATGATAACAAACCCCTTCCTCACGTTAATGATAATCTTCTCACGTTAATGATAAACTCCTTCCTCGCGTTAATGATGATAATCTCCTTCCTCGCGTTAATGATAATAAACTCATTCCTCACGTTAATGATAATAAACTAATTCCTCACGTTAATGATAATAAACCCCTTCCTCACGTTAATGATAATAAACCCCTTCCTCACGTTAATGATAAACCCCTTCCTCACGTTAATGATAATCTTCTCACGTTAATGATAATAAACGCCTTCCTCATGTTAATGATAATAAACCCCTTCCTCACATTAATGATAAACTCCTTCCTCATGTTAATGATAATAAACTTCCTCGCGTTAATGATAATAAACCCCTTCCTCATGTTAATGATAATAAACCCCTTCCTCACGTTAATGATAAACTCCTTCCTCATGTTAATGATAATAAACTTCCTCACGTTAATGATAATAAACTCCTTCCTCACGTTAATGATAATAAACCCCTTCCTCACGTTAATGATAATAAACTCCTTCCTCACGTTAATGATAATAAACTCCTTCCTCACATTAATGATAATAAACTCCTTCCTCACGTTAATGATAATAAACTCCTTCCTCACGTTAATGATAATAAACTCTTTCCTCACGTTAATGATAAACTCATTCCTCACGTTAATGATAATAAACTCATTCCTCACGTTAATGATAAACTCATTCCTCACGTTAATGATAATAAACTCATTCCTCACGTTAATGATAATAAACTCATTCCTCACGTTAATGATAAACTCATTCCTCACGTTAATGATAAACTCATTCCTCACGTTAATGATAATAAACTCATTCCTCACGTTAATGATAATAAACCCCTTCCTCACGTTAATGATAAACTCACGTTAATGATAAACTCATTCCTCACGTTAATGATAAACTCATTCCTCACGTTAATGATAATAAACTCATTCCTCACGTTAATGATAAACCTCTTACTCACAACCCCTTCTGCACATTAATGATGATAAACACCTTTCTCTCATGTTAATGATAATCAACATCCTACCTCAGTAATAATAAAATGCTTGCTACCTTTAATACATTGTACTGCTTCCTGACTTCAAGATTAATCCTGAATCTCTCACTCCTGATGTGAAAATCCTTCCATGTTTCTTTATTGAAAGCTCCTTTAACGGTTCCGTACTCTCTCAACAACATCCTGATTTCCCTTCAATACTACACAATTGTTTGAACTGCTGGATATACATTTCTTTTCAGAAATTGCAAAAGTCTCCACATTACGAATTATTGATAGAAGTAACTTCTTTGCAGTGTATAATTTAAGGCAGTGTAAAAATTTGCTCAGTTCTCCGGATCACCAACTTTTATTTTGCATGAAGCCATTCCTTGGGGATTGAGAGAGAATGAGCTGGGCTTTCCGAAATGGGACTTGGTGCTGAAATATTATGTTTTTCATGTATTTCTTTCAAAGATTTACCAGTAGCACAATGGGCTGAATGACCACCTTTCCTGCTTTGGTTCTCTGATTATACTCCTCCTTTCTCTGCTCCTCCCGTTTTATAGCAACGCTCACTTTAGAAAGCAGTGAATGGAATGATTTATTCCGGGACCAACGGCCATCAAATGCAGCCACATTCCGAGTCTGTCTCCCTTGGTTTTATTTCAAGGGAGTGCTCCTTCACATTGTTCCTTATGGACATCCCACCTTTCCTTTAGATGAAAGCATTTTTTTGATATTTTTCTTCTCGGGATTCCTTGTTTCTTTTTGTGAATTCTGAATGAAAAATGAGAAACCAAGAAATTATAATTGAAATACTGTAGTAATACAAGTGATTCCATTTGTTCCATATTGTCTACCCCATGAGATGCTGTTGTTGGCATAAGTAACCAATTGGGTGCAGTTAATCAGATTTATTTTTGAAAAACAATAAGCTAGTTTGCAAGCTTGTTCTGAAATGAAATGTGAATAAAGACCCCCACCCTGGGCCGGGTGGGAGAATCGCGGGGAACCGCACGAATTGTGCCATGCCGCCCAACCCCCGCACGCGATTCTCCCACGAAACCAGCGCCGCGTAAGTCGCGCCGGGCCACTCAGAGAATCGCCACAAATGGCGAGCGGCAATTCTCCAGCCTGGATGGGCCGAGCAACCGCTCCAACACGACAGGGTCCTGCCGGCGTCGTCCACCCCTGGTCGCTGCCGGCGGGAATGCTCGGGGGGGGGGGGGGGGGGGGGGCGAGGGGGCCTGTGGTGGGTGGGAAGGCGCCCTCCGAATGGGTCTGGCCTGTGATCGGCGGGCTGGCCTCCCCCCTCCCCCCAAGGCCTACATTCCGCCGCGGCCGGCCCCTGAACACCCACGCCATATTGCATCGGGGCTGGCGCGCATAAGAAGCTCCATGCGCAGGATGGCGTGGCCCAACTTCGCATGCGCAGGATTGAACTGCCCCAACTGCGCATGCGCAGGTTGGTGCGGAGGCTGGAGCGGTGTGAACCACTCCAGCGGACATGCCCGGACCCTATTCGTGCCGTCGTGAAATGTGGATAGGATAGCCCCCATAGGATTTAAGGGGCTTGGCACTGTAAACGCTGCAAAGATGTTTTACCTCATGGGAGAATCTAGAACCAGAGGACATAGTCTCAGAACAAAGGGGTGCCAATTGAAGATTGAAATGAGGAGGAATTACTTCTCTCAGAGGGTTGTGAGTCTTTGGAATTCCTTGCCACAGAGAGCTGTGGGGCAGAGTCCTTATATATATTTAAGGCTGAGATAGATGGATTCTTGATCCGTAAGGGAAATCAAGGGTTATGGGAAAAAGGTAGAAAAGCGGACGTGAGGAATGTCACATCAACTATGATCTTATTGAATGGTGGAGCAGGCTCGAGGGCCTGAACAGCCTATTCCTGCTCCTATTTCTTATGGTCTAACTGTGTGCCTTGGTGCCTTTGTTGGCATTTATTAAGATTTGCAAGTGCTGTCCTGAAACTAAGTCATCTCATTGAGCTGATTGTGCTGAAAAAAATTGGATGTCAGCTCATGACAAATGTTTAAAACTCCAGGACAGAGATTCCATTTGGCATGGTGTATCTTTTTACATGGGGCATAAAATCCGGTTCCATACTGCTTCCAATTTCACTTCAGTGTATTCAAGAAAATAATCAATGTGAGTTTTTGGGAAGAGGCTGGACAAGGAGTGGCTGCCAATCAGGAGGGCTGCTTAAATAATGGGTATTCCAATACTGCCATACTTTAATTGGAAATGTTTCCTTTTTTTCCCTCAGTTGGTGATAAAGTTCCTGCTGACATCAGGATTATCAGCATCAAATCAACAACGCTCCGAGTGGACCAGTCCATTCTCACAGGTGAGAATCTTCACAGGGCGATGGTCGGGTTCAGGGTTCATTCAGTACATCAGACATGTGACAAGTTCCACTTAGTATCTTTTTTTAATATTATGTCAATCAGATTCATTCCAACTTCATCTGTGTGGCCCGGGCAGTGGTACAACTCAGTTTAATTATGTTGACCTAATGAAGAACTCGTGCAGTTATAGATGTTCTTGGCCTGGTGAATTGATATTTCAATATTGAATTCTAGAGTAGTCTCCTTTGTGTTTAGTGCCAAGCGAATTTTATTATGTTATGTGAATGAACCAGAAGGTTCTTGTCCGTGTCAGAGCTCCAGTCCAGATTCAGTGCAGCCCTTGGGACAAATCCTGATCATCAGCTGTGTCCTGGGCCTGGTTCTGCTCTGGTTCTAGAGCTGAGTTTCACACTGTGGATTGCTCTTTATCTAGAATTATACTGTGCTTTAAGAAGGCCCTTTCCCAATAGTATTCAAGCTCAAACTCCTCAAACCTCTCCCCACCTCCAATCCACTGCATTAGGCGTACCATAGAATCAGCTGCTCACACTTAAAAACAACTTGCATTTATACCATTTACATAGCAGCTATCATGACCCCAGGATATCCCAAAGTGTTTTACAGCCAATGGAATACATTGAAGCATAGTCCCTGTTGTAATGTAGGAAATGCAGCAACCAGTCTGTGCACACATAGCTCCCACAAATAGCAATGTGATTGGGGGCACGTTTACTGATGTTGGATTTTGGCCAGAACACTGGTGAAATCTCCCTGTTTAATGTGATTCCCCGTCTACTCCCAGGCTTCTGCTGATCTTGCTCAGAATCAGCCAATCACAGCTCTACCAAGGAAGTGTATGACCTACAAATGAAGCAAAGTAACATCACCAGGCTCCCTTCAATGGTGACGAGCTAAGCTTCATATCAATGGGGTATGACTGAAGCTGACAGAGTGCTAGTTGTTAACTGGAGCTGGCACTATGAAATGCTGGTAAGATGTAGTGCCTGGAGAATGCGAGAACAGTGCTATACCATACTGTTCAAGGAATGTGAGGGTGCAAATCCCTACTAATATTGGTCTGACAACTGTGGCAATTAATGGGCTGGATCATGCCTTAGAAATTCCAGGATTTTAAATTAAAATAGATGTTTCTCGGACTAAGTCAACCGGGCTGACGGGTGGGACATTTTTGATTTATTATAAACATTGTTGTGTTAACAAAGAGGCCTATATTCTCTTGAGGCCTGAGACAAAATTTAAACCAATGCCTATATTGTTGCCATACCTGTGTTACAGCTTAGAACCCCCATTTCTAAAACACTTAATCTACGTCAAATCAAAATAAAGCTGTTTGAAAACATAACCTGAAATCCCAGCTAATGGATTTCCAGAGTGAGGAAAGTCTGTTCCAGGTATAAAAGATGCCGATCTGACTGTAGTATGGAAGCTGTCCTGATTTGATTATGGATTTTTAAAATTCCTTGTGTTTCTCTTCTCCAACCCCCCCCCCCCCCCCCCCGCCTCTGCCCTTCACCAGCACCCTGCCCACAGTCCCATCCCTGGCCCTGTGCCCCCTCGTGTTTTCCGGCTGATGGGAAAGTACCTTTTTCCAATAAGAAGGGATCCAAGTAATGCCACCTGCATAATGAGCTCACTGTTTGGCATGTAGAGAGTTTGGCATGGCAACATCATCAATCTGAACTCTGGGCACTACTCGTTTGCTAACTGACATGCGGAAAATAAATGACAGAAAGTCGAATGGTTCAAAATAAATCTCTGAGTGTTGAACTGCGTTATCTTTGCTTCAACTAAATGTTGTCTTTTTATTTTGCTAATTCTTCTTGCCATTCGTAAAAATGCCATGAGGAAAGAGGAAAATCAAAAAAATTGTAACCTCTCAAAGACTTGTAAACAATATCAAAAAGGCTCCTTCAACAGCATCTCCAAAACACCTGATCTCTATCATCTAGAGGACGAGCGTAGCAGACGCCTAGGAACTTCACCACCTGCAAGTTCCTCTCCAAGCCCCACACCACCCTGACTTGGAACTATATTGCCATTCCTTTACGTGAAACTCCCTCTAACAACCCTGTGGATTTAGAAAAGCAGTATATTATTTAAATGGCGAGAGATTGCTGAATACAGAGGGATCTGGGTGTCCTAGGACATGAATTACAAAAACTTAGCATTTAGGTACAGCAAGTGATTAGGAAAACAAATGGAATGTTATTTATTGTAAGGGGAATGGAATATAAAAGTAGGGATGTTTTACATTTGTAAAGGGTATCGGTGAGGGCACATCTGGAGTACAGTGTACAGATTTGGTCTTATTTAAGAAAGGGTATGATTGCATTAAAAGCAGTTCAAAAGATTCACTTGACTGATTCCTGGGATGAGGGAGTTATCCTAAATTGAAAAGTTGGACCTGTATCCATTGAAGTTTAGAAGAATGAGAAGTGATTTTATTGAAACGTTTCAAATCCTGAGGGGATTTGACAGGAGGGATGCTGAGAGGATGTTTCTCCCTGTTGCAGAGACTAGCACTAGGGGATGCTGTTTAAAAATAAGGGAAAATAAAGTCTCCACTTAAGATGGAGGTAAGAAGAAATGTTTTCTGAGGTTCATGAGTCTTTGGAGCTCCCTTCCCCAGAGAGTGGTGGAGGCAGGGTCAGTGACTATGTTTAAGGCAGAGGTAGACTGATTCTTGATTAATAAGGGAGTCAGAGGTCATCAGGGGTATCATAGAATTTACAGTGCAGAAGGAGGCCATTCAGCCCATCGAGTCTGCCCCGGCTCTTGGAAAGAGCACCCTACCCAAGGTTAACACCTTCACCCTATCCCCATAACCCAGTAACCCCACCCAACACTAAGGGCAATTTTGGACACTAAGGGCAATTTATCATGGCCAATCCACCTAACCTGCACATCTTTGGACTGTGGGAGGAAACCAGAGCACCCGGAGGAAACCCACGCACACACGGGGAGGATGCGCAGACAGTGACCCAAGCCGGAATTGAACCTGGGACCTTGGAACTGTGAAGCGATTGTGCTATCCACAATGCTACCGTGCTGCCCACAAGTAGGCTGAGTTGAGTCCACAATCGGAGCAGCCATGATCTTGGTGAAAGGCGGAGCTGGCTCGAATGGCCTATTATTCCCAATTCATATCTTCACACCTACACCTACATCTTCACAGCAGCTCAACAGGTGACTCACCAGCACATAGGTAGAAAGAGGGATGAGTCCTGAGAGCCGATTTGGGGGAGGATCTAGGAAAGAGATTGAAAAGCAAGACCTCTAAGGCAGTAATCCCAGGATTACTCCGAGTACTCCGTGCTAGTGAGCATAGAAATAGGAGCATGGGTCGATTGAATGTACGGATAGAGAAATGCTGTCGGAGGGAGGGTTTTAGATTTCTGGGGCATTGGGATGGGTTCTAGGGCAGGTGGGAGCTGTGCAAGGAAGTTGGATACACCGTAACAGGACTGGTACTAATATTTCCCAGAGAGATTTGTTAGTGCTGTTGGGGAGGTTTTAAATTGACTTGTCAGGGGGTTGTGAACCCGGGAGGGAAGTAATTCAGATAAGAGGGAGAGGAAGTTGGCAATGGGAAGTACAGAAATAGTAAATGAAAGTGGAAGGCAGCAGAAACAAAGAAGAATTCTCAAAATAAAATATTTAAATAAAGTCAAAATATAGATTAATGTTAAAAAAGCAGAATTAAAGACACTACCTGAATGCAAGCAGCATTTGCAACAAGATAGGTGAATTGATGTCATGAATAGAAGTGAATGGATGTGATCTAATTACCATTACTGAGACGTGGCGGCAGGGTGATCAAGATGAGAACTAGATATTCATGGAATGTAACATTAGGAAGGACAAGCAAAGAAAGATGGGGCAGCGTTGATAAGGGATGTGGAAGAGGATCTTAGATCGGAAATAGCAAGGTGTAATATCGGTTTGGGTGGAGCTAAGAAACTGCAAGGGGCAGCAAACAAATGGTGAGAGTTATTTACATTGCACCAAACTGTTGGACATGGTCTAAATCAGAAAATTAGAATATAGTAATCTTGGGGGGGGGGGGGATTTCAATCTACACATAAACTGGGTAAACCTAATGAGCACTAATAATAATATAATCTTTATTATTGCCACAAGTAAGCTTACACTAACACTGCAATGAAGTTACTGTGAAAATCCCGTAGTTGCCACACTCAAACAGGATAGACACGAGGAGAATTCAGAATGTCCAATTGATCTAACAGCACGTCTTTCGGGACTTGTCGGAGGAAACCGGAGCACCCGGAGGAAACCCAGGCAAACACTGGGAGAACGTGCAGACTCCACACAGCCAGTGACCCAAGCGGGAATCGAACCCGGGACCTGGCGCTGTGAAGCAACAGTGCTAATCACTGTGCCGCCCTACTGCAGTAGAGTACAAATTTCGATAGCAGTATGTTGAGGGGCCAACTGGAGAACAGATTATTTTAAATGCAGTAATATATAATGAGAGAGGGTTACTTAACAATCTTGTTGTAAAAGTACCCTTAGGGAAAAGTGACAATAATATGTTTGAACTTTCCACTAATTTTGAAAACAATGCTGTTCAATCCAAAACTTGAGGTCTTAATTCTAAGCAAAGGAAACTATGAAGGTATGACAGGCAAATTGGTGAATTGTGGTGGAAGGGGATGGGTATTAGTAAAACAAAGTAGTATTGGAGAAAGCCAAAAAATCCCCATAACCTGTTGATATACATCCCCAGTGTGTTGAAAGAGGTGGTTGTGAAGATGGGGAATGATTTGGTAAGCATCTTTCAAAATTATGTAGCTTCTGGAATAGTTCCTGTGGATTGGAAAGTAGCAAATATAGCCCTGTTAATTTAAGAAACGAGGGAGAAAGAAAACGAGGAACTCCAGACCTGTTGACGTGAGGTCAGTTGTAGAAAAAATGTTGGAATCTATTGTAAAGAATGTGCTAACCATTAGTGAACCAGATGGGTTTTAACGACAATCAGCAATGGTTTCATGGTCGTTATTAGAATTTTAATTCCAGATTTTTTTATCAAAATCAAATTTCGCCATCGTGGGATTCGAGCCTCTGAGCATTACCCTGGGGGTGGTGATTACTAATCCAGTGACAATACCTCAACAATGCCATACGCCAGTGTCTTGGGCCACAGCTATTCACAATCATATCGCTGATTTGGATGTGGGGGCAAAATGTCATATTTCCAAGTTTTCTGATGACAAAAAATGATGATGGAATGTCAATTGTGAGAAGGATACAAAAAAGGCTTAAAGGGAAATTGGACAGACTTGATGAGTGGGCAGGAACATTACATAATGTGGATAAGTGTGATATTATTCACTTTGGCAGGAGGAACGGAGGTGTATTTCTTTAATAGTGAGAAATTGGGATGTGTTGATGTCCAAAGGGATCTGGGCGTCTTTGTTCATGAGTCACTGCAAGTCAACATGCAGGTACAGCAAGCAATTAATTAAGAAGGCAAATGGTACGTTGGCACTTATCGCAAGAGGGGTTGAGTACAAGAGTAGCGAAGTCTTGTTTCAATTGTACAGAACCTTGGTCAGACTGCACCTGGAGTTTTGTATACAGGTTTGGTTTCTTTATCTGAGGAAGGATATACGTTCCTTAGAGGGAGTGCAGCGAAGGTTCACCAGACTAATTGCAGGATGGTGGGACTGTCCTATGAGGAGGGATTGAGGAAACTGCGCCTGCATTCTCTAGAGTTTCGAAAAATGAGTTCCGATCTCATTGAAACTTACAATCTTCTAAAGGGGCTAGAAGGGTAAATGCAGGAAGGACGTTTCCCTTGGTTTGGCGGCGGGGTGGGGGGTGGTCTCAAACCAGGAAACATATTCTCAGAAAGAGGGGCAGGCCATTTCAGACTGAGAGGAGGGACTTTTTCGCTCAGAGGGTGGTGAATATTTAGAATTCTCTACCACAGAGGACTGAGGGGCTCTGTCATTTGAGTATGTTCAAGACCGAGATCAGTAGATTTCTAGATACCAATGATATCAAGAAATATGGAGATAATGCAGGAAAATGGATTGAGGGAGATGATGAGTCATGATCTATTTGAGTATGCTCAAGGGGCTGAATAGCTTACGCCTCCTAGTTTTCGATGTTCCTGCCTCTTCAAGGGCAGTTAGGAATGGGCCAGGGGTGAGCTTGCAACCAGCTCAGCCAAGCTTGTACAATGCAGACAGGGCCCATGCTTTCCACCTCCATAAGCCCAAACCAAACCCCAAGGAATATACCCTCGACCATTGCCAGCAACATGTGTTATCACAACCACTGACTCCAGTGTCACCTTACCTGACCCCGTCCTTACCTTCATAGAATACTTAAATAAATACTGTTCTGAATACAATACACTTTCCAAATAAAAGGTGGGAAACAGTAGAATGGGTAAACACCTCGATGGAAATTATTTTGTAAAAGGTTGAGAGGGTTAGGTATGACTCCATTGCCTCCTGAGTAGTCTGCCTGGGGATTAAGTTGAAAGTTAAAGGAGAGGCTGATGAGTTTATTAATAAGCAGGGATTTGGGAGCCAGTGGCACGTTTTGCTGCAGTGCATGCTCCTTGTTAGTCATCTGAGCTCTGGGCCTCCAGTCTTCAGTGAAGAATTTGTCCTTGTGAGCTTTTAAATGTACTTGATGACAAATTGATCTTTCATTCAGTTCAGCAAAAGACCCAAACCTAACTAAAGGAGATTAAACCAGTTGATAGAATCCAATCTGAAGACACTCAGCAGGTCAGGAGAGAGAAGCAGAGTAACGGGGAGATTTTTCCAACCCTCCTGAAGGTGGGATCTGGCGTTTCCACACAGTCAGTGGAGCTTTAAGTAGTCTGCCGTATTTTATGCCGCCATCACCACGTTTTCAGCTGCAAAATTCCACCAATGTTTTGAGTTGAATTACGACTCTCTCTTTCAAAACTTACTCTTGTGCCTTTGAAACAAGTGTTGATGTTCACAAAAGTAGCCAGTGAACTCCAGAAAAAGTGATGCACGGTGACACAGTGGTTAGCACTGCTGCCTCACGGCTCCAGGGACACTGGTTCAAATCCGGCTCGGGTGACTGTGTGCAGGTTGCACTTTCTCCCTATGGTGCATGGGTTCTCTCCGGACGCTCCGGTTTCCTCCCACAGTCCAAAGATGTGCAGGTTTGGTGGATTGGCCATGCTAAATTGCCCCTTGGTGTCCAATAGGATAGGTGGGGTTACTGGGCTACAGGGATAGGGTGGAGGGTGTGGTCTTAAGTAGGGTGCTCTTTCCAAGGCCGGTGCAAACGTGATGGGCCGAGTGGCTTCCTCCTGCACTGTAGATTCTATGATTTTTCTGAAAGCCAGCTTCATGCACTGGCCTCCTGATTTGAAACTTTCCATTGAGCATCATTCACGATGCCTTTGTACTGAGCACATCAAACTGGAGGAACGATATTTACTCTGCAGTGTGGAAACACGGGACATTTTGTAGTCTGTGCCTTCAGTATGATCATTCAGTGAGTGTTCAATGAAGGACAAGTACACATCACCTGTGAAAGAAGAGCAATCACAAATTGAACCGGTCCCAGAAATAAAATAGCTGACTGATGTAGAAAGTGTGCTGCAAATGACAGACACTGCCCAAAAATCAATTGGGGAAAAAAAATCACTGCCGCATGTGTCCAGCTCTATCCATCTCCTTGAATACAACCTTCAATTCCTGTGACGTGAGATCAAATCTAGTCCAGCTGAATTCTACCTGTTAGCCAAAGGTTTGTTTTTGAAAGTTTGTGTACCTTCATACAAACATCTGACACAAAACTGCCCCGAGCCTGGTCCTCTGCCTCAGATGTGGTCCAAGGACAACTGATATGTTGCCTGGAGCATACTGTTGGATCAGAGTGGAGGAGGCTGGGCACCAGTGATGGGCAACCTTGGTCAGTGAGTGGGCTGCATCAGTGGCCCTCCTTCATCTCACTGGGCCCCAAGATTGAAATTGGGTTAGTTCAGTAACTATGACCCCCATAAATAAGATTAAATACATTTAAAACACATTGAATATTTTATAAAAATATTTCATAACCATTTAGCTCACTTGGTTAGACAGTGGGCTTGTGATGCAGAGCAAGGCCAGCAGCACGTTTAGGAGCTGTCCATCGGTTAGTTTAGGAAGGCACCCATTACCCATTGGTTAGTTTAGGAAGGCTCCCATTGCCCATTGGTTAGTTTGGGAAGACACCCACTGTCCATTGGTTAGTTTGGCAAAACACCCACTGCCTATTGGTTAGTTTAGGAAGCTGTCCATCGGTTAGTTTAGGAAGGCACCCATTACCCATTGATTAGTTTAGGAAGGCACCCACTGCCCAGTTTAGGAAGCTGTCCATTGGCTAGTTTGGGAACCATGATGTGGAGATGCCGGCGTTGGACTGGGGTGAGCACAGTAAAGTCTTACAACATTGGTTAGTTTGGGAAGACACCCATTGCCCATTGGTTAGTTAATTTCCCATACCAGCTGAGGTTATTCATGAGGGTCCCGTCTTCTCAACCGTGCCACTCGCCTGAGGTGTGATCAGGTTAAATCACCACCAGTCAGCTCACCTCGTCAAAGGGGAAAGCAGACCATAGTCATATGGGACGATGATGACTTTAGCTTACCTTACCTTGGGAGATGTGCGTGGGAAGTTTATTACACAGAGGGTGGTGGGTGCCTGGAATGCTTTGCCAGCGGAGGTGGTAGAGACGGGCACGATAGCATCATTTAAGATGCATCTAGACAGATATATGAACGGGCGGGGAACAGAGGGAAGTAGATCCTTGGAAAATAGGCGACGGGTTTAGATAAAGGATTTGGATCTGCGCAGGCTGGGAGGGCCTAAGGGCCTGTTCCTGTGCTGTAATTTTCTTTGTATATAAAATGCTTAATTATTTATATATCAATAGGGCTATCATCAACGTCAAGTCGTTAAAACAAAAGATATATTTACACTTTGGTGGGAGTTCACTGCTTTCCCAGTCAATGTTGTGAGCAATCAGCCCGCACCTCACTTCATTTGCCCTTTCTTTAGCTGGGAATCACTTCAGTCATACAGATAGGAAAAAAAAAACTACACGGACAGAAATCAGCAGAATGTGGCAACTCTGCACATGGGCAACGGTCAAAAAAATGTCTGGTGAGCCGCACTCAGAACCCAGTTAGGCTGCGTGTATCCCCCGGACTGCCAAATTGCCCACCACGTCTATACGTTATGGTATATCTGATCTCAATGTTGACAGTAAGCACCTGAAATGGGGATGCTATCCCATTCCCAGAATGAACAACTCCCATCATCGAAGGCAAAACAAAATTGTAAATGTGGTGAGGAGGTTAGATTAAAATAAACCCAATTACAGATTTGTTAGTTTGGGAAACTACCCATTACCCATTGGTTAGTTTGGGGAAGCTGTCCATTGGTTAGTTTGAGAAGCTGCCCATTGGTTAGTTTGGGAAGACACCCATTACCCATTGGTTAGTTTGGGAAGCCACCCACTGCCCATTGGTTAGTTTAGGAGCTGTCCATCGGTTAGTTTAGGAAGGCACCCATTACCCATTGGTTAGTTTGGGAAGGCACCCTCTGCCCATTGGTTAGTTTAAGAGCTGTCCATCGGTTAGTTTAGGAAGGCACCCATTACCCGTTAGCGAGAAGAAGGTTAAGAGGTGACTTAATAGAGGCATACAAAATGATCAGAGGGTTAGATAGGGTGGACAGTGAGAGCCTTCTCCCGCGGATGGAGGTGGCTAGCACGAGGGGACATAGCCTTAAATTGAGGGGTAATAGATATAGGACAGAGGTCAGAGGTGGGTTTTTTACGCAAAGAGTGGTGAGGCCATGGAATGCCCTACCTGCAACAGTAGTGAACTCGCCAACATTGAGGGCATTTAAAAGTTTATTGGATAAGCATATGGATGATAAGGGCATAGTGTAGGTTAGATGGCCTTTAGTTTTTTTCCATGTCGGTGCAACATCGAGGGCCGAAGGGCCTGTACTGCGCTGTATCGTTCTATGTTCTATTACCCATTGGTTAGTTTAGGAAGGCTCCCATTGTCCATTGGTTATTTTGGGAAGACACCCACTGTCCATTGGTTAGTTGGGAAGACACCCACTGTCCATTGGTTAGTTTGGGAAGCTGTCCATTGGTTAGTTTGGCAAAACACCCACTGCCTATTGGTTAGTTTAGGAAGCTGTCCATTGCTTAGTTTAGGAAGGCACCCATTACCCATTGGTTAGTTTAGGAAGGCACCCACTGCCCAGTTTAGGAAGCTGTCCATTGGTTAGTTTGGGAAGACACCCACTGTCCATTAGTTAGTTTGGGAACCATGATGTGGAGATGCCAGCGTTGGACTGGGGTGAGCACAGTAAAGTCTTACAACACCAGGTTAAAGTTCAACAGGTCTGTTTTGAATCACTAGCTTTAGGCGCACTGCTCCTTCCTCAAATTCACCTGAGGAAGGAGCAATGCTCCGAAAGCTAATGATTCAAAACAAACCTGTTGGACTTTAACCTGATGTTGTAAGACTTCTTACTTAGTTTGGGAAGACACCCACTGTCCATTGGTTAGTTTAGGAAGCTGTCCATTGGTTAGTTTGGGAAGACACCCACTGTCCATTGGTTAGTTTGGGAAGCTGTCCATTGGTTAGTTTGGGAAGACACCCACTGTCCATTGGTTAGTTTGGGAAGCTGTCCATTGGTTAATTTGGGAAGACACCCACTGTCCATTGGTTAGTTTGGGAGGACACCCACTGTCCATTGTTTAGTTTGGGAAGACACCCACTGCCCATTGGTTAGTTTGGCAAGACACCCACTGTCCATTGGTTAGTTTGGGAAGACACCCACTGTCCATTGGTTAGTTTGGGAAGACACCCACTGTCCATTGGTTAGTTTGTGAAGACACCCACTGCCCATTGGTTAATTTGGGAAGACACCCACTGTCCATTGGTTAGTTTGGGAAGACACCCACTGTCCATTGGTTAGTTTGGGAAGACACCCACTGTCCATTGGTTAGTTTGGGAAGACACCCACTGCCCATTGGTTAGTTTGGAAAGACACCCACTGTCCATTGGTTAGTTTGGGAAGACACCCACTGTCCATTGGTTAGTTTGGGAAGACACCCACTGTCCATTGGTTAGTTTAGGAAGACACCCACTGTCCATTGGTTAGCTTGGGAAGACACCCACTGCCCATTGGTTAGTTTGGGAAGACACCCACTGCCCATTGGTTAGTTTGGGAAGACACCCACTGCCCATTGGTTAGTTTGGGAAGACACCCACCGCCCATTGGTTAGTTTGGGAAGACACCCACCGTCCATTGGTTAGTTTGGGAAGACACCCACTGTCCATTGGTTAATTTGGGAACCATGATGTGGAGATGCCGGCATTGGACTGGGGTGAGCACAGTAAAGTCTTACAACACCAGGTTAAAGTTCAACAGGTTTGTTTTGAATCACTAGCTTTAGGCGCACTGCTCCTTCCTCAAATTTACCTGAGGAAGGAGCAATGCTCCGAAAGCTAGTGATTCAAAACAAACCTGTTGGACTTTAACCTGGTGTTGTAAGACTTCTTACTTAGTTTGGGAAGACACCCACTGTCCATTGGTTAGTTTAGGAAGCTGTCCATTGGTTAATTTGGGAAGACACCCACTGTCCATTGGTTAGTTTGGGAGGACACCCACTGTCCATTGTTTAGTTTGGGAAGACACCCACTACCCATTGGTTAGTTTGGCAAGACACCCACTGTCCATTGGTTAGTTTGGGAAGACACCCACTGTCCATTGGTTAGTTTGGGAAGACACCCACTGTCCATTGGTTAGTTTGTGAAGACACCCACTGCCCATTGGTTAATTTGGGAAGACACCCACTGTCCATTGGTTAGTTTGGGAAGACACCCACTGTCCATTGGTTAGTTTGGGAAGACACCCACTGTCCATTGGTTAGTTTGGGAAGACACCCACTGCCCATTGGTTAGTTTGGGAAGACACCCACTGTCCATTGGTTAGTTTGGGAAGACACCCACTGTCCATTGGTTAGTTTGGGAAGACACCCACTGTCCATTGGTTAGTTTAGGAAGACACCCACTGTCCATTGGTTAGCTTGGGAAGACACCCACTGCCCATTGGTTAGTTTGGGAAGACACCCACTGCCCATTGGTTAGTTTGGGAAGACACCCACTGCCCATTGGTTAGTTTGGGAAGACACCCACCGCCCATTGGTTAGTTTGGGAAGACACCCACCGTCCATTGGTTAGTTTGGGAAGACACCCACTGTCCATTGGTTAATTTGGGAACCATGATGTGGAGATGCCGGCATTGGACTGGGGTGAGCACAGTAAAGTCTTACAACACCAGGTTAAAGTTCAACAGGTTTGTTTTGAATCACTAGCTTTAGGCGCACTGCTCCTTCCTCAAATTTACCTGAGGAAGGAGCAATGCTCCGAAAGCTAGTGATTCAAAACAAACCTGTTGGACTTTAACCTGGTGTTGTAAGACTTCTTACTTAGTTTGGGAAGACACCCACTGTCCATTGGTTAGTTTAGGAAGCTGTCCATTGGTTAATTTGGGAAGACACCCACTGTCCATTGGTTAGTTTGGGAGGACACCCACTGTCCATTGTTTAGTTTGGGAAGACACCCACTGCCCATTGGTTAGTTTGGGAAGACACCCACTGTCCATTGGTTAGTTTGGGAAGACACCCACTGTCCATTGGTTAGTTTGGGAAGACACCCACTGTCCATTGGTTAGTTTGTGAAGACACCCACTGCCCATTGGTTAATTTGGGAAGACACCCACTGTCCATTGGTTAGTTTGGGAAGACACCCACTGTCCATTGGTTAGTTTGGGAAGACACCCACTGTCCATTGGTTAGTTTGGGAAGACACCCACTGCCCATTGGTTAGTTTGGGAAGACACCCACTGTCCATTGGTTAGTTTGGGAAGACACCCACTGTCCATTGGTTAGTTTGGGAAGACACCCACTGCCCATTGGTTAGTTTGGGAAGACACCCACTGTCCATTGGTTAGTTTAGGAAGACACCCACTGCCCATTGGTTAGTTTAGGAAGACACCCACTGTCCATTGGTTAGTTTAGGAAGACACCCATTGTTCTGCTGGTGTCAGATTCTGAAATGTTATCAACAGAGATTGCTCTGTGAGGTGGCAGAGGGGGTGCCGTAACTTCGGTTGTTTAAGAATGCCGGCAGTGTCTATCCTAAAGATTTTGAAGAATGAGAAGCTCTTTTATTGAAATTCCTAAGCTACAATGCTAAAGGTGAGATTAATAATTAAGCAGAACTAGCTCTGTAAGGTTTCTGATTGGGAAATGGTGGCAGTTTCGTGTCTCGTTTTGAATTTACTCTGAATCGTTGTGACTAGGGATTGCGTTATCGGTATTTTTTAAATGCTGTCTCGGGTGGGAAAAGTGGTGTATCACCCATTGGCTCTGCTGCTGGCTCTTCCTGCCAAATATTTTGAAAGTTTGAAAAATTGCTGGAGGCAGGTCGCACACTCACAAGCCTACCCCACTGACAACGTTGGCCTCGGCAATAAAGGGAACTCTCCCACTTTTACCGCCTGCAATCAGGCATATTGGAAGGATATACAAGCATGGTAGCCTTCTATCGACATTGTGGCATTCACCAAACTGACCTGGATGAGCCATATAAATACTGTGGCTATCAGAACAGGTCAGATTCTGGGAATTCTGTCTCGGGTAACCCACCTTCTGACTCCCCAAAGCCTGTCCGCCATCTACAAGGCACAAGTATGGAGTGTGATGGGATGCTCTCCACTTACCTAGATTAATGCATCTCCAACACTTGACACCATCTAGGACAATACAGCCCACATGATTGGCATTCAATCCCTCCACCACCAACGCACAGTAGCAGCCGTGTGTTCCATCTACAAGGTGCACTTCAGGAACTCGCCAAGGCTCCGTTGACGGCATCTTCCAAACCCATGATCGCTACCATCTAGAAGGACAAGGGCAGCAGATAAATGGGAGCAACACCACCTGGAAGTTCCCATCCCAGCTGCACACCATCCTGACTTGGAAATGTATCGCTGTTCCTTTACTGTCACTGGGTCAAAATCTTGAAACAGCCTGACTAACAGCACTGTGAGTGTACCCACATCACATGGGTTCCAGCGGTTCAAAAAGTCAGCTCACCACCACCTTCTCGAGGGCAATTGGGGATGGGCAATAAATGTTGGCCTACCCAGTGATGTTAACAACCCCATGAATGAATTTTTAAAAAGGCTGACAGTCAACCAGTTTGGTCATGTTATGAACACGCCTTGCAAGGCCATCAAGTCCTAAAGTGGGATTTGAACCTAGAATTTCTGGGTGTGAAAGGAGAATGTGGGTATGTATAATATTCTTACAATCAGTGTGACCAGCTTACATGGGATGTTGCGTCAGCTCCACAAGATGGTGGATTATATCATGATGGATTATTCTAGGAATAATACCAAGAAACAGCCTTCCCCATATTCAGAAATTTAGTTAAAAATGAATTAATCCCTAAAGTTGTGTAAATGTTAACCTCTCCTTGCTAATGGTGGTCATGCTCTGGCATCAATGCCGATTGGATTGGATTGGTTTATTCTCACGTGTACCGAGGTACAGTGAAAAGTATTGTTCTGTGTGCAACTCAAATAGATCATTCCGTACATGAAAAGAAAATGCTTAATAGGGTAAACACAAAGTACACAATGTAAATACATAGACACAGGCATCAGGTGAAGCAGACGGAGTGTAGTACTACTCAGTAGAGAAGATGTGTGAAGAGATCAGATCAGTCCATAAGAGGATCCTGGGTTTTATTCACACTGAGTTACACAGTTAGTAACCACTGGCTTTACTTATCCACTCGCAACCCCGACAGATTATTGACTTTTCTTTTGTGTCTTTGTATGTTTCATGCTTCCTCACTGTAACCCTTTGTTTTCTGTGTCCAGGGGAGTCGGTCTCTGTCATCAAGCACAGTGATCCTGTACCAGACCCTAGAGCTGTGAACCAGGACAAGAAGAACATGTTATTTTCGGTATGTATGGAAGCAACAGTGATGAAACTATTTTGCTCAGGTTGCACGAGTGTGTCTGCCCCCGATTTCACTTCCAAGGTGGAAATTATGCAATGGATTCCATTAATGGTTGTGGCCTTCAGCAGTGAGTGGTGTTTGATTATGTATGTCTGTTAGTTGTTCACTCAATGCTATTGAGTCAAGCTGACTGCAAAACTGAAAGAAGCAGCTGGAAGCCTGCGATCAGGCATTGTAAATAAAACTCCTGTTCAGACACGGTAACTGGTGTGTCATCTTTGCATATCCCCAAGGCATGAAACACAAATGGGGGGGGGGGCATTCAAAACCTCTGCCATGGAATGAGTAAACACTACTCTGCATGGGGCAGCACGGTAGCACAAGTGGATAGCACTGTGATTTCACAGCACCAGGGTCCCAGGTTCGATTCCCCGCTAGGTCACTGTCTGTGCGGAGTCTGCACGTTCTCCCCATGTCTGCGTGGGTTTCCTCCGGGTGCTCCGGTTTCCTCCCACAGTCCAAAGACGTGCAGGTTAGGTGGGTTGGCCATGATAAATTGCCCTTAGTGACCAAAAAGGTTAGGAGGGGTTTTTGGGTTACGGGGATAGGGTGGAACTGAGGGCTTAAGTGGGTCGGTGCAGACTCGATGGGCAAATGGCCTCCTTCTACACTGTATGTTCTACGTACCTCACAAACTGGACGTAAAGCTGAATGTAATGAAATAAATTCATAATTGGGACTAAATTGGGTGGGTTTGTGTCCAGTGGTTGGAAAGTGAAACTTGCCATCACAGGGAGTGGTTAGAGCAAATAACAGAGGGAGAAAGGAACAAAATGGAGTGTTGACGTGGTTAAGTGAGTAACCTGGTGAGGAGCATAAACACTGGCTTGGATATGTTGGGCTTAGTGACCTGTATCTGCCCTGTAATTCCCAAGAACATTACCAGCTGAGCCATGTGGAGCAATAAGGGGAAAGAAAATCCAACCAGGGTGGCAGAGTGGCTAGCACAGCGCCAGGGACCTGGGCTCAATTCCAGCCTTGGGTGACTGTCAGTGATCACAGAATCCTTCTGCAGTTTGCAGTTTCTCCCAGTGTCTGCGTAGGTGCCCTCCAGGTGAATTGGCCATGATAAGTTGCCTCTTAATGTTTAAAGATGTACAGGGTAGTTGGGGTTACAGATTTACAAGGATAGGGTGAAGGAATCAGCCTATGTCGGTGCTCTGAAGGTCGATGCAGACTCGATGGGCTGAATGGCCCCCTTCTGCACTGTAGGGATTCTATGAATTCTAAAAGCAAAGTTGTTGAGTGGAACCCAGGAAAAAACATACCTTTCCAGGTGAATTGTACAGAAGAATATATGCAATTGTAGCAGAAGTAGATTGTATGGCCAGCCATGGGCAGCGCAGTGGAACACTGGTTAGCGTGGCTCCTTCATCCCGCCAGGTTTGATTCCAGCCTTGCTAACTAACTGTGTGGAGGTTGCATGTTCTCTCTGTGAGTTTCCTCCAGGTGCTGCAGTTTCTTCCCGCAGTCTCAAAGATGTCCAGGTTAGATGAATTGGCCAAAATCAATTGCTCCTTGGTGTCCGAAGATGTGAAGGTTTAGAGGAGATGTACGAGGCAAGTTTTTTTACACAGTGGGTGCCTGGAACTCGCTGCGGAGGAGGTGGCGGAAGCAGGGACGATAGTGACATTTAAGGGGCATCTTGACAAATACAAAAATAGGATGGGAAAAGCAGGATGCGGACCCAGGAGGTGTAGAAGATTTTAGTTTAGATGGGCAGCATGGTCGGCACGGGCTTGGAGGGCCGAAGGGCCTGTTCCTGTGCTGTAGTTTTCTTTGTTCTTTGTTCTTTAAGGTTAGGTCAGGCTACGGGGATAGGTTGGGGGAGTGGACCTGGGTAGGGAGCTCTTTCAGAGGGTCGATACAGACTCGGTGGGCTGAACGGCCTCCTGCACTGTAAGGATTCTGTGATTGAAACTTCTGTCATTCAGTAATCTTGGGCTTCAACTCCATTTTCCCGCCTGCTTGCGATATCCCTGGAGCCCGTGAGACACCAAAAATCTTCAATATATTCAACAGTGGAGCATCCACAACCCTGTGGTGTAGAGAATTCCAAAGACACTTTGAGTGAAGCAATTTCTCCTAATCTCAGTCTTAAATGATTGGCCCCTTATCCTGAGACTGCGTTCCTGTGTTCTAGATTCTCCAATAAATGGAAACGATCTCTCAGCATCCCCCCTCCCCCATCGAATCCCTTCAGAATTCTCCGTCAGTGAGATCATCGCTCGTTCTTCTGAACTTTAAAAAAAATAAATTTGGAGTACCCAAATCTTTTTTCCAATTTGGGGGCAATTTAGCGTGGCCAATCCACCTACCCTTGCACAGCTTTAGGTTGTGGGGGTAAAACTGTGAAATGTGCAAACTCCACACAGGCAGTGACCTGGGGCCGGGATCGAACCTGGTCCTTGGCATCGTGAGGCATCAGTGCTAACCACTGAGCCCTGTCATTCTTCTGAACTCCAGAGAATATAGACCCAATTTACTCAGCCTCTCATCCCAGGGACCAATTTGGTGAACCTCCTCTGTACTGCCTCCAATGCAGGTATATCCTCCCTAACAGATAGAACATCTGCTCAGCAGTGTAAAATATTTAAACATTGGACAAACAAAAGAATATTTTGAGCGAGAGTAAATGGGTTGAGAAGAAGGATAGATTTCCATTGACGAAGAAAAATAGGTCAATTTAAAATGTTGCGTCGAAAATTAAAATTCTTTAATAGGACAGGAGGAATGTGAAAAGTAAAGAAAGGAACAATAAAACACCCGGGCTGAGAGAAGATTTACAGTCAACACTAAGAGTAATAGCGTGAAAAGCAAGAAAGAGGACTGGGTCACTGAGGGACTGCAAGAATTCTGTTATGACAATGGAAGAGATGCGGAGATCATGAAATGTTTTTCCCCTGGTATTAGAGTTCAGTGTTGGACAGGTTACAGGAGTATGAGAAGAGAATATGGATGTGTATGACATTCTTATAATCACAGTGTGACCGGATTAAATGGGCAGTTTCTTCTTAAATATGGGGATGTAGGAATTTATAATGGAAAAGATGGCAAGCTTTTACTATCTCCCATCTATGCCATCTGTGGATAAATGGAATATTAACTTATCACTAAAGTGCAGACTGCAATGGCAGGGAAACCCAGACAGTCTGAGTGGGATGTCAGATTGCCAACTATCTGATAGATTGCAAACTATCTTGATTATTGTGTTGTGCATGAAAGGATTTTTATTTTTCCATTCTTATTTGAAATGGGATAAATGGATGGGAACGGCCTTTGTAAGGGTGACCTCTGGCACTATACACAAGCAAGTTATTTGGCTGGGCAAACTGAAATTGCTTTTTTGAAAGGAGTGCGATCACCATCTTTGTAATTGGGGAACACTGGAAACGACAATTGGTTTAAAGGGAAAAGTCTGTTTGAAAGGATTTGTTTGTGTTGTACAAAGCATGCTTCCTGTTCCACTGGAGTGGCTCCTGTTAAAATGGATTGGAGTCATGGAGGATGTAGCTGGTTCCACTAAGTCACGAATGTACAAGAATGACCTTGTAGGAGAGGCAGGTGACTGCCATCATAGGGCTTATTGAAACATCTGCAGGTTTCCTTTAAGTATCAAGCAGTTAATTGTAAATCTATATGAAATATCTAATTGAAATTGAAAATATAGATAATCCGTAAAGGAAAGTGCTTTCCACACTCTGTTCCCCCTTTACTTATTACAGCTGGCAATCTGTCAAGCCTTCTCAAACTCGCCTCATGTTTGATATTCTTTTCAGGGAACTAACATCGCAGCTGGGAAAGCGATGGGCATCGTCGTAGCCACAGGGGTCAGCACCGAGATTGGCAAGATTCGAAACCAGATGGCGGCCACGGTGAATGAGAAGACACCCCTACAGCAGAAACTCGACGAGTTTGGGCAGCAACTGTCAAAGGTCATATCCCTCATCTGTGTGGCTGTGTGGGTCATCAACATTGGGCACTTCAATGACCCTGTCCATGGTGGCTCCTGGGTTCGTGGCGCTATCTACTACTTCAAAATCGCAGTGGCACTGGCTGTGGCTGCCATTCCCGAGGGGCTTCCCGCCGTCATTACCACCTGTCTAGCTCTAGGGACCAGGCGCATGGCGAAGAAGAATGCCATTGTGAGGAGCCTTCCTTCAGTGGAAACCTTGGGCTGCACATCAATCATCTGCTCTGACAAGACTGGTACACTCACCACCAATCAGATGTCTGTTTGCAAGGTAAGCGGGCCAACTACGAAAGGTTATGGCTGGCACATCCAGCAGGCTTCAGGGTTATTATTGAGTGGTTGCTCACAACTGAGAGATACATGTTAGATCTTTGGCTTTTCAGCGCAGACCTAATAGCTACAACAAAATATCCTGCTGCAAACCTACTGTTTCTAATGTGGAGGACCGAGAGAGAAAAATGTATCCTTAATACCTATATTTGGCGTATCCTTATTCCATAACTCGGTTACAGAATTCTGGACTTTGATTTTAGGTGTCAACCATGAGTCAGTTGGTAGCACTCCACCTCTGAACGCTGAGTTCAAATCCCACCGTAGAGGCTTGAGTATAGAATCTAGGTTAACTCTTCAGTGCTGTACTGAGGGCGTGCAGCACTATCAGTCGTGCTGTCCCTCGGGTGAGACTTTAACTGAAGGCTCCATTTGCCCTCGCGAGTCTACATAAAAAGATTCCCATGGCACTATTCAGAGTAGGAGCGTTCTCCCAATAGTTATCCAGTCAGCAGTCAACACGACCAAAACCAGATGGATTGGTCATCTTTTGCATTGTTTGTGGGAGCGAGCTCTAACAATCAGCTGCTGTGTTTCTGTGTGATATGACAGTGACTATACTGCAAACGTACTTCATAGATTGTGTCGTGACATGGGATGCCTTGGGATTGTGAAAAACTCTATGTAGGTATACATTTGTTCTTGCATTGAATACAACAGGGTCATGACACAAGGCAGTTAGATTACTATAACCTTCTAGTGGCGTTGATTCATTCGAGTAACATAAGGTCCGTAGTATAGGACTCTAGCAAGGATGAAGAGAGCAGGAGAGATGATGAGTTAATTAGGACATGGTTTGGCGAGGGCAAGTTTGGTTCTAAAACTCTGGGAATGATGTCAACTTCTGGGTAAGAAGTTCCAAGGTTTGGAGTCATGAATTTGAGTGTGAGGTGGTGCTATGAGTCCTAACCCCAAACAATGAAAATGTGGAGGACTTGCTATGTGTAAATTGACCACTGAGATTGATGTTTGGAGGCCAAAGGGAAACAAAAGAAGGAATTTCTGCTGGCTGATCAGTTTATCATTACATGTTCTGATCAATTGAACTTTCTTATCATTCTTCTGTCTTATGGGTGCTTTGTGGTGGATCGTGTATAGAATTTCAAGGTTGCAAAAACATTGATGCTTGTCTGTAAACTATTTCAGCAAACGTTAAATCAGATGGAACAGCCTTGATCTGATTAATTAATTCGCTGTTGCAGAATAAACATTTATTTTGTCAGAGCTACTTGTCACTGGAACCAGCCTCATCCCCAGCCAGGAGCTCCTTTGGAATAAATAATCAAAGTCGTTCTAATGTTGGGCCTAGTAATCCAGACGAATAATTCAGGAAGTGTTTTCTTCACACAAGGATTGGTGCTAGGACTGATGATTTACCATTATTTTTGCAAATGGTAAGAATTTTGAATCTGAGATCTAACTTTAAAATTGGCAGCTAACACCACATTGGGAGATATAGATAATACTGAAGATGACTGACAGGGTACAGGAACACATCAGTAAACTTACAGCAAATGGTAAAATTATTTCAATGAGTGTGAGATGATGTATTTTGGTCAGAAGAATAAGAAAGTCACATGTTCCTTGGAAAACAAAGCTCTATAGGGGTAGGTGAGCAAAGGGATCTACGGTTTGCAAACCATTGAAATTAGAAATGCAAACTAACGAGCATAAAAACAAAGTTTTCTTTCTAAAGCTCTCTATTAGAAAAAGGATATAGAGGCAATAGAGAAAGTTGAAAAGATTGACAAAGATGATATGAGAACTGAGGGTATAACTTTCAGGAAATTCTCAACAGACAAATACTCTAGACTCTAGAAAAGAAAAGGCTGATGGGCCACCTAATTTGGGGGGGGGGGGTCTATGAAACATTATGAAGCATTAATATAAAGAAAGGGATGGTATTTTTTCCTTTGAGGTAGGTGTGGAATCATACCATTTCCCCAATATCATGACATCACCTGCTAGCAGTACCTACTCAGGTTATTTTCATGGTGGGGTGGTTGGGACAGGCTGGAGTTTGGCCCCTCCGAATGAGATGGGAACTGAGGTGGGAGAATGCCAGGATGAACAGTTGAGGTCTGCCTCCATTCTCTGGGACATCAGCCCAGTTCTGCACTCGAGCGTTGGGCATCGTGGCCCTCACTTTTCACACCCATGACCCCACTCGTACCCCCTCCATGATCCCCGTCTCCTCCCATGTTCACTCACTCACTATCCACTATGGACAGAACTTGTGAGCCCTATAATAACATTGAGAAGTCTTTTAGATGATCATGAAACTTCAAAATCAATAAACAGCCATTCAAGCTCCACTTGAAAAATGTTTAATTCTGTTAACTGACTTCAAAAAGTATAATCCATTTGGGAGCACACAGAACTGGTAATCCAAACTGAAAACAGTTCTCTTGACAGGTGTGTCAACAATCACTGCTGAGTTGAATCCTTCAGTAGAGTTTAGAACCTAGGCAAGCATTCACAATAACATTCCAGTGGATAACTGTGCCAACAAAACCTCCAGAGCTGAGCACATTTAAGTATCAAACCAGATGGCCATCTGTTCCATTGATTCAAAGGTTAACAGATGGCAGTCAAGCAATGAAAAGGTCAAAGAACAGGGTACGATCGACACACTTAAGTCGATCTTAATATCGATCAAAGCAGAAGAACACTTTATCTACTGGGTAAATTAATTTAATGCATTTGAACACTTTTATAATTCTGGTCAATCTAATGGTTACTTTCCTCAAAGAAAATCCTAAACAAAGCCTAATGGCCGTTAAATGGCTACAGGACGAGTCCGCCAGGTGGGGGTGGGCTCGCAGCCAACATTTACACCAGAGACAAGGGGACTTTGCCTCCATTGTAAAACCCCAGCCAATATGATTGAATTTTATCTTGCAGCAGCCTCAATAGCTACACAGTTGTATCAAAACACTTGGTTAAGATAGAAGCACCCTCGAGACAATTCGGAATGAGCAGTAAATCCAGCGTTGCCACCTGAGAATGTAAAAAATGTAATTTAAATGCACAAATAAACTTTGGTGGTCTCAAATTTTAAACCATAGCATCTCCTTCCCCTTTAGATAGAGCAACGGAAAATCAGTTCTGTCAATTTGGCATTGTTATCATTTCTATTTTAGTGTTGCTTTGGCCCAGCAGGTAGCAGTGTGTGACGTCCCACTGTAGGATTTGAGGACACAAACTAGGCTGACAATATGAAGACAGTGTCATATTTTAAGAGATCCCAGCCTGAAGATAGGATGTCAAATGGGGCGGCATGATGGCACAGTGGTTAGCGCTGCTGTCTCACAGCTCTATGGACCCGGGTTGAATTCCGGCCTCGGGTGACTGTGTGGAGTTTGCACTTTTCCGCCGTGTCTGCGTGGGTTTCCTCCGGATGCTCCGGTTTCCTCCCATGGTCCAATCATGTGCAGGTTAGGTGGATTGGCCATGCTAAATTCCCTTAGTGTCCCATAAAGTTATGTGGGGTTACGGGGATAGGGTGGAGGAGTGGGCTTGGGTAGGGTGCGCTTTCCAAGGGCCAGTGCAGACCCAATGGGCCGAATGGCTGATGTGGATGTTAAAGATTTCACAGCCCGGTTCAGAGGTGGAAAGTGTGCTCTCCTGGTTCCCAGGCTAACGCATCTCTGTCAGTCAACGTAAGGAATGAACTGGGCATTCATCGTTTGTATGCTTCTGAAAAGAAAAGTTGCATATACATACAATACAATACATACAGATACATTCAATGCCTTTCACAACCTCAGGACATCTGAGGCACATCAGGCCCCTCACGATGCGCCACTTCTCCAGCTTCCACCCTAAACACATTAAAGAAGCCATCCCCTATGGACAAGCCCTCCGTATACACAGGATCTGCTCAGACGAGGAGGAGCGTAACAGACATCTACAGACGTTGAAAGATGCCCTCGTCCGAATGGGATATGGCGCTTGACTCATCGATCGACAGTTCCAACGTGCCACAGCAAAAAACCACACTGACCTCAGAAGACAAACAGGGGACACAACCGACAGAGGACATACCCTTCGTCGTCCAGTACTTTCCGGGAGCGGAGATTCTACGACATCTTCGCAGCCTTCAACACATCACTACTTTCCTTATAACAACCACGCAACCTTAAACAAACTATTGTTTGCAGCAAACTACCCAGCCTTCAGAACAGTGACCACGACACCACACAACCCTGCCATGGCAATCTCTGCAAGACATGCCAGATGATTGACATGAATACCACCATTACAGGTGAGAACACCACCCACCAGGTACGCGGTACATACTCGTGCGACTCGGCCAACGTTGTCTACCTCATACGCTGCAGGAAAGGATGTCCCGAAGCGTGGTACATTGGCGAGACCATGCAGATGCTGCGACAGTGAATGAACGGACATCGCGTGACAATCACCAGGCAGGAATGTTCCCTTCCAGTCGGGGAACACTTCAGCAGTAAAGGGCATTCAGCCTCTGATCGCCGGATAAGCGTTCTCCAAGACGGCCTTCAGGACGTTTGACAACACAGAATCGCCGAGCAGAAACTTATAGCCAAGTTCCGCACACGAGTGCAGCCTCAACTGGGACCTGGGATTCATGTTGCATTACATTCATCCCCCACCATCTGGCCTGGGCTTGCGAAATCCCCCCAACTGTCCTGAGACAATTCACACCTCTTTAACCTGGGGTTACCCCTATCTCTGGATCTGTAAAGACTTAATTACCTACAAATGCTCGCATTCTAAGCAATGTCTGGCATTTTTGAATTTGTCTATATATATGTTTCTGGAACAAACCTCTTCGTTCATCTGAGGAAGGAGCTGTGCTACGAAAGCTAGTGTTTGAAACAAACGTGTTGGACTTTAACCTGGTGCTGTAAGACTTCTTACTGCTCACCCCAGTCCAATGCCGGCATCTCTACATCAACAGTTTTTTCAATAGTTCAATGGAGACCCAAAGCGTTTTAGAGTTAATATTTTTTGTGTTAAGGGAGTTGAGGGCTGAGTGTTTGTTGTTCACATTGAATGTGCTTTGGGTGACTGCGGCTTCTGCACGTTGAATATGAGCTATGCTTTCTTAGGAGAGGAACCTCGCACTTAACTATTTGTTTCCTGTTGGTCAGGGTTAGATAATGTGGCCCCTGTATCTATTGAAATGACATTTCTGTCATAATCATTTAAGGGTTTGACCTGAAAATTTGTATACCTCTAAACCTCATGTCTTTCTGAAAGTCTCCCGCCTTCCCCCAACTGCCACTTAGCAGCAGAAATCAAGTGCGGTATGAGTAATAAAAAAAAAATGTCTCGGGTCTCAAAATGATATCGAGAAAGGCTGACGTCTGGCTCAGGTCTGAAAGTTCAACCTTCACAGCCATTTTTGATGCATCTTTATTGGAGCTCATTTGATCCACCTCCAACCAGCCGTTGGCATCAGTTCCTGCTTCTCAAAAAAAAAAACACCTAGTGACTAAGCTGAGAGAGCAAGATAAGATAGCAGAATGGTCGGCATGACTTGAGATTAAGCTAGAATATTAGGTGTGATTGACAGGCCGCAACCAATAAAGAGGTGGAGAATGAATTTGCCCTGTGGCGTGTGGTTAACAGTGCGTCAATGTCTAAAGTGTTTTGTACTTGGAGCAGAGCACTTGTTCCTAGCACTGTCTTTTAAGAACGGCAGAGCCTGGATTTTTAAAATGTCCTATGTTTGACCCCTGGGTGTTCCTTTACCCAGGTCGTTAAATCAACACTGGGTGATCTTCCCCTCATTCTGTGATCACTCGGTTCACTTGGCTGTTAATATTTGATGTGGGCTAACAATGGTCAAAACGCATTGCACTGTAAATGATGGGGAATGATGGTAAAAAATTGATCAGTCATAAAATTGGATGTTTGGTAAAAGAATGGGCATTGGTTGCATATTTAAACCACCACTAACCTCAGCTCCTTCAGCATTTACTTACAAGTTACATCAATATGACATAGCAAAAGGGCCAGAATAGGAGGGAGACCACTGCACAGCCAAATTACCATAGCAACCGGTAGGTTTGGAGCAACTGTCGCTGGCAATTATTGCCCACCTTTCGTCAGGTCTTCTTCAATGATTGTCTAGCAATGTAAGATGTCTGACACACTAGGTTAAAGTCCGACAGGTTTGTTTGGAATCACTAGCTTTTGGAGCGCAGCTCCCTCATCACTCACCTGATGTCGGAGCTGAGCTCCGAAAGCTAGTGATTCCAAACAAACCTGTTGGACTTTAACCTGGTGTTGTTAGACTTCTTACTGTGCCCACCCGACGGCATCTGCACATCATGTCTAACAATTGTCTGATACAATTGAGTGGTTTGTTCAGAGGGCAGTACTGAGGGTGCAGCAGACTGGCTTCACCTACAGGCCAGACGGAGTAAGGACAGCAGGTTCCCTTTCCTGAAGGGCACCAGCAAACCTGGTAGGTTTCAGAACACCTGGATTTAAATTCTCAAAGAGCCATGGTGACATTTGTACACATTCAGGTGGAACTAATCCAGTAACGTGACCATAGTGCTGCTGTAACCCATCACTATTGGTTTGAAGCTTGTGGTTCAGAATGAATGCATGATCGTGAAATCCCCAAATAGACCTAATTAACACATGACAAAACAATCCTGGGGAGGACCTAATATAAAAGTGACCAAAGAAATCTATGAGGGCGGGGGGGGGGGGGGGAGAAATAGGGTTGTCACAATTTGACAAAACTAGGGCAACCAAAAGTCGTGATACAGGCAGGAAGTGCGGTGAAGATATTCGCTCTAGATACACAGACTGGGAGAGGCAATGAGATGGGGGATTCACCCCGTTTTGAATATTTTCTCTTTTTAAATTTGGAGTACCCAATTATTTTATATTCTTTTCCAATTAAGGGGCAATTTAGCGTGGCCAATCCACCCAGCCTGCACATATTTGGGTTGTGGGGGTGAGACCCATGCAGACACGAGGAGGTGGTGCAAACTCCACACAGTGACCCGGGGCCGGGATCGAACCCGAGTCCGCGGCGCATGAGGCAGCAGTGCTAACCACTGCGACACTGTGCTGCCCTCATTTTGAGTAATTTGAGTATTATTATTTTGATGTTTGTAGCTAGATGATTCATTGTGATTCGGCGTGTTGCCAACTTAATGGAATGCTCATCTTCTCAAAGGGTCTTCTCAAAGGGTCTTTGCCAGGGGATGTAGGTGAGATTTACAAAGTCAATTTTGCTTCACTGGTAACAGTGATTGTCATTGGTAAGACCTCGTATGGTGCGTGCTTTGAAGACATTGATATTCAGATTAATGCCATTCATGGCTGCAGTGTTCTTGCTGTACAGTGTTGGTTTAATACAGTTTATCGCCTTTTATCCCGCCCTCATTTTTTTTTCTAGCTCACTAAAGCTGGAAGACAGTAAATAAACTTTCTGATCCCAATGGCTCACTTTTCCTGCAAATCTCTTCCGTTTGGCAGTCTATGCTGCAGATTTTTGTAATTAACCCACCTTTAACAGTTTACTTTGGAGCAGAGTGGCTTCAAGTTCAATTTCCTTGCTGCAGTCAAGCAAGATAGGAAAGTTGAGGGATGAATCATAGAACCTTTACAGCACAGAAGGAGGCCTTTCAATCCATCGAGCCTGCACCGACCCTCCGAAAGAGATTGGCTCAGTTGATCATTAGCCACAAGTTTTGACTAATAGATTGTAATCTGTGGTCATGTGAGCTTCTTTCCTTCCTGTTCTGTAGCTAATAACACTCCATAATCTCCCCTGTCCCGCCTTCCAGTCCTGTTTCATTTGTGTAGTAGGTGCTGGGATCAGGTTTCTGCACAAATGCCATTCACCAACACTAAAAATGAAGGCTGCACATCACAGATGACATGTCGCATCTGTTGCTGAGGGTCCAGCTAAGTTGGGAGATCTCATTGTCGGAAATGGGGGCATCCAATCAAACACACCTCTGGGTCCTGTAAATAGCAAGGCGATAAATAGACCACTTGGTACAGAACCTGAATGTTGCTGAAAAGAGAGACATGCTGCTGGAACGTTTCACCTTGCACCCATCAGGACAAACGCAAGAATGCCAAATTTCAAACAACCGCAACAGTTTACAGTACAGATGAAAGGGCTGCTGATTGGTTGGCAAGTGATCTTTGGCCGAGGTGCTGCCATGGAGAAAGCAATGGGAAACTATAAGCTCATTAAGCTCCCAGTGTAAAGGTCTTTCCTGATGATTCCCTTATTTCCCCTCCCTTTACTTTTGCTGCTATCGTTTTGATCCATGGATGCTTAATGGACATGTGTCTTTAAGTCAATCAGCAGAGAGAATGAGAAATTCAAGAAGTTACAAGCGAGAAAATTCTGCTAGCTTTGGACAGAAAAACACACTTTTCAGCACCTGAGAGATGGGGTGGGATTCGGTTTATTGGTTGGCTGGTTGCCAATGAATTGGCCAAAAGGCTGTATTCTGCCCGGTAACAGGTGGGGATTGGATCCTGTCTGAGTGGGGTGATTTCCAGAAACCTAAGGAAAGCAGAGTTTTTTTTCCAGAAATGTGAGTTGCTATATTCCTGAAGCTGCAGAGACCTGAATGAATCTACAGTGAAACCTATTGCAGGCTGTAAACGAAGACCTGGATCTGAAAGCTTACTTAAGGAAGGTCTGCTTAAAGACAACTATCGGAGACAAAAATCTTTTTATTTTTACTTATTATTTTCATCCTTCTCCTACTCTCTGTTTGCCTGTCTTGTGTGTGTGTATAGAGGGTGGGGGAAAGTTAAAGTGGAGGATTAGGAATTAGATCATAATCAACCAGTTGTATTTGCTGCATATTTCATTATAGTATTTGTTGTTGATTTAAAAAAAAAAGAATTGTGTTTAAATTTACAAACCTGGTGAATTAAATTATTAGACAGCCAAAGACTTTAGGTATTTTTCAAGAATTATTCATTAATTCAATTGTGTTGCGACTCTGGGTCAAGTGGGACTGGAATTGACCGCACATTAGCCCAGAGTGTCGTAACACTGGGTCATTAAAAAAAGCCTTGAGGCTTTTGTTTACAGAGAATGGGACCCTGTGTTTGACTGTAAATGTCACTTCTAAGCAAGGTGAATGATCCACATTATGAGCTCATTGATTATCTTAAGTTGGTTGTTAGTGTAGCTTTTAGAGCACTCGGGATTGTTCGGCAAGTGCTGCCCAATCAGAGAATCACATCTAACAGTCATGTCATAGCTAGAAATCCCTTTTTGCTGAGACCCTATGCAGATGATCTCTGTTCTTCTTTAAAATAATGCCATGTTATCTGAGAGCAAAGATGGGCTCTTAGTTTGACATTTCACCCAAAAGGTGGCACCGCAATAGAGCAGCATTCCCTCAGTGCTGCACTCGGAGCGCCAACCTGGATTATGTACTTAAGATTCTTTAATGTCTCTTGAACCCACAACTTGCCAACTCTGAGGCAGATGTAACCTGGCAAGAGTTCTCTTGGCAAGTGAAAGAGGACAGCTGTAAGGATTGGTGTGTCTGCAGGCATTTTGTCGTTGGCTTCCTCTTCTAAATGTAGAGCAATGTGGAAGATGTTCACCTGTTGTTACTATCCCAGTCTTTACAACAATGTTCTTTGCTGAATATTGAAATCCCCTGTGACACCTGGGCCGTTCCACTCGGGGACTTGTTGTTCGCCCACAAGGAGACACAGAGAGACAATAGCTATAGAGGCATCTTTGGAAGGCCGCGGTCTTTCTGGAAGGTGAGTCCGTGCTTGCCTGCGCTTGAATATCAGTGGTGGCAGGACGAGGTCTTTCAGTGGCTACTTAAGGGCCTCAGTTGGCCTCCGAGCTGAAAGTTCATTCTGTACCCTTCCGTTCAGTGTTTGACTTGGGAGAGACAAGGTGGTGGAGTCCCAATTCTGATCACTCCCTCCCTATCAATACCATCCCCCCACTGTGGAGTGGGGGGGGGGGGGGGGTGGCGAGGGAGGAATTAAGCTCCGCCTGTAGCCTGCAAGAAATGGAAATAACATTCTTTTTAATGTACACATCCGTACAAGGTTGAAGTGGAGTCGAGGTAACTTAATAGGATTTCTGTGTTGCAAACAAACTAGCACCTTATCTGTTAGAACCGGGCTTAGAGGGTTAAATTACAATTGCAGTCTGCATAAACCTGGTTTACATTCCCTTCGGCTTGAGGGTGATTTATTTGAGGTGTTTAAAATGATAAAGAAATTTCAATATTGTCGATAGAGAGACCATCTCCTCTAGTGGGAGAATCCAGAGCAAAGGGGCACAGTTTGACAATTGAAGCTTGGCCATCAGGAGAGAAATGAGAAAGCACTTTATTCACACAAAGTATGGTGGAAAACTAGAGCTCACTCCCTACAAAAGAATGGTTATTTCAAGAAAGGTCAATAGATTTTCATCGGGGAAATTATCAACCAACATGTAGCAAAGGCGAGTAAATTGTGTTGATATGCAGATCAGCCGTGAATTGTAAAAAAATATACTTTTATTAAGGTATTTGCTAAATTTTTATAACAATAACAAAAACAATGACATGGTAAAATAAACATTTCCCCACCCGACCCAATCTTCATACACCACAACCATCTAACACCTATCTCCCGCCCCCCCCCCCCCCCCCCCGGCCTTGGAATACTGCTTCTGCTGACATGTTAATTTTCCCCGAAAAAGTCGACGAACGGCTGCCACCTCCGAGAGAACCCCAACATTGACCCTCTTAAGGCAAACTTTATTTTCTCAAGACTGAGAAACCCAGTCATATCACTAACCCAGGTCTCGACACTCGGGGGGAGGGGGGGGGGGGGGGGGCTTTGAGTCCCTCCACATTAAAAGGATCCGTCCAATCAGCCGTGATCTGATTGAATAACGGAGCAGTCTCAAGGGGCTGAAGGGCCTTCTCTCATTCCTATGTCGTGACTGTTCAGTGGGAAGTTTTACGAGGGTCTGAGAGGAGTATTGTAAGAGTGATAATGACTCGTATTTTCAGCATTCAGGGCTCCCTCATCGTGTGGCTCGTTCACATTTAATTTTAGGCTGTTCTGCATTTTCTAACCCAGAGATCGACAGGACCATGGAAGAACACATGGGCGGCACGGTGACACAGTGGTTTGCACTGCTGCCTCACAACACCAGGGAACCGGGTTCAATTCCGACCTTGGGTCACTGTTTGCGTGGCGTTTGCACATTCTCCCTGTGTCTACGTGGGTTTACCCAGGTGCTCCGGTTTGTCCCATAATTCAAACATGTACGGGTTAGGTCCATTGGAAAGGCTAAATTGTTCCTAAGTGCGGTTCTGGCGATATGGTGGGGGATCGGGCCTAGGGTGGGTGCTCTTACTTTGGTGCCAACTCAATGGGCCGAGTGGCCTCCTTCCGCACTGTAGGGTTCTATTCTATTCTTACATAGGACAGGGTTTTTTGAGGGCAGAACGGTGGCACAGTGGTTAGCATTGCTGCCTACGGCACTGAGGACCCGGGTTCGAATCCCGGCCCTGGGTCACTGTTTCACCCCCACAACCCAAAAGATGTGCAGGATAGGTGGATTGGTCATGCTAAATTGCCCCTTATTTGGAAAACATTGGGCACTCTAAATTTATTTTTTAAAAAAGGACAGGGTTTTTTGGCCCCACCAAAAGTCATTGGACTTTTGGCTGGGCAGCTGAATCTCACACACCGAATTCTGCCATAGCGGGCCCAGAAAATCCCAGCCACGGTGTCTTCAAATACAACAGTCTCAGCACGGTGGGTGAGTATGGTTTAGAATCCGTGAGTTTTTGCATGTAGTGATTTACAGAGAGAGTATGATGTGTTTTTCCTACCTGAATCGAATGCTGGCAGCAAGAGCAGCGTTGGCCGAGGCCTAGGCCAGGCTTGCTGCTTGTCCTGTTGGTTTGAGAGTATTCAGGAAATCTCGAGACTCAGCATTGGCAGCAGAATTTGCCAAAGCACGACACTGCGAAAGAGAAGCCGGATACGTAACTGATGGTTCACTGTGCCTCACCTTTATGTAGTCAATGAATTCAACAAAATAAAACTCCCTCCAGGGGTTAGACTCGATATAAATGAAACTAAACACGGTGTTAAATAAACTGATACCAATTTGAAACTTCAATTCACATGAGGCAACGGGTAAAGGGCCTGCTGTGTTCATTCAATGCAATTCTCTGGAGGTTAAAGACATTTGTTTGCTTTTCATTTCTTACCTGAACTGTCATCTCATTGTTCACGACATTTAAGAACATTTAAAAAAGGAACAGGAGTGGATCAGACAGCCCTGCAAGTTTGTCCTGCCATTCAGTAAGGTAATGGCTGACCTTCGATGTCAACATCACTCACCCTGTCCTATCCCCATATTCCTTAATTCCTGAAAAGTGCCCAAAAATCTATTGATCTCAACCTTGAGTGTATTCAATGACTGAGCAGCCCGAGACCTCTGTGGTAGAGAATTCCAAAGATTCTCAACCCTCTGGTTGAAGAAATCTCATTGTATCTCGGTCTTAAATGGTGATGCCCTCATCCAGATACCACACCCCCTTCTAGACTCCCCAGCCGGGGGAAACAACCTCTCAGCATCGACCTGGTCAGACCTTCCAAGGATTTTAAATATTTCAATGGTCATCCCTTAATTTTCCAAACTCCAGAGAATATCTGGCTAATTTAGTCAATCTCTCCTGATAGGACAACCCTCTTGCCCCAGTGATCTTTCCTGGCACACTCTTTAGAGCAAGTTTATCCTTCCTTGGGTACACAGCACTCAGTATTGTCTTACCAAAGCCCTACATAATTGCAATTGTACGCCAATCTTCTTGCAATAAAAGTTCATGTATTATTTACCTTCCTAATTGCTTGCCACACATGTATGTTAACTTTCTGTGAATTGTGCACAGGACAAATCCGTCTGAATTCCAGCATGTCGTCATTCACCATTTTACAAAAAAAAGAATTCTGCTCTTCTATTCTTCCCGCCAATGGATGAAATGGAAATTTTGCAGTTTCCCACATGGTAACTCCGTCTCCCAATGCTTGCCCACTGACTTATTTGTATTTGTTAGTGGCTGCGCCTCTTCATAACTTACTTTCTAGCCTGGATTCATCTCCTCAGCAAACCTGGATACTCTCAGTCCCCACATGCGAGCCATTCACATACATTCTAAAAAGCTGAGGCCCAACCATGGATCCTTGCAGCATCAACTCATTGCAACCTTCTGCCTCTGAGATTATCCACTTATTCATACTCGGTTAACCTATCCTCAGTCCATGCTAATATGTGAACTCCAATCCCATGTGACCTCACTTTGAATAGCAACCTCTAGCTGAATATCTTTTGAGAATCCAAATATATTTGTAAAACCCTGTTCTAGTACATCCAGGTTGCCTCCTATAGTTGGGGTTTCCTCCTTAACTGCCCTGCTAGTTCGTTATATACTCAAAAACATAATTCCCCTTTCAGAAAAAGGTGTGTACCGCCTGATTGTACCATGATTTTCTAGGTACCTTGTTACCACATTCCCAGTTTCCCAATGACTAATGTCAGGCTAACTAGTCTGCAGTTCCTGCTTTCTCTCCTTCCTCTCTTGAACAATGGGGTTACACTTTCTACCTTCCAATTTATGGAGACGATTATGGAATCTAGAGCATTCTGGAAGGTGAAAACCAATGCATGCACCATCTCTAGAGGCTAGAGATGTAAACCCCTAGGATGGAAGCAGAAACATTGTAGGCTTTTAGTCCCATTAATTTCTCCAGTACTGATGTTAATGACTCATTCTCATTAGATCCTTCGTTCCCTGCTATTTCTGGTTTGTTTCCTGTGTCTTCTACTGTGAAGGCAGAACAAAATATTTCTTCATTATCTCTGCCGCTTCCTTGTCTCTCATCATAATTTCTCCTGCCTCTGCTTCCAAGAAGTTTACTTCTCCAAAACACCCTGCCGTGTTTGCAAAATGTGCCCCTAGTAAAAGTGATGCTTACCTTTGATGTCCTTAAATCAGACCAATCAGGAGCAATGCAGAATGTGTTGATAACTGTTTGGGAGTTATCTTGGTTGGAACTGTGCCAGATAAACTGGATTGTGGAAATTGTAAACGGCAGATTCCCTGTGGAATACAGCACTTGTACCTTCAAACTATTAATGTGCAACCCTGCCTCAGAATAGAACACAGCTCAATGCCATCAATGACAAGAAATGTTTTTTTAATGAAGAGGGCACCCTTAAGACTAGCTACATAAAATAACCTACCTGTGACTATTGACACCATCTCTGCTCAGACATATTGCATTGCATAACTTTCTACTTCCAAACTACCGTACTCGGTCAAACAGCCTTCCCCGCTCCACCCACCCCATCCTCGCATCCAATATTTTTAATAAACAAGCAGCAAATCTGTTCAAAGAAAACACCATTTGTGTAATACCCCAATTATTTGTTCCCCCTGGGTTTCTTGCAGCAGTGTTCTGGAGAGTAAGCGTTAGTACCTGGGGTGCTGGCAACCACCTGTGATCAAGGAGTGGGAGGGGCCACAGGCTGGTGGCCCAAGGGCATATGTCGCTTTTCTTTTCTTTGATTTATTCCATCAGCGTCATACATCACTTGAGGAAGTTTATGTAGGAGTTTTCCTTCATGGAATCCCTCCGCACCCTGCATGGAATAATAGATTGAAAGATCACAACAAATGGTTGATTTTGTACAGTATGTAGCAATCCTGTTTATATTCCAAATTAAGTGGTTATGTCACTTGTTCCTTGTCTCCAGGACACTGCATGCAAGTTGCTACAGTTAAAATATTTATTTACTTTGGGAGTTTGCATTCAAAAGGGCAAGGCTTTCACAAAAGCTACTGTGTGTGTGGAACGAGAGCCTGAGGATGTTTTGCATCACTCTCACGAGGTGGCTGATTCATTTCCATACAACTTGATGTTGTCGTGTTGGATACTTTTAGACAATAAGTATATTTATCTGAATAGTGAGCCACTGCAATACACCAAAGAGTTAAATGGAAGGCACAACGACCCCTCAGTCACTGTCTGCAGGGAATATTAGAAAAAGTAATTCATTTGAAATGTATACCTTGCACCAGGGACAGAAGTAATTGCAACATTTTCAGTTCTTGTACTGACCAAGGTGAGGGTAGTTGTTGCTGAGGAGTGGGTACTGCGCACTAGAACCTGCGGGCACGGCCTCAGACTGAAGGGACAATCGTTTAAAACAGCTGAGGAGGAATTTCCCACTTTTGCGCACTTGGAATCATTCTACCCAACAGGTGGATGCTGCTGTTTATGCCCCACTCGAAGCTTCGTCTACCCCTCTTCACCTCGACCCGTCAGCATGCTTTCTGCACCACTCTCGTACTTGCTCTCGCTCCCCCTTTACGTATCAATGCTGTTTGCCCCAACTGCGCTTTGTGGCAGCGTGTTCCATTTCTAATTGCCCTTTGTGTGAAAGAGTTACTCCCTAATTCCTTACTGGTTTTGATTCTGTTGTGGAGTGTTGTGTGGGTGGAATATGTGCCACAAGGGGTAATGGAAATCAGGTACATGCTTTCCCCAAGGGGCTGGTGAGGTGGGGGGGGGGGGGGGGGGGGGGGGGTGTCAGAAGGATTGAAGGCTCTGGTGAACATTGACCAAACTGAATGGCCGAACATGCTCATAGGGCTGAATGGCCTCCTCCAGTTCCATAGTTGGACTTTGCGCAGTGCGTATTTGTGGAGTGGCTGAGATTGGCCATTCTGTATTCTGGGCAGCTCTGTGCTGGGGATTCACCATTGGCAGCAGGTTCGCAACTGGGAGGGCAGAGAGGAAACATTAATTTGGAAGAGGTAAAGATACAGGATGTGTAGCGTGAGCACTGGGGATTTGGGGTGGGATCATTCTGATTCTGGAGAGTTTTCTCTGGTTCAGGGGATTGTATCATATGAAAAGCAGGACTGATGTGTGACAATCTGGACTAGGGTGATTTCTGAACTAATTTTAGTGGTCGAGGTGGCACAGTGGGGAATTTACCAAATATTTTCCCAAGTTGACTTGTTTTTATATCTGTTGTCTCTCCCAGCACATCACAGGGTTTTGGGTGGCGTGGGGAGTCTAGGCAGCACCATTGCATGGGACGAACAGGGTGTTCAGTCCTGCCGATCAATGTTCATATATTTTGTTTATAATTGGGTGTCTTTTCAGTTTTGTAATTGCTATCAGTATCGATTGCAGTACCTGGATGGTAGAGAGTCAGACTCTCTTTACATACATATATAGTACATAGAACAGACAGTGCAGAAAGAGGTCATTCAGCCCATCGAGTCTGTACCGACCCACTTAAGCCCTCACTTCCACCCTATCCCCGTAACCCAATAACCCCTCCTATCCTTTTTGGTCACTAAAGGCAATTTATCATGGCCAATCCACTTAACCTGCACGTCTTTGGACTGTGGGAGGAAACCGGAGCACCTGGCGGAAACTCACAGACACGGGGAGAACGTGCAGACTCTGTACAGACACGGAGACCCAGCGGGGAATCGAACCTGGGACCCTGGCACTGTGAAGCCACAGTGCTATCCACATGTGCTACCTTGCTGCCCCTTTACAGTGGCTATATTTTTAGTTTTGTGATTCAGCAAGCCCCCTGCTCTTATTTCAGTGCCTGTCTTAGGCCATAAAACATGGGAGCAGATTAGGCCATTTGGCGCATCGAGTCTGCTCAACCATTCAATCATGGCTGATATGTTTCTCATCCCTATTCTCCTGCCTTCTCCCCATAACCCCTGATCACATTATTAATCATGAACCTATCTATCTCTCTCAAAAACACTCTGACGTGGCCTTTGCAGCCTTCTGCGGCACTGAGTTACTCCGATTCACCATAGAACATAGAACACTACAGCGCAGTACGGGCCCTTCGGCCCTCGATGTTGCGCCGACCTGTGAAACCATCTGAAGCCTATCTGACCTACACTATAGAACATAGAACTATAGAATATAGACCATCTTCTGGCTGAAGAAATTCCTCCTCACCTCTGTTTTAAAGGATTGTCCCTTCAGTCTGAGGCTGTGCCCTCCGGTTCTAGTCTCTCCTACCAATGGAAACACATTCTCCACATCCACTCTATCCAGGCCTCTCGGTATTATGTAAATTTTAATGAGATCCCCTTCATCCTTCTGAACTCTATCGAGTACAGACGCAGAGACCTCAACCACTCCTCATATATGACAAGTCATTCCTTGGATCATTCTTGTGAACCTCCTCTAGACCCTCTCCAAGGCCAGCACATCCATCCTCAGATACAGGGCCCACAACTGCTCACAATATTCCAAATGGGGTCTGACCTAAGCCTTATACAGCCTCAACAGTACATCCCTGCATTTGTATTCTAGTCTTGAATATGTTGACCAGATGCTTAAATGCTAATAATCTGACCGTTCAAAAGCGCTTGGCTTAGTGGTTAGCACTGCTGCATCACGGAGACGAGGACCTGGGTTCAACCCGGCCATTCTCCACATGTCTGTGTGGGTTTTTCCCCCACAACCCAAAGATGTGCAGGGTAGGTGCATTGGCCACACTAAATTGCCCCTTAATTGGGGAGAAAAAAAATAATTGGGTACTTTAAATTTAAGCACTTAGCCCATTAATTCACTATATATTAATGACTTTGCTATATTTGTACGTTATGGGCAGTAGGGTAGCACAGTTGCTTCACAGCGCCAGGGCCCCGGGTTCTACTCCCGGCTTGGGTCACTGTCTGTGCGGAGTCTGCACATTCTCCCTGTGTCTGTGTGGATTGAATCCACGAGGGCAGCCCTATAATGCCTGATGAGAATGGATGCCTGCCATGGAAAAAGGAGTTAATTATGGTTGGATTTGGAAGACCCCAGATTTCTAACATTTAGAACAATTTTGTTCGCCCCACCAGAGCCAAGAGTGCCACCCACTACACACGGCTGACACTTGATTTGTATGGGGCAGCACGGTAGCATTGTGGATAGCACAACTGCTTCATAGCTCCAGGGTCCCAGGTTTGATTCTCGGCTTGGGTCACTGTCTGTGCAGAGTCTGCACATCCTCCCCGTGTGTGCGTGGGTTTCCTCCAGGTGCTCCGGTTTCCTCCCACAGTCCAAAGATGTGCAGATTAGGTGGATTGGCCCTGATAAATTGCCCTTAGTGTTGGGTGGGGTTACTAGGTTATGGGGATAGGGTGGCGGTGTTGACCGTGGGTAGGGTGCTCTTTCCAAGAGCCGGTGCAGACTCGATGGGCCGAATGGCCGCCTTCTGCACTGTAAATTCTATAATCTATATAATTCTATGAATGACATGAATAACAAAAGTAATAATGCAATTTTACACCAGTCCTTTATACATAAGGAGGTCTGCCTTTGATTGTTTATTTTCTACATGCTCACCGCTCTCGTTGAGTTTAAATAACATCCCTTTCCCGCGCCTCTTCATGGGAACGGCAGTTGGACATGCTTGAGAAAATCAGATTCCAAATCAAGTTCCAGGGTCACGGACCTGGGAAGAGAATTTACTGCATGCTGTTTTAATCGTTCTTCAGCTCGGGTGTAATTCTGGTTGAGGGGCCCCCCAAGATTTGGGGTAGTGACACATCGCCGGACAGTTTGTAACTGGTACTGAGGGTTTTCTGAGGCAATTCTGGAGTGGTCTCACCTTGCCACTGAATTAACTTCCACCTGATTTGAAATCCTCTCCATCAACCTGAGAGGCCATTGAGCACCTGGTTCAACGTTGACATCACACCAGCCCATGCACCTGAATTGTGTCATTCTTCAGACAGAAAGGAGCCCGATCAGAGGATCCAAGGGACGATCCACATTCAAACCTATTCCCTCTGGGGATGCTGCCTAACCTGACCATTTTCATCATTGACTGTTTCAGATTTCCAGCATATGTGCTATTTTGCTTTGTTATTTGGTTTGTTATTTGGCCTATTTGTGTTTTTCTTGTGTTACAATGCCCTGGGCAAATGCATGGTCAATTTCAGTCTCCCCATGTCCCGGAGTCACAACGCAAGTGAATTAACCAATAACTTTTATAAAAAATACTCGAGGTCTTTGGCCCTTGGCTGCCCAATAATTACAGTCACTATGTTTTGTAAGTTTAAAAACAATTGTTGTTTATTTGTCACAAGGACTATCATGAAATATGCAGTAAATACAACCAGTTAGCTACAAGCTAATTCCTACACGAGACCGACAAACAGAGCAGTGGAAAGGAGTAAAAACAAATAAGGATGAAGGTCAAAAGATAAGATGTTTGCTTCAGATGGTGGTTCTTTAGCACTCTTTCTTCACAGCAAGCTGGCTGATGAAAGTCACTGATTTACATCTTTATAGAGACAGTCATTCAGGATCCCTGTAATTTAGAAAATGTAGTACTCACCGGCATCCGGCTTTCTGGAGAGATGCCTTATTTCTCATCATACTGGGCCTTGAGATTTGCATTCAGACCTCTATCTTTCTGTAGAGAGAGTTGATCAGTTCTGGGCTCTGCCTCTCCATAGATTCAGCCAGGCTCTCTGCCAGTTCAGGAGCACAGTCTTTCTGGAGGAAAACAGAGGGGAGAGGATAGCAGTTCCTTTCCTGGGCCTGCAAAGTCCAAAGCTGAAACCAAACTATTGGGACTCTGGATCTGATCCCACTGGAATGTTTTTCAATCACCACCTGTTACAGGGCAGAGCATATGGCCCACCAGCCAATCAATCAAATTGAGTCCTCATGGATGCCGGCCAGTCTGCAATCATTAGTTTAAACCAGCATAGCCTTCCGGATTCCTCTGTTTGAATTAAAGGTGCAGGTTCCTTACAGGCTGCTTCGCTTAAAGTGAGATGTCCATTATCCATAGATCCATAGACATCCATAGATCAAAAGTGCAACAGCAAAATAAAAGAAAGGGGAGATAAGGGAATAAATAGGAAGGATCTTTGCACTTGCTGGAACTGAGTGTCTCAATTCCCTGTAGTGTCTTCCCTTGTTTCCAACACTTTGTTTCTATTGTTTTCCATGTTGCCCAGCCTAGTCAGTCTTGTATGAGTTGTTTGAGAGAGTGCGACATGGCATCAGACTGAATGCTTGTCCTTACAAGTACTTGAGAACAGTGTGGATGCGTGGCATTGACATAGCACTGAGTATTTTATAATGAGGGTGAGTAATGGTCCTCCTTTACCTTTAACTCAGATGCAGGGGACATCTGAAGCACTAAAAGCATTTTATTCCCAGCCATGACTAGCTCGCAAAGTGAAAACATGGCTTGGTGCCAAGTGCCCATTTTCCCATTAGAAATTTGAAGCCGTTTCTAAGTGGGCAGAGGAGCTCTTGCGATACAAAAGCTTCACCGTTCACTCGCGCATGGCATTAATGACTGACTCAGTACATGTCCAGCAGTTGTACATTTCAATCTGCCAGGTGTCGTTGCTTGCCCTGCGTGGTGGTGATGAAGGAGCAGCTAAATTGAAGAATCCCATTGCTGCTCAGAATCTCGACAGGACCAAATCATTCCCCCCCCCCCCCCCCCCCCCCCCCCCCCCCCACTCACAATATATCCACTTAAAAGGATAAAGGGCATTGTCCCAGACATTTTGTATTTCTATGAAATGTAGCACAAGAAATTGAGCCGAAGTTCGGAGTTGCTTCTTGTGTTAGAACAGCACAGCACAGAACAGGCCCTTCGGCCCTCGATGTTGTGCCGAGCAATGATCACCCTACTTAAACCCACGTAACCCGTATACCCGGTAACCCAACAATCCCCCCATTAACCTTACACTACGGGCAATTTAGCATGGCCAATCCACCTACCCCGCACATCTTTGGACTGTGGGAGGAAACCGGAGCACCCGGAGGAAACCCACGCACAAACGGGGAGGACGTGCAGACTCCACACAGACAGTGACCCAGCCGGGAATCGAACCTGGGACCACTGGAGCTGTGAAGCATTGATGCTAACCACCATGCTACCGTGAGGCCCCTGAGTGCTATTGCTTCTGCAGCTCTCCGCTCTGGTCTCCTGTGCAATGGCAGTGTTCAGTGCAGTACTGAGGGAGCACAGCAGAATCTAAGGTACCATGTTTTAGGTTAGACGCCAAACCCAAAGCCCCATTTACCTTCTCAACTGAGCACGAAACTTCCCATGGCACTATTCAAGAGGAAAGTTTGTCCCCAAATCTTGGTCAATACTTGTTCCTCAGCCAAAATTATCTGGCTGTTTGTGGGAGCTTGCTCTGGGAAAATTGGCAGCCGTCTTTCACCTATACTATAGCAGTGACCACATGTCGGAAGTAATTAATTGGTTTGAAAGCTCATCGGGATGTCCTCAACTTTTTAATGTCCGTCTAAATGGAAATTCCTTTGCTTTTTTCATAAATGTCTTTAAGATGGTTTGAATATCTGAGGGCTTGGGGATAAGGTCGACAGGAATGAAAGCAACAAAGAATTAACTATTCTTAATTAAGAATTAATGCGCCATAGATCCAATAAAAATGGCCAAGTGGTTTCCAATTAAACGTCACCCTATTAGAAAAGTTCATTTGGCGATGGAAATGCAATTCCCATATTGACTTTAAATAGTGAGAAACTGGTATCTGTGCACTGCCCCCCCCCCCCCCCCCCCCCCCCCCCCCAGCCCGCCGTACCCTGTTGATCCTGACCCGCGTATCCTCACAGCAGCTGTGTGGAAAACTGGTTCTGTGATTGTCCCACTTTGAGAGAGACCGGTTTGGGAGAGTGAATGCAAGGCCACATTACAGTCAAAAAAACAGGTGCTGCTGTTAGAGATTGGGAGCCAAACCCTGGGAAAGCCAGTGATTTACCTGGTCAAAGACTATAACTAGGTCAGGTCATGTCCACATCACTGTCCAATACACAATAGATTTTTCTTTGTTATTTGATAGCCAGCAGCATGAAGTCATTTATTTGCTTATGTAAATCACTACTTGATCTGACAGCTCAGCGCAACATGTATATAGACACTGTTGTAGTTTATCATGGCTTCATAATTGCATTATGGAAAGCAGGATCTTTTGAGTACTACTTTTAGAATAGCCTCCATTTGAATTTGGAGATGGTTGAATGCTATTCGGTTGAATACTAGTTTCCTTGTTCAATTCTTTAAAAGAACTTAGTATCCCATGCACACAGATCCTGTCCCTTGTTTGCTTATTCCAACTTGAATGGTTCTTTTTAAATGTGACCCTTTGGTTCTCTGATAGTGAGCTCTTTCAAGTTAATGTCCAGAGTTAGGACTTTGTACGTGTCGACTTCCAATTACGTAGCACACCATGATTACAATCAAATGTTCACAGTGAAAGTGAAAATGTACAGGAGCCACTGATGGTGAGTAGGGTCAGGGATTTGTGGAGGTCAGTCAGGATTTAGTGCAGGATGTGGACAATGCATCACTGAGATGAAGAATTAGATCACATTTTAATCAAAAATCAGCAATGTTCCTTAGTGCTACTCCGTTGCTACAAAAAGAGTAATCCAGAATGGATGAAAGAAGTGTGGTGGTTATGTTAGTGGATTAGAGGGCAGCACGGTGGCACAGTGGTTAGCATTGCTGCCTACGGCGCTGAGGACCCGGGTTCGAATCCCGGCTCTGGGTCACTGTCCGTGTGGAGTTTGCACATTCTCCCCGTGTCTGCGTGGGTTTCACCCCCACAACCCAAAGATGTGCAGGATAGGTAGATTGGCCATTCTAAATTGCCCCTTAATTGGAAAAAATAATTGGGTACTCTAAATTTATAAAAAAAAATGTTAGTGGATTAGAAATCTAGAGACCTGCTCTAATGCTCCAGAGACAAGAGTTTGAATCCCACCATGGCAGCTGGGGTACTGCTTTCCTATAACCTGCACCCCATGAACTGCAACGGTTCAAGAAGGCAGTTCACCACCCCCAGAGGCAGTACGGTGGCGCAGTGGGTTAGCCCTGTTGCCTCACGGCGACGAGGTCCCAGGTTTGATCCCGGCTCTTGGTCACTGTCCGTGTGGAGTTTGCACATTCTCCCCGTGTTTGCATGGGTTTCATCCCCACAGCCCAAAGATGTGCAGGCTGGGTGGATTGGCCACGCTAAATTGTCCCTTAATTGGAAAAAACAAATTGGGTACTCTAAATTTATAAAAACAAAAAGAATGGGCAATAAATGCTGGCTGAGCCGGTGGCACACATCCCTTGAAGGAATAAAAAATAATAGAATTAAAAAGTTAATATCAGTGATGGTGACCATGAAACAATTGAAATGTTGCAAAAGGGGCAGCATGGTTGCACAGTGGTTAGCATTACTGCCTTGTGGTGCCGATGACCCGGATTCAATCCCGGCCCCGGGTCACTGTCTGTGTGAAGTTTGCACATTCTCCTCGTGTCTGCATGGGTCTCACCCCCACAACTCAAAAAGATGTGCAGGGTAGGTGGATTGGCCACGTTAAATTCCCTCTTAATTGGGGAAAAATAATTGGGTACTCTTGAGTTTAAAAAAAAATATGTATTTAACAAAAAAAAATGTTGCCAAAACCCATCTTGTTTATGGATGTAATTTAGGGAAGGAAATCTGGCATCTCTACCTCCTCTGGTCTAGAGGAGCTGGTCTTGGGGCTGGTTTAGCTCACTCGGCTAAATCACTGGCTTTTAAAGCAGACCAAGCAGGCCAGCAGCACAGTTCGATTCCCGTACCAGCCTCCCCGGACAGGCGCCGGAATGTGGCGACTAGGGGCTTTTCACAGTAACTACATTGAAGCCTACTCGTGACAATAAGCGATTTTCATTTTTTTTTCATTTAGGTGTGACTCCAGACCCACAGCAATGTGCCTTTAAGGATAGCAGTATGAAGGAAGTGTGTCATGTGATCCAGACTTAGTTTCACTTTTGTTTTTGAGCAGAGCGCACACACCTCTGCTGCTGATGTCTTCAAGCGTTCCGCCTCTATTTTTAAAATTATATTAATTTACAGATGTGGACATCGCAGGCTAGGCCAATATTTATTGCCCACCCCCAACTGCCCGTGTCAAAGTGGTGGTGAGCTGCCTTCTTGAACTGTTGCAATCTCCGTGGTGTAGGCACACCCACGGTATTGTTATATATAACAAGTTATATATACTTGTTATATATAACAGTATATATATAATGTTCCCATGTGCTGGTCTGAATAACTGAACCCACACCAAGTTTACACAATCCCTTATGAGTGATTGGTGCATTTATAACAACACAGCATGGCTGATTCCTAAATGCTCTCTGAAATGGTTTAGCGAAACACTCCGTTATATTCAAGAAGTTAGTTGATCAACATGGCACAGTCTTGTGTTTATCTATTTGACTTGATGGCTGTCGTCTAGTTAATAATTGGAGCCAGCATTTAAACAAGACTATTCTACCTAAGGAAGTTTTCATCAGACTCTCGCAGCTTTGGTTGTACAGCAGTGAAAATATATGTCATAACATTATATGAAAATAAATCGCCATTAATTTAGCTCTTAAATATACCCCTTCCTATGTCAGATTTCACTCCGTCCCTGCACTGCCTGATGTTCACCCCCATACTGTAACTCGGTGCAGATAGTGTGTCTGTCGTGAGAACTGCAGCAAGCAGTTAGGAGAAAATAGTATGTCAGCCTTCATTGCAAGACGACTTGTGTACTGGAGCAAGTATTTCGAAGTGCAGCTGTACAGGGTTTGGTGATACCATACCTGGAGTATTACACAGTAGCACAGTGGTTAGCACTGCTGCTTCACAGAGCCAGGGTCCCAGGTTCGATTCCCAGCTTGGGTCACTGTCTGTGAGGAGTCTGCATGTTCTCACTGTGTCTGCGTGGGTTTCCTCCGGGTGCTCCGGTTTCCTCCCACAAGTCCTGAAAGACGTGCTGTTAGGTGAATTGGACATTCTGAATTCTCTGTGTGTGTACCCGAACAGGTGCCAGAATGTGGCGACTGGGGGCTTTTCACAGTAAGTTCATTGCAGTGTTAATGTCAACCTACTTGTGACAATACAGATTATTATTATTGTGTGCCGTTTTGGTCTCCTTTGTCTAAGGAATGATGCACTTGCTATAGGGTTCACCAGACTGATCCCTGGGATGGCAGGATTGTTGTTTGAGGAGAGATTGGTCGACTAGGCCTGCAATTACGGGAATTTAGAAGAGTGAGAGGGGATCTCAGTGAAACGTATAAAATTCTGACGGGGCTGGACAGACTTTGATGGAGGGATGATGTTTCCTCTGTTTGGAGGGTCTAGAAAAAGGGGACACGAGCCAAGATATAGGGTAGACCATTTAGGACGGAGATGGGGAGAGATTTCTTCGCTCGGAGTGGTGAGCCTGTGGAATTCTCTGTCACAGATCTGTAGAGGCCAAATCACTGAATGTCTTTAAGAAAGATAAAAATAGATTTCTAAACACTAACGGCATCAAGGGGTATGGGGAGAGCTGCTGGAGTATGGTGTTGAGATAGAAGATCAGCCATGGTCAAATTGAATGGTGGAGCAGGCTCAATGGGCCGAATGGTCTACTCTTGGTCCTATAAACCATCACAAAAGTGGCCTTGAAACCTAGAGGGCTAGATTTTCTCCCTGGAGTGCCAGGGAAAAATCTATCTGATTTTCCTGAATCCGCCACTGGGAGTGGGGTGTGGGTGAATGTGGACTTCGGCTCCTGCTGCGGTTTTCTTTGAGGACCTCCTTAATTGGCATGGAGACAGGTTGTCTGCCCAATTAAGGGTCAATTCATTCATAAAACCCCTACAGTGCAAGAGGAGGCCATTCAGCCTGTACTGAATCTCCGAAGTAACACCCTAACCTAGGCCCACTCACCCCGTCGTATCTCCGTAACCCCACCTAACCTTTGGGCACTAAGGGGAAATTTAGCCTGGCCAATCCACTTAACCTGCTGGAGTGGCAGTGTTGACCCTTCTACGGAGCTGCATGTGGCTGCTCTCGCTCCAAAGCAGCCAGGGAAGGCCTGCCTCTGAGCGTCCACCTCTCGGCAACTAAACTGGTCCTCGCCATTGCGGGAAACTAGAGACTGACTGGAAAATCCCAATCACCTTCCTATTAGCAGGCTTAACTGAGCTCTTAATAGCTATGTGGGGGTGGATAGCCCTGTCAGTCCCAAATCTGCCTTGGCAAAAATGGGAAACCAGCATGTTGGCTGACGCTGGCATTTTTCTCAATGGTGCCCAAAACCTCAGCCCAGACTGACAATAATACCATTATTCCAATGGACATATTTTGCTATGACCAGGTGAAAAGCCAAGGCCACCAGTACTGGGGCAATACTACAGGGGAGAAGGCAGTGTAAATTGAGCAATAGTGGTCAACTGTTCCCGAGCTAAAATTCTGGAAACTCGTAACTTGTAGGATGGAGGGACGACTAAGGAAGCCAATAGTCCCACAATCCCCATCAGTATCAAGTCACTTATTCCTTAGCTTTTAGTGGGATCTTGCTGGACACTACATGAATGCTGTATTTGCTACCATATACAGTGACTACACTTTAAAAGTACTCCATTGGTTATTGAGCGCTTTAATGGGTACAAATGACAATGGTGTTGAGCAAGGGTGATTGAAATGCTCCTGCCCACGATGATTTGTATAGTAATGCGGAGCTGTATGTTGTGCCCTTGGGCTGGGACTCATTGTAAACGTTCTTTTCAAGCTGCTTTTGGATATTTTTAGTAAGTAAGTGGAAAGATCATGTGAGCTCATGTCGACCCTACTTTACTCCCAGCTGTTGTCAGCCAATCACAGAGTAGCCACTGCAGCTCACCCCCTTTTCGTCTAGCTCCCCCGCTGGCTCACTGTGGAAGGTCGGGTTTGCCAGTGCGCAGGAACGAGAACTGTGCAGTGCCCAAGAAAGAGCTTCCTGCTAGTGTGGATGCTCTCCCTCGCTTTTGAAGTGGTTACATTAGTGCAGCACCACCACGTGGTAGCAGAGTAAATAGGACCTGGCTACACACTCACCATTTACCCAATCTCTTGTATCTGGTTATCGGAGGCAGGGGAGGGAAGCATAGCATATACCCCCCAACCCCCCAGGAATGTCAGTAAATAGATCAATCCAAGACATTTCAGCCAAGGCTCTGTCATTGGAATATAAAAGATCTCACAGCACAATTTTAAAAAGATAGGGGGCCCGGCATCCTGGTCAACATTTCAACCCTCAGTCATGGTCAGGCAAATGCAATATCTGTGAATTATCCATGGAACTATTTGTGGGATCTTGCTGTGCACAACTTTTGCTGCCGTGTTTTTTACTCCAGAACAGTGACTGCACTGTTGTCAGTAAAGCACTTGGTGCTATAGAAATGAAGATCATTCATGTATGTGCCAGCATCTGGTTCTGGAGCAGACATAATCCATTCCCCTCCTTCCAGATGCACAGGGGAAGAGGCAACAAAGGGAGAGGGGTTTGTAGCAATTAACCCTTGTCAGGAGCAGCCCTGGATAGAGTTTAGCAACTGGAATTAGTAGAATGACTTGGGCAGCAACAGTACGACCTGGGCTCGTTAGAGGGAGAATGTTTTGGCTAATTGTTACCGATCACGGTTAAGAGTGCTGATCACTCTTTTAAGTTTGCCAATGATATCTCAGAAGTTTCTAAACAAGACCTCTCGCATCCAACATTCCCACTCACGCAAAACAGCCATTTGTCCCGTCTCCAATATTTTTGTAAATCATGTATGGAATTAATCTTAAATTTCTGAAAAGCAATCCAGAGGATTGCTAATCCTATATTGCATTAACTCTGTTTATGAAATGGCATGGCCATTTGCAGAGACAGTACAGGAATATATTCCCAGGGTGTGCTTTTTTCCCCATTCATTTACGGGATGTGGGCTTCGCTGGCTAAGCCAGCATTTATTGCCCTCGAGAAGGTGGTGGTAAGAGAGGAGCAGAATTAGGTCACTTGGCCCATCGTGTCTGCTCCGCCATTCAATCATGACTGAACTGCTGCTTCCCAAGTCTTGAACCGTTGCAGTCCATGTGGCGTAGGTACACCCATGGTGCTGTTGGGGAGGAGGTTCCAGGATTTTGACCTGGTGACAGTAAAGGAGCGGTAATATTTTTCCAAATCAGAATAGTGAATGGCTTGGAGGGGAATTTCCAAGTGGTAATAATCCCATGTGTCTGCTGCCCTTGTCCTTCTCGATAGTAGTGGTGGTGAGTTTGGAAGGTGCTGTCTATGGAGCCTTGCTGAATTCCTGCAGTGCATCTTGTAGATGGTATACACGGCTCCCACTGTGTGCTGGTGGTGGAGGGAGTGAATGTTTGTGGAAGGAGGAGCAAAAAAGTGAGCTGCTTTGTCCTGGATGGTGGCGAGCTTCTTGAGTGTTGTTGGAGCTGCACTCATCCAGGCAAGTAGAGAGTATTCCATCACACTCCTGATTTTAACCTTGTATATGGTGGACAGGATTTTGGGAGGGGGGGGGGGTCAGGAGGTGAGTTATTCATAGCAGGTCCCCAGTTAAAAGCTGTAATAAAACTAGACTTCTTCTTTTTGCTAAAATTAAACCTTTCAAAGAGTGTGACCACTTCCTTCATGAAAACCAGACATCCATCTACACCTCGGGGACTGCAGTGATTCAAGAAGGCGGCTCACCACCACCTTCTCAAGGGCAATTAGGGATTGGCAATAAATGCTGGCCTAGCTACGACACCCACATCCCATGAACGAATAAAAAAAATCCTTTCTGCATGGACGGTATAATTAGCTTCTGTCTTGATTTATGTTCTGCTAATGTCTCATACCACCCCTCGTAAGATTGATCAATGGCACTTACAGTGACAGCTCACACTTATTGATCGTGTACATGCCCTGTTACTCAGTCTTGCAATTATGTTAATAATCACATCGTTTCAGGTTAGTAAGTTAAACTGCTGTTTCCATGGCTACAGAACCTGTACCACCTCCAGACTGATTCCAAAGTGCCTTAGCGTGAGTGCATAGTCACCATCGCTGAGGCAATTACCCCATGCACTTTGGAGAGTTGTCGGATGGGGAGGTGGGGAGCGGGTGCTGTGGGATGTTGGTGAAATGGTAGTGTGGGTGACACTGTGCTGAACATCCTGATGCTGGAAGGAGCTCCTTGAAACACTGATCTTTCACGGGGCCAGTGACCGGTTTCAGATTGATACCGGGTAACCATGGTGATTGATACCTCTAGACACTGCAAGAATGAGGCCCAAGAACCTGCTGAATTTATCCCAGTAAGGGTGTCAAGCCGAGGAACTTACCCCGTGGATATGTTAGGAAACCAGGACTGAGGTGGTTCGCCTCATTCAGTTACTTCGGTGAAGGTGTTTTTAAGTGAAGTGTCTGAAATGGCTAAAGAATGGCCATTCTACAACATCTACCATATCAAATTTTTGCTTAGTAGAGTTTTATTTTCTCCTGAAAGACTCTTTGCAAGGTGACATGGTCCCCTATTTTTATTTATTCTGTCACGGAATATGGGCATCGCTGGCAAGGCCAGCATTTGTTGCCCATCACAAATTGCCCTTGAACCGAGTGGTTTACTCGGCCATTTCAGCTAAGAGGCAGCCGCATTGCTGTGGACCTGAGGTCACCGAGAAACCATAAAAAAAAGTTGCAGCACAGAACGAGGCCACTCAGCCATCATGTCGGCTCCGGCCGAAAAATAAAATAAACTAGCTGCCCTTTCTAATGCCACCTTCCAGCACACAGTCCATATGAATTGGGGGTTTCTGCCTCCATCACCAAACCAGGCAGTGAATTCCAAACACCCATCACTCTCGGTGCAGAAATTCAGACCAGACCAGGTAAGGATGGTAAATTTCCTTCCCTGAAGAATATTAGTGAATCAGATGGGTTTTTGCAACAATAAATGCTGATCAGATTGCTTTCAATTCCAGATTTTCATCAATTTGAATTTAAATTCCACCACCGCCTGGTGGTATTTGAATCCATGTACCCAGAACATTAGGCTTGGCCTCACTAGTGCAGTAACAATACCACCGTGCCACGATCTAAAATCAGATACGATTCTGCATTTGGCCAACACTTCCTAAACAATCCTGCTTGTGCTAGGAATGACATTGAAAACCAATTTATGATTATCAGTCGGGCTCGCAGTGTGGCTCACTTACCGTGCTAGAAGCCACATATATTCACACACAGGGTCCTGTCCTTTGCAGACAGAAAGAGCATGTCCTCGCATTGCACCTTCTCCAACCAAGCAAAAGCTTGGGGTACCGCCATTTCCTGATTCATTCCACATGTCAATGCCTTGACCAACCAGAGTCCACTTGTCAGCAAATCAACAGTCTTGGGCACGATTTAATGGAAATGAAACGTCCAGTATTGGGCGTTTTTGATGAGGTGCGCCCCAGCACTTGTAGTGCATGGGGCTCTGCTTCATTTCTGGGCCTCGGCAAGGAACGCCCTATCGAGACCGCAATTAGACTTGTTTCCTGCACTAACAAGCACAGTCCGCCAATAATAATACTTTGAGAAGAAAGTGCCATAGGGAAAAGGCCGGCTAGTGGGAATAGCTGTTTTGCTCTTGCAGAGAGCTAGCACCGACATATTGGGATGAATAGCCTCCTGTGGCATCCCCATTCTATGATTATAAGCCAAAGCAAGTCCTTGAGTCATGGCAGCTATGACCCACCTGTATGACAACTGAACCACCATATGTAGCTCCTTTATGTTTCTAACATGAGAAAATACAGCCCTTTGAACCCGCTCTGCCGTTCAATAAGATCACGGTTGATCCAATCCTTAAGATTCACAAACCTCTTGAGAGAAGAATTTCCTCCTCATCTCCATCGTAAATGATTGCGAAACTTTGTCCCACCCCTGTTCATGATTCCTACGAGACGAGAAACAGCATCCATCATTCACAACCCTTCTGATATTGAAGCAGTTTGTGTTCATATGCAGCAAAACCTGCACAACATTCAGGTTTGGGCTGACAAATAACATTCACACTACACACGTACCCGGCAATGACCATCTCCAACCAGGGATAATCTAATCACAGCCCTTTGACATTCAAAGGCATTACCATCACTGAATCACCCACTATCAACATTGACCAGAAACTGATCTGGATAAGCCATATAAATACTGTGGCCACGAGGGCAGGTCAGAGGCTGGGAATCGTGCAGTGAATAACTCATCTTCTGATTCCCCAAAGCCTGTTCACAAGTTGCAAGTTAGTGGTTTGATGGGATATTTATTCTCCACTTGCCTGGATGACTGCAGCTGCCACAACACTCAAGAAGCTTGACAACATCCAAGCCAAATCAGCCCGCCTGATTGGCACCCCATTTGTCAATCTAAACATTCCCTCCCCCTATCACTGTTGCACAGTTATAGCAGTATATACGACATACAAGACGCACCGTGACAACTCACCAAGGCTCCTGCAACAGCACCTTCCAAAACTGTGACCTCTTCTGTCTAGAATGACAAGAGCAGCTGATGCATGGAAATACCATTACCTGGGGATTCCCCTCCAAGCCACACAGCATCCGGACTTGGAAATATATTGTTGTTCCTTCACTGTCACTGGGTCAAAATCCTGGCAATCCTTTCCTAACAGCACCATGGATGTATCTACACCACCGGGACAAGAAGACAATTCACTACCACCTACTCCAGAAGAGTTGGGGACAGGCAATAAATGCTGGTTTACTCAGCAGTACCTGCATCCAATGAAAGACTGAGCCAACCCTTCATACCTTAAGTTTCAATAAAGGCACCATTCATTTTTCAAACTTCAATGAATGTATGTCTAGGCTCTATTTTAATTTTTTTCCCATGGGATGTGGGCATTGCTGTCTGGGCCAGCATATATTGCTCACCCCTGAGGGCATTTAAGAGTCACATGTAGGCCAGACCAGATAAAAACGGCAGATTTCCTTCTCGTAAGGACTTTAGTGAATCAGATAGTTCTTTAGGACAATCAATGATAGTTTCATGGTCATCATTAGTGTTTTAATTCCAGATTTTTATTGAATTCAAATTTCATCATCTGCCATGGTTGGATTTGAACCCGGATCCCCAAAGTATTATCCTGGAAAACTACACAGTGCCCTAGGTGTGGTCTCACCGATGCCCTGTATAGGTGTAGGAAGACTTCCCTACCTTCCTAATTACTTTCTGTACCTGATTGCTAACAGTTTACGTTTTGTGTACAAATCCTCCTGTACCACAGAATTCTGCAGTCCCTCTCCATTTGAACAGTATTTTGCTTTTCTATTCTCTCTACCAAATTGGATAACGTATCAGTTTGCAGACTCTTGACGGGAATTTCATGAACTCCTACCCTGCCGGTTTTGAGCTGGAAGGGAATGAATTGAGTGGGAGAATGTGGGGTGGCGACTCCCCCATCTTCCCGCCTTTGCGCAATTAAGTCCGGGATTGGAAGATTTGTGGATGGATGGTAATTAAGTGCCTCATCCTGCTGCCACTAGTATCCAAACAGCGGCAGTGGGCAGGTGAGTCACCACGTGGTGAGCCCAAAAAGAACACCTGACATGGGAGTACAGGGGCTACCCCTTGTGCGAAGGTGCATTATCGTGGGACCAGACAATGGGGTTGGAGTGGGGGTCCTTTGGGAGCTGCTCTTCTGCCCTTCCTTCTGACCCGTTCTGCCGCTAGCCTGTGACCCCCCCCTCATATTCCCGTGACCACATCCCCCCCCCCCCCCCCCCCCCCCACTGTATTCTCCCCACACAGTGGTTAGCACTATTGATTCACAGCATCAGGTTCCCAGGTTTGATTCCTGCTTGGGTCACTGTCTGTGCGGAGTCTGCACGTTCTCCCTGTGTTTGCGCGGGTTTCCTCTGGGTGCTCATGTTTCCTCTCTCAAGTCCCGAAAGACGTGCTTGTAAGGGAGTTGGATATTCTGAATTCTCCCTCTGGTGTACCCGAACAGGCGCTGGAGTGTGCCGACCGGGGGATTTTCACAGTAACCTCATTGCAGTGTTAATGTCAGTCTACTTGTAACACTAATAAAGATTGTTATTATTATAACTTAATTTTCCCCCCTATCCCTGTAGCGTGAAAATATTTGGATACAATGCACTTGGTTATAGTTGCATTCCCAGCACCGCAATGCCATTGTGTATAGTAACATTTTTGGTTATCTGGTCCAGAATATCCTGCTTTCTGTCTCCCTCCTTGAATAGATCTGTGGTTATCCTATCTGCTGGGACTTTTCCAGAATCTGGAGATTATTGAAAGAAGTTAAGAGCAGCTCTTCCACCGGGTGGAGATTGCTGCTGCTTTCAGGTGCCTCAGTTACATCCCAAAATCACTTCCAGCATCACATCAGTAGCGTGAGCAGCAAGCTCTTTTGTTAGGTGGTGGAAGTCCCAGAAATACATCCAGGGTGATTTGTGCTAAATGATATTTTTCTATCGGAAGGAGGGACTGACTGGACTGGAGAATGGAATATCTTCCTCCATTTTAACCTAAACCTGGAACATTGCTCTACTCGCTACACTGGGCCTTAAACTGGCTCAGAGAGAGCTCTGAATGCATAAGAGTGAAACAAATAATTTTCAATTGCTTGAATGGTTTGGACAAGTCAAAAAATCCCAGATATATCTTGAATACATTTTGTGCCAGTGGGATTGGCAATTTGGGGAAATCGTTTTGGGTTAGATACTTCGGTTTTAAGCTACATCCAGTATTGCTCTATTATTGTCTTTTAATATTAATTTTTATGGGATATGGGCATCGGTGGCTAGGCCAGCATTTATTGCCCATCCCTAGCTGCCTTAAGAAGGTGGGGATGAACTGCCCTCTTGAATTGTTGCATGTAAGGGAGGGAGTTCCAGAATTTTGACCCAGCGACAGTGAAGGAGATAAATTTCCAAGTCAGGGTGGTGAGTGACTTGGAGGGGAACCTCCAGATGGTGGTGTTACGAGGCATCTGCTGCCCTTGTCCTTCTAGATGGTGATGGTCGTGGGTTTGGAAAGTGCTGCTTAAGGAACGTTTGCGAGTTCCTGCAGTGCCTCTTGTAGATGGTACACATGGTTGCCACTGTTTGTCGATGGCGGAGGGTTTTCCAGGGTAATTAATTTAACATAAGTCTGATGACAGAATATTTGTGACAATGGTCCAACAAACTTAAGCTATGATTGGTACTTTGAAGTGATTCTTGTAGTAAACTGCAATCCCTCTGGAATTTTTCATACCCACTCCAAAGCCTGTTCCCACAGTGCACACTGCAATGTATGAATCCAGTGATGTTATTGTGCAAAGAGACCTTCGACCTGTGCAGCTTGTACCCAAGTAGCAGACTGCACGACCAGACAGGTCTCTGTGAATTCTCCAACAAACTCTAATCCATTGCAGTTACTGCTTTTCAGGGCTTGCAACAAAAAAATCCCTTCCTTCACTTAACAGAGACTTTTTTTTTAAAGGAGAGCCTAACTCCAAGCTGAATGTCAGTAAAAGTTAATTGATTCTGAAAATGAAATATTGATCAGATGCCTCTTGTGTAATGTGACAAGCTGACTATGAGGCAGGCTGTCTAGAGCAATGATGAATGGAGTGGAATAAAAGGCTCCTTCAATTTACCTTTGTCCACTTCTTTCAGAGTCAGCAGTCTCCTAGAGTATATCAGGTCAACTTTTCCCAATTGGTGCATTAACAACAGAAGGTCTTTCGGGACCAATAGGTTTAAAATAATTTGGGCAATCAATTTTGTTCAATCCCAGTCAATAGTAATTACGAGGCAGAGGTTTTCAACTGTTTTTTGTGCAGGTGCCAAGATGACATGGTGAATGACAATGTAGAATCACCAATTGCACTACAATCAGATACAAGCCTTCACCATCATCACTGAACAGTGAAAGGAAACAAGCCCAAAACAGTGATGCACCAGTGTGGAGTTAGCTCACATAATGTTATGTTGCATGACACCATCCCGTTGCCAACTAGAAGGGCAAGGACAATAAATGCATTGGGAACACCAACACTTCCAATTTTCCCTCCAGGTCAAATACTATCCTGACTATACCGCCATTCCTGCTTCATTGCTGTATTAAAACCCCAAATTCTCTGTTTCTAAACAGCATTGTGAGTATACCTTCACGATAATGAAATGAAAATCACTTATTGTAACAAGTAGTCTTCAAATGAAGTTACTGTGAAAAGAACCCAGTCGCCATATTCCAGCGCCTGTTCAGGAAGGCTGGTACGGGAATTGAACCCAAGCTGCTGGCCTGCCTTGGTCTGCTTTAAAAGCCAGCTCTTTAGCCCTGTGCTAAACCAACACTAGATGGCATCAATGTAAGAAGGCAGCTCACCACCATCTTCTCATGGGCAACTAGGGATGGGCAATAAGTGCTTTCTTGCCAACAGTGCCCAGAGTTCGAGAAAATTTCAAAGTAGAAAATAAATTGAAAATTTTAAAAATTTCAAAGTAACCCAACAGCTGGTATCCCGGGTTCTATTTAGATTGTCAAAACAAAGTAGAGAACCTCAGCCATTTTTGTTTTCTATACCTTTTTTATGTTAAAGCGGGCATGGGCTGAAGTTTCCTTCATTATCCTGTTCGAAATTTGGGCAGAATTGCAGCAGAAATAGTGAGAAAAGAGGTGGTGAGGAGAATGACTACTTCCTGTTCACAAGCTTTGATTCACTTCCCATGCCTTTGTGGGAACTGCTTTTGACTATTCCTCCTTGCTCCATTGCATCCAATGGTGAAGTAACGGGACCGGGTGGGGGGGTATTGGTGACCAGCCTAAAGCCCAATTCCCTCCTGCTTTGCACCTCTGATTGCAAACTCTGGCCACATTCTTAGAGGGCGTCATTACATGACCTCCCAAGTTAAATGGGATATACAGTACCAGAAACAGGCTAATCTGGTTCACAACTTGGTGTAATCGTGCCCTGAGACGCCTTTGTTCCTCAATCCATCTAGATTTGCACCTTTCCAAGGAATAAGGAACCTCCCTATTCTTCCTACCAACATGTATCACCTCTCATTCATCTGTGTTAAATTTCATTGCCAAATAGCTGCCCATTTACTCAACCTCTGTGACCTCTGCTATCAGGCTGGTTAGTTATGTCCAGCAGGGTTCCACACCAGGCAGTGATAAATATTTGGGACACTCGACGTCTCAACTCCTCTCTTAATTCTGATAGGAATTGGAATGGTCAGTATTTTCTACTGTTATGTGAACAGAAAGGTCGCCATGATTAACAACTGAGAACATCTTCAGAATGACAAACACTCCACTGATATTTTCCCATTGTAGATGTTATGGGGTGAAATGGAACTCTCTCATAGATTAAAATGATGGATCCTGATTTACTTTGCAGTAATTACTACCGCCCAATTGTTTACTTTTACAATGGTAATATAACAGGCAGTAGTAATTCATTGCGGCAATCCATTTGCTGTGTAAGTTTAAAATGAATTCAATCGATAGTCAATTAATCAAGTGTAAATAAATAACACTCACTTGAACTGGCCTGATGGATCACTGGGGGATTGTGTAATGCTGGTAGTTCTGGATATTAGACGCGAGGTAAACTCTATACTGCTCCTCATGTAATCAGTTGAAACGGAAGGGCACTCTGAGGCTCGCTCAACCAGCTCTTTAGGCAAGGGGAGGTGGTGTTCTGGAGTTTCCTGGCTGCAATCTCTCCCTTCCTGTTCCCAGTCACTCATTCTCTTCCCCCTGCGTGCTGTCTCACCCAATGATCCAGTTGTGGACCAGCTGATGTGCAGCCACAAAGAACACCAGCATTCCATTTGAACAGCAGAAACACCAGCCTTCCCAAACACTTGCCCCACCCCACCCCACCGGGTGATTCAGGACCCAAAGCTATGGTATTACTGATTTTCTTTGCGCAAAGTTTCTCCCAAGTTGTGCTTCTGAATCCTCTTGGTCCATTTGAACCAGCAATGAGAAGCCTACACTGCTGGGCCGTATTGGCAGGGTTGTGAACCAAACCAAATGGTGGCATCCGAACGCCCAGGAAGGAATCAGGCCCTTCATTAGTCACTCACTCCATCAGGTTGTATAACCTTCTTCTCCACCCTCCCCGTCACTTGCACAGCAGAACGGAACTAAATGCAGGGAAACCTTGGGCTATTCTTCCTCAGCTCCCTCAGGCAATCGAGAAACATAAATTACCTGTGAATCATCAAGTGCTTAATTTCTCCCTCCCTTAAATTTTCCCAGTTACTTTCAGATGATTAGACTACATGTACAGGACTGTAGGATAGTGTTTAGCACAGTTGTTTCACAATGCCAGGGTCACAGGTTCGATTTCCGCTTGGGTCACTGTGTGAAGCCTGCACATTCTCCCCATGTCTCCGGGTGCTCCAATTTCATAGAACATAGAACAGTACAGCACAGAACAGGCCCTTCGGCCCTCAATGTTGTGCCGAGCCATGATCACCCTACTCAAACCCACGTATCCACCCTATACCCGTAACCCAACAACCCCCCCTTAACCTTACTTTTATTAGGACACTACGGTCAATTTAGCATGGCCAATCCACCTAACCCGCACATCTTTGGACTGTGGGAGGAAACCGGAGCACCCGGAGGAAACCCACGCACACAGGGGGAGGACGTGCAGACTTCACACAGACAGTGACCCAGCCGGGAATCGAACCTGGGACCCTGGAGCTGTGAAGCATTTATGCTAACCATCATGCTACCCTGCTGCCCCTCCCACAAGTCCCGAAAGACGTGCTGGTAGGTGAATTGGACATTCTGAATTCTCCCTCAGTGTACCCAAACAGGCGCAAGAATGTGGCTACTAGGAGCTTTTCACAGTAACTTCATTGCAGTGTTCATGTAAGCCTACTTGTGACAATAATAAAGATTTTAAAATACCATCTCTAACCATTGAGAAATCCTTAAATATCACTGACTGCCACCTTCACATGACCTCAGATACCCTCCTTGGGGCAATTGCTGCATTGAATTTGCTGAGCATGGACTGTGCTGAGCATGGAAACCTGGCGTAGTTGTGCTGCTATTGTGGGGAATTATTTTTTGAGTATTTAGGGCCAAAGGTGTACCAACTTGATTAGTCTGTTGGCTAGTTTTATTCTCTGTTATTGATTAAACAGAGGCAAATGAATTACTTGGCTGTACAATTAATTAAACCTACATTTGAATGGTGCGACAGATAGCATAGTAACGGAAAGGGGCTGTTTTCCACAGGCAAGGTTAATGTATTAATTCAATAAAGGAACTGATTCACTTTTTTAAATTACTGCTGAATGTGGGCAGTATTTGCAAATAAGGGGGTGTTATGAACAGCGTAAGAACACTGAATAGAATTTCACAAATGGACAACAGTTGCCGGCTTGTTGAACCTGGGTTGATATCATCCTGCACTGACCCTCACACTTTCTCCCAGCTTCTTTCTCTTTCTTTCTCTTTTTCTCTCTCTCGTTCTTTCTATCTGTCTCTCTTCTTCACTCCTCATTCTCTCAAGCCTGCTTCCACTTTCATCTCTTCCCCCTATTTTTCTTTCTTATTTTCATTCTCTATCTTTCTGCTTGCTGAACGGGTCCTCGAAGAGATGAATGTGATAGCTTTGACAATATTAGTTCATAGAATTTACAGTGCAGAAGGAGGGCATTCGGCCCATCGAGTCCGCACCGGCTCCTGGGAAGAGCACCCTACCTCCACCCTATCCCCATAACCCAACCCAACACTAAGGGCAATTTTGGACACTAAGGGCAATTTAGCGTGGCCAATCCACCTAACCTGCACATCTTTGGACTGTGGGAGGAAACCGGAGCACCCGGAGGAAACCCACGCACACACGGGGAGGATGTGCAGACTCCGCACAGACAGTGACCCAAGCCGGAATCGAACCTGGGACCCTGGAGCTGTGAAGCGATTGTGCTATGCACAATGCTACCATGCTGCCCTAGAAGAACTAACAAGTTCTTGTTAGCAGAATCAGTGCTGAATGCTTATTGGTTCCAATTGACATTTACCCAATGTGGCTTACTCTATCCTTGACCTGTGAACCTCTGGTGCTGCATGTTAAACTATTCCTCAGCACAGAAATTTCTCACTGACCCTAAATTTCACTTAGTGGATCAGGAGAAGAAATCAGTTGGGTGGGTGTTGGTTACAGTTCAGTATGTTGCAAATCTTCAGAGTCCTCAGGTTAACCGCAAGTCTTTAACAGACAGAACTATTTACTCATGTACAATGAAGAGTACAGGTGAGGAGCTATCTCCATGCTTAGGTCTTCACCCATCTCTGCTCAACACAATACTCGGGTCCATGTGATGTTCCTTATGCCGAAGTGTAGGCGGTACTGTACTCTGTACAGTACTGTACTGTACAGTGCTGGACCCTTATACTATAGAGTCATGCATTAGGATGGATAATTGGAGTGTGAAGTAGGTTCTGGCTTTTCAGTCGCAGCCCTATTGTAGAAACTGTGGATAACGCCAAAGTTCATTTCCTGTTACAAAATGTGATGGTATGAACCATGAGGGCCCCATCGTGTGCACCTCACACTGCCTCTCCATTTCATGGTGTGATCTGATGTCACTAGACAATAGTTACAATCGCCTGAATGTTTGAAACTTTCTTTAGGTTTTTGACAGACGGGAAACTAAATATCACTGCAAAGGTTTCTTACCTCCGACCACCACAACCGTTCCTGCCAACGGAATATGCTGGTTGTAATCAAAGGGCTCTTAAATGGAGTTGAAACTTTGGAGACTGGCGACTAACACATCTCCAAAGTCCACAACGAGGAGTAATGTTATTTTAAAACATGTGTAATACGAACTCCATGAGATGAATGTGTAGTTAGCGGGCAGCTGACCTGCTCAGATAGCTCTCCGCAATAGGCAACTCCAAATCATATAATAAACAAATACATAAAATGCGAGACAACCTCAACAGGTCTGACAGCATCTGTGAAGGGAGAACGGAGCTAAAGTTTCGAGCTTGGTTGATGCTTTGCCAGCTTTGACAAAGAGTCATCTGGACTCTAAATGTTAGTTCCGTTCTCTATCCACAGATGCGGTCAGACTTGCTGGGATTGTCCAGCATTTTCTTTTTTGTTTCAGGTTCCAGCATCTGCAGTAATTTGCTTTTATCACATAATAAAGTTTCCTTTTGGAGATGGTGGTTCTCCAGCAGCAATAGCCCAATGGCTGCCGACGTGCACTACTGGCCCTTAATCCAGTAATGTCGGAAAAGGTAATGGGGACATTAAATCTTACTTTACTGTTGCTTCAAACGACTTCCTGCGACTGGCCATCTTTCACTGGGCTCACTGTATCTGGTCCTTTGGACCATCATAAGAGTGGTTGGAGCACATTCATTCAGCCAAGTGCGCAACCATTCCATCGCAATCCTGACTTGGAAAACTTACAGCACAGAAAGATGCCATTCAGCCCATCTTGTCTGCACCAGCCAAAAAGAAAATAAACTAGTTACTAATTTTAATCCCACATTCCAGCACCTAGTCCGTAGCTTTCCAGGTCACAACACTTCAAGGGCAGATCCAGGAACCGTTTAAGTTGAGCATTTCAGCTTCAACCATTTTGTTTCCCCTTAGACTTGTGCTTCCTTGATATCAAGGGCAGTCACTCTCACCTCATCTCTTAAGTTCAGCTCTTTTGTCCATTTTTGATGCAGTTATGCAATGAGGTCAGGAGGGTCAGTGAGAAGGTTACTAGTAAGTAGGTGCCACTTGATGGCACCTTCCATCACTTTGCTGATCTTTGAGTGTAGATTGATGGGACAGTAATTAACTAGATTGGATTTGTCCTGCTTTTTGTGCACCTGGACAATTTTCCAGAATTGATGCCAGTGTTGTGTTGGGACACCTTGGCTAGAGTCGAGGTTAGTTCTGAAGCAGAAGACTTGTCAGCCTTGACTCGGTGATAGAACTTGTTCTTTTAAGTCCAACGGTTGTAGGTTCAAATCCAACTCCAGAGGCTTGAGCACATACCCAGGTTGACAATTTGTGCCGTACTGAGGGGAGTGCTGCACTGTTGGAGATTTTGGCTTTTGGATGAGATGATAAAATGAGGTCTCGTCCTTTGGAGGTAAACGATTCTTTGATACTATTGGAAAATGACTGGGGAGGTTCTGTCCACTCTTCATCCCTCAACCAACATGACTTAGAAAAACGGATTACCTAGTCATTTATCTCATTGCTGTTTGTGGGACTTTGCTGTGCAAAAATTCGGAAGAAGTGTCTTTACCTAAAGAGTAATAACAATGTGGAACTTGCTCACAGAGTGCTGGAAGCAAACAGCTGGTAGCATTTAAGGGCAAGCTAGACATGCAGCTTAGGAAGAAGGGAGTAGATGGGCTACAATGGTCTAGTTTAGATGAAAAAATAATGGAATGAGGCTGGAGTGGAGCACAAAAATCAGTATGGGAATGGGCTGAATGTCTAGATTCTGTGTGTAAATATATATATATATATATAAATGACCGGGAGGACAGAGAATATAAACATAAGGTGCATCAGTAAGTATAGTCAGGGACATCGAGTATAAAAACGGGCAAGTCATGCTACAGTTGTATCGAACCTTGGTTAGGCCGCACTTGGAATATTGCGCACAATTCTGGTCGTCACACTACCAGAAGGATGTAGAGGCTTTGGAGAGGGTGCAAAGGAGGTTTACCAGTATGTTGCCTGGTCTAGAGGCTGAATAGACTGTGACTGTTTCCATTAGAAAGACGGGTGTTGAGGTCTACAAGATTATGAGGGACATGGATAGAGTGGATGGGCAGGCACTCTTTCCCAGGGTGGAGGGGGTCAGCCACCAGGCGGCATAGGTTTAAGGTCCGTGGGGCAAAGTTTAGAGGAGATGTTCAAGGCAGGTTTTTTACGCAGAGAGTGGTGAGTGCCTGGATTGCATTGGCAGGGAGGTTGTGGCCGTCCTCTCCTCCCTGCCTTTGCACATCTTAAATGCAATAATTTCCCCCGATCACCGCCTTCAGGACCTCCCAGAATGTGGAGAGTGGGACCCTCTCCATTCCAGTTGTTGCTTACATACACTTCTATGGCCTGTGATACCTGATAGCAAAATGCTTTCTCGACCGCTTGGGTGAGCATTGAGCCCAGCCCGTCTCCAACCTCACATCCACATAGTGCAGAGCGTGGTCGAAGATGACAATTACGGATTATTTGGCTTCCACTACCCTTGGAAGCACCGATTTCCCCACTGCAAAGAAGCCAATTCCTTGAGTAGACCCTGTGGACCTGGGAAAAGGAGAACCCTTCCTCCCCTGGATGCGTGAACCTCCAAGGGTCCACTGCCCCCATCTGCTCAATGAAGGTGTTCAGCTCTTTTGCCAGATTCGTTAGTTTCCCTGATTTGGGCTGGATCTGTCTGTCCGTGGCTTTTGGATGCAGTTAAAGTTCCGCCCCACAACAAGTAAGTGCATGTCTATGTCGGGAACTTCTGACGTGGTTTTCTTTATGAAATTCGTATTGTCCCAATTGGGAGAATACACGTTTACCAGGACCACCAGTGCCCATTCCAGGGCACTACTAACCATGACAACTGTCCCCCTGGGTCAGTAACCATCTTTGTCGCTGTGAATGCTGTCCTCTTGTTCAGTAGTATGGCCTAGTCCTCGTCCCGTAGCATGAATGGTACGTCTAACCCACCCAGCTCTTCCTTACCCGTGGTAGGTCCTTCTCCCTCTGGTGTGTCTCCTGGAGGAGGATATCATCGGCCCTCAGACTTTTCAGGTGGGCCAAGACTCTGGATCCTTTCACTGGGCAATTAAGTCCCCTGAAATGCATCCTGATGGGGGGGTCTCTGCACTCTGCACACACTTCCCCCTCCCACCCCCACTTCTGCCAGACACTTCCCCTCTATCGGTAGCTGTGCTGTGACCCCCCTTCACCCATAATTCCCTGCACTGGCTTACCCGCTAGTGTGGTGTGCCCCCCCCTTCTCCTCCGGAGCGGTCCCTGTCTCTCTGTTTCCCCACTCCCGTTGTGTCCTTCCCCACTCCCACTCTCCGCCTTCACCTGTTCCTGCATCTCCGTTCTCACCTCCTTCGTGGTACTCAAAGCTAGGTCGAAAGGGAGGCAGTTCTGTCCTGCGCAAATGTCGTTTTCTTTACAACGAGTTTGCCTTCACTGTTGGCCCTGCTGCTTACTTCCCAGCCCGTGTCTGCGCACAAACGCATCCGCATCAGCTGGTGCAATGAAGTAGAATTCCTTTCTCTGGCAGTGAACCCACAGTTTGCTGGGTACATCGAACTATACTTTGTACAGAGCTGCATTGGTTGTGTTAAATTCAGCGCCATGCTTGCCCAGGTCTGTCCCAATGTCCTGGTAGACTCTGACTGAATGGCCTTCCCACTGGCAGGACTGAGTGTGCCTTGCCTAATTTGGGATCTTCTCCCGATCTTGGTATGGGTGCATCTTCGCTATTTCAGCCTGTGGCTGCTCCCCAGCTTTAGGTTTTGGCCAGAGTGACCAAAGAGCTCTGTCTGTCTCCGGGGGTTTGAGGAAGATCTCCCTTCCGACCAGGTTACCCAGCATCTGGGCTACATGTTCTGTGGGGTGCCTGCCCTCGATGTCCTCCGGCAGGCCCACGATAGAGGTTCTGGCGGCGCAGCCGATTCTCCTGGTCCTCCCCCTTCCCCTTCAGTGCCCCTTGCCTCGCCACCAACCTCACCACTTCTGTTTCCAGTTCTCTCTGGTAGGTAGCCACCTTTTTCCAGGCCCCTGAATGTTGCCTCTTGTGCCTCCAGTCGTCTCTCTGTTTTGTCCAACACCGCCTTGAAGGAGGAAGGGCGTCTGCGACCCCCACCTTCACTGTTGTCACCATTTCCAATTTGATGGCATCTCTCTGTTTCTGAAGCTCCTGAGTCAGGAGGTCCATCCACTCGCTTATCGGAGGATAGTCCGGCGTGGGGCCTCGCGACCCAGCCCCCCCCCCCCCCCCCCGGGTATGTCTGGCTCTGACTCCCTCCTGTGTGTTCGCCATCATCCCGTTCCTCCACTCATGGCTATTACTGGCTCTGCCGTCCTTTCGGTTCCTGGAGTTATTGCCGGGCATTTCTCAGTAGTTGCGGCTTTGTGAGAGGGTGGGAGGAGTGGAATTCAACAGGTTTGGTGGGCTATTTTCATTCAGAATGTGCCGTTTTTCTGAATTCCTGGAGGAGAGCCACCTTCCCTGCTCAGTACATCCTCCTCACCGCAAGTCGTCTGATTGTGTTTTTTTAACGGAATGTTTTTTCCTTGAGCATTTTTAATTGTTTGCTTGGATGTTTCCCACTGTTTATTTACCTACAGACAGTGTAGTCCACTTTTCCAATCAACCTTGGCCAGCTCTCCCCTCATACCAATGTAATAGGCTTTATTTCAGCTTCGTATGGTTGTACATTCCGTGGAATTTAGAAGAATGAGAGGTGATCTTGATTTAACAGTCAAGATTCTGAAGCGGGTTTGACAGGGTCAAGGCTGAAAGATTCTTTCCCCCTTGTTGGGGAGTCCAGAACAAGACGGAACAGTCTCAGTGTAAAGAGTCACTCGTGTAGGACCGAGGTGAGAAATTTATTCGCTCAAAGGGTTTTGAATCTTTGGAATTCTCTACCCTGGTAAATTGTGGATGCTCCATCAGGGATATGGGGAGCAGGAAGAAAAATGGAGCAAGGTGAACAATGATGGTATTGATTGGTGGAGCAGGCTCAATGGGCCATGTGGTCCTATTAGGTGTTGACGTTTTTTTTGTTGCCTTATGTAATATTGGCTGCTGCATTTCCTACACACAGCAGTTCAGTTTGGAACTTGAGGAGTACTCCACTCTATAGACAGTGTTATCTATTGTAGGAATTAATCAGTGAAATCCATTTGGAAATGAAAGTAAGTTCCCACACCAATGAAGCCAAATTCTCTGCAATCAAAGTGCAAATCCAAGCAGTAAATCAGATTGAGCAGTTCCATGCTCAGCTGACGGGCAGTTTATTTCTCCCTGGTTTTCATGCCGAGGAATGAAGCTCTTTCTCACATATTGGAAAACATTGCCTTTATTCTTTGTGTACAAGGTGTTCCAGAGCCACAATGAAGAGAGAATACGGGTGTCTGTAATCGCCACATCAAGGGAGCTAATTTCACCGTTGATATCTGTGTCGTTCGGTTTCAGAGTCCTATGTTGCTAATTGTACAGATGTTAGCTGAAAGGAGTAATCCACAAAACACATACCTGCTGTCTTTTTACCACCGCAAACACTCGTTAGGAAAAGATTTTGGTTTCCACTTTTGAACGCTAGCTTTTAGAACATAGAACAGTACAGCACAGAACAGGCGTTTCGGCCCTTGATGTTGTGCCGAGCAATGATGACCCTACTCAAACCCACGTATCCACCCTATACCCGTAACCCAACAACACCCCCCCCTCCATTAACCTTACTTTTTAGGACACTACGGGCAATTTAGCATGGCCAATCCACCTAACCCGCACATCTTTGGACTGTGGGAGGAAACCGGAGCACCCGGAGGAAACCCACGCATACACTGGGAGGACGTGCAGACTCCGCACAGACAGTGACCCAGCCGGGAATCGAACCTGGGACCCTGGAGCTGTGAAGCATTTATGCTAACCACCATGCTACCGTGCTGCCCCTAATCTCCCGAAGAAACAGCCAAAACTCCCAGCCTGTGGTTGCTCCCCATTCCTCATCGGCAACAGTTTGCGTGCACTGTTGGCTTTTAAGTAGAAGACTCTTTAAGCCAGTATTTACGGCCATCTTGTTCTTGACGGGGTTGCTGGAAATGCTGAGTGGTGTTGTTGTTCCTGGATCTGGTAGTATTGGGGTTCCCCCTGTAGAGAGTTCCTGCTTTCGGGCATGCTGCAGAGGCGCTGAGTGAAAAAAAGCACAAACACTTCTTGGGATACAAATATCACAGGTGGGGTTGGCCTGTGGTTGGGGGGGGGGGGGGGGGGGGGGGGGGAGAATGGGTCGGGGAGACAGCAGAGCCGAACTTGGGGGAATTTCTTTTACTTGGGGGAATCATTTTTACATTCATTATCATTGGGAATCGGGAATAATTGGTGAAGTGCCTGTGGGAGGACCAAGGACATGGGCTGAATGGCCTTTTCCAGTTCCATTCCTCCTCGTGCATTTCACAGGGAACCTTGGAGAATGATGCAACAAAGTAGGAGGTTGAGGAGGGGAAAAACTATGCGACACAGAAAGAATGCCTTCTAAAATATCGTATAGTGATAATGCAGATTCCTTAAACGATTCATTTTCTGATAAAGGGGAGGAACTCACTGTGTATGTTTTAACCTGAATGTAATCTCTTCCTCCCGCAGATGTTCATTGTTGATTCTGTGGTGGGGGATAACTGTAAGCTGCATGAGTTCAACATCACTGGGTCCACCTACGCTCCAGAGGGGGAAGTGTGAGTACTCCACAAAAAAAAACTATGCCTGCACTGCTCTTAACATTAAACACTCTAAACTCAATATGGAAGAGGGTGCCAGAGATGGCTGGTGGCAATTAACAAGTAATACACCAGCTTTACTAAATGCACCATGTTGATGATGCCAGTGGGTAGATATTAGATTATTGGGACTGCTCCTCACCTTATGATCGTGTGACCTGCTAGGTAAATGTGAAGTAAAATATCATACAATTTAGACCTCTGGGTGAGGGGGAAATGGGCAGAATATGTGGTGTCGGTGAGGAGAGGGTGGGAGCGATATGGTCTTTCAGTGTGGGGGATATATTTTTAAATACTTTCATGGGACTTGGGCATCGCTGACTCGGCCAGCGTTTATTACCCATCCCTAATTGCCCTTGAGGGGGTATTTAAGCATCAACCACATTGCTGTGGGTCTGGAGTCACGTAGGCCAGACCAGGTAAGGACAGCAGTTTTCCTTCCCTATGGACATTAGTGAACCAGATGGGTTTTTACAACAATTGACAATGGTTTTGTGGTCGTGATTTAGACTTTTAATTCCAGATTTTTATTGAACTTGCACATCTGCCATGGTGGGATTTGAACCTGGGTCCTCAGAGCATTACCCTGGATTACAAGTCCAGTGACAATATCACTATGCCATACCTCCCTTGGAATGGAGACTGTGGGTGGAGGGTGGTTCAATGATGGCTGTATTTTGATGGCAATACCTTAATGAAGTCCACGCTAATCTACTGCCTTACAGTGGTATAGTGATTTGCAGCAGTACTGGGCTGTGTTGAACAGGGCCCATCCCGGCAAAAAAAACAGGATTCCTACTCCAGCTGCTTGCCCCACAGGAATTGAATGCTCAATGGGCATTAATTGGTTTAAGGCCGGACCTCTGACCCCAACTGGGCAGGTAGTCGGGCAACAGTCCCGAACAGTGAGGAGCCAGAGCTGAAGTGAAAGGTGGTATTTCTGAGGCGTCACTTAGATGCCCTGGTCAGCGGGGGCAAGGGGAGCTGGTATAGACAGACTACTTAAGTGTTGGTGGGGAGGGGGCGGGGTGCTGACCTGGGGTGACCCTTGAGGAGGAAGATTCCCCCCTTTCCCGTAACCAGCCCGCACATTGAGAACTGCCTTGCAGGTCACTTGGCATGGACTCCTGCTGCCGGTTTGGGTCGCTGTCTGTGAGGAGTCTGCACATCCTCCCCGCGTGTGCGTGGGTTTCCTCCGGGTGCTCCGGTTTCCTCCCACAGTCCAAAGATGTGCAGGTTAGGTGGATTGGCCATGATAAATTGCCCTTAGTGTCCAAAATTGCCCTGAGTGTTGGGTGGGGTTACTGGGTTATGGGGATAGGGTGGAGGTGTTGACCTTGGGTAGGATGCTCTTTCCAAGAGCCGTTGCAGACTCGATGGGCCGAATGTCCTCCTTCTGCGCTGTAAATTCTATGATTCTATGAGTCCCAGCAGTGGTGAATTGAGAGGATTCAATAGTTTCAATTGGCTCATGAGCAGAAGGGCCACCTGATGCCTCCACTGCCATGTGGCAGTGGGAAAGGCACCCATGGCATTTTACAGGCTGCCCTACCTGCAATCCTGCCGCCTGGGGACCCTGCAATTCAGCTGCTGTGTTGAAGTGGGCTGAGATGAAAAGTAGAATATGCTAATTTTTTCGATTTGTGGTAAATGGAAAACAGTTAATGGTGTGTTACCAGGAATTAAATTTTTGGCGTTGATGCTTTCTGTGAAAAACCTAAGACCCAAATGCGTGGAAATATTAAAAGTTCGGAAGAAAATCCTGTAAATACATTAAAAAATCTGATCTGTTTCTGATTTCAGTCCTGTCACTCTGGCAGCTCCCAGGGCTCCATTTAAAAAATATGTATTTTTGGTATAGTTGATATTTTCTGCCCTTCAACTGAATTGACCTGAACAGAGAAGTAATTTAAAGACGTTGAGGTTTGGTCCCCAAAACAGAAGTTGTTCACTATGGAGCTGATCTGTTGTAAGCCTTTAGCTCATTTTACTTCGTAGCGGATGGGATGAGCTCACCCATCAAGTGGCTGCTACTATCCTGAATCCTGATTTCTGACACCGGCCTCTGGATTGCACTTCCTCTTGGAGCCGATTGTTACCTTTAGTGTCATTGGATTCACAAATGTTGTATGGGGCTGGTTTAGCACAGTGGGTTAAACAGCTGGCTTGTAATGCAGAACAAGGCCAGCAGCGCAGGTTCAATTCCCGTACTGGCCTCCCCGAACAGGCGCTGGAATATGGCGACCAGGAGCTTTTCACAATAACTTCATTGAAGCCTACTTGTGACAACTATTATTATTATGGTTTTAGTTGAACTGAATGGACCAGTATCAGACACAAAACGTTCCCACCATCTACATGTAGGCACTGCATACTCTATGTGCAATCCAGGCTTGAATTGTCCACTCTTTTTGAAGTTGAAGCTTTTGCCCATTGTCTACGTTATCGGATATTGAGCATCTCGGGGAAAATAAATTAGTCCAGCCTTATTCATTCCTTTACCTTCTGCACTTGGTCACTCTTAATTTTGTCTTGTTTTTGTCCTGCTCTTGTTCATTCCTTGTCTGTCTTCTTTCTCACTCTTGCTTGTTCTCTCATTCGCTTGCTCTCTCTCTTACTCACATTCTCACCCACTCACTCTCACTCACTCTCTCTCACTCACTCATTTTTTTCACTCACTCATTTTCTCACACTCACATATTGGCTTGAGGTGTGCAACCTGAAAGAGAGTCAACATGACATCAGTGCAGAGTCACGAACAGGACAATTTGTTATCCAGTGATATGGATGTCTAATCAGACCTCATCAAAGAGTGAGACTGAATAACACTCCTAACGTTTTTAAGTTTTAAGACTGTGCAGAAAAGACACATTTGTTCCCGGAATGATCATATAAGATATTGGGCTTTGTTATTTTTTAAACAAAAACTTTATTAAAACAAAAGAAAATAAATGCTATTTAACTTTCAGACTTCACAGTTCTAATGCTAACACGTTATTTATATACAGTTTAACTGTAACGCAAATTCCCATTAAACAACTCTCGGCATTGGAATTCCACTCTCGTTCACGTACGCATCCAGGCAAAGGCAGCACTTTGATTTGGGAAGCAATTTTACTTCTGTTAGGGACATCTCTTTCGGAATCCTTTGCCAACGTTTTCTCTTTCTGGCATTTTTACATGACCTCTTACACTAGCTGCCTTCCTGCTTCTCTGCCTGCCTTCCCATTCCCGTCTACACAAAAGGCTGGAGCTAGGTCATTCATATACAACTAGATTCCCATTACTAGACCATTTGGTCCTCAGACTCTGTTAATGGGAGGATGTCTGGTGCTGCAGGAATGTCCTGAAGAACAATGGGTCTTTGCTCAATCACATCATGCATTCCCTAATGAGGTTATGTTTGAATGGGGGCCTGTGACTCAGCTAGGTATGGGTGTATTCCTTTGCCTGTGCTGCTAGCAGTTTTCCAGTCTGCTTAAACCTTTAGATTGTCTGCTTCATTTTTGGACCCCCATTTCTGAACCTATATTTCTAATATCGTGACACCAGAGACAACATGAGTCTGGCTTCTCTCAGAGTGCGCGTGTTCATATTATCGAACAACCAACCGTGACTGTAAGACAAGGGGAGCTGTACAAAGGTGGACCTTGTCACAGCATGAGAGGACCGTAATAAGCAGAATCTGTCAAGGGATGACTGGTCATTGAACATCAAGATCTTGCATTGACTTGGACAAGACGAGAAAGGAGAGTGATGGAAAGGATGTGAGGAATGTCATGGGTTCCATTTGATATATGGTTAGTGCTTAATTCCTTGGAGACAGATCAGTTATATCACATCACATGATGCCAGGTTGCTCCATTACCTGTAGCCAAGGAGTACAGAGAGGCAAAGGAAAGGAGAGAGGAAGCATTCTTGATTCTTTGTCAGAAGTGCCTACAACACCAGGATGTCAGCTTTCACGATCCTGTCATGGAGATGAAATTGAAGACTTTCAAGGCCACATGAAACAGTAACCAAACTAAAGAACATTGTCCTGAAAACAGATCAAAACCTATTTCAGACACTTCCTTGTTGGCGCCATTAGTAAAATGGACATCGATGTGATGCTGGTCCAGACATTGGCACTGTGACCCTCGCCTCATGGTAAATATGATGGATCATCAGGATGGACAAATAAAAGCTCTTACACTTTGTTGAGGGGTCAGTCAACCACTCCTTCCATTAATGTGGTATCGCATGGGTATGGAATGCTGTGGCATTGATTCAAGTCATGAAACCACAATTAACATTTGAACACTTGCTGATCAAGTACTGAGAGTTCTTGTGAGACAAGTGAAGATGGATTAGTCAAGAGTGATCCACTTTTTTTCAGACAGATACAAGGCCTACAGCATCAAGAGCGGTGAAAGTGGACAGAGACTAGTTAAAGGAACGCAAATCACCCAAAATATTATCTCCTGACACGAAAATTCCAACACAATTAACAACATTTGTGGGCAGGTGTAGCACAAGTGGATAGCACTGTGGCTTCACAGCGCCAGGGTCCCAGGTTCGATTCCCCACTGGGTCACTCTGTGTGGCATCTGCACGTTCTCCCCGTGTCTGTGTCGGTTTCCTCCGGATGCTCCAGTTTCCTCCCACAGTCCAAAGACGTGCAGGTTAGGTGGATAGGCCATGATAAATTGCCCTTAGTGACCAAAAAAGTTAGGAGGGGTTATTGAGTTACAGGGATAAGGTGGAAGAGAGGACTTAAGTGGGTTGGTGCAAACTCGATGGGCCGAATGGCCTCCTTCTGCACTGTATGTTCTATGTTATTACTATAGAACATAGAATAGTACAGCACAGAACAGGCCCTTCGGCCCTCGATGTTGTGCCGAGCATTGTCTGAAACCAAAATCAAGCTATCCCACTCCCTGTCATTCTGGTGCGCTCCATGTGCCTATCCAATAACAGCTTGAGAGTTCCTAAAGTGTCCGACTCCACTATCACAGCAGGCAGTCCATTCCACACCCTAACCACTCTCTGAGTAAGGAACCTACCTCGGATATCCCTCCTATATCTCCCAACCTGAACCTTATAGTTATGCCCCCTACATCCACCCGAGGAAATAGTCTCTGAACGTCCACTCTATCTATCCCCCTCATCATCTTATAAACCTCTATTAAGTCTCCTCTCATCCTCGTCCGCTCCAAAGAGAAAAGCCCTAGCTCCCTCAGCCTTTCCTCATAAGACCTATCCTGCAAACCAGGCAGCATCCTGGTAAATCTCCTTGCACCCTTTCCAATGCTTCCACATCCTTCCTATAATGAGGTGACCAGAACTGCACACAGTGTGGTCTCACCAGGGTCCTGTACAGTTGCAGCATAACCCCGTGGCTCTTAAACTCAAGCCCCCTGTTAATAAACGCTAACACACTATAGGCCTTCTTAACGGCTCTATCCACTTGAGTGGCAACCTTCAGAGATCTGTGGACATGAACCCCAAGATCTCTCTGTTCTTCCACATTCCTCAGAACCCTGCCGTTGACCCCGTAATGTGCATTCAAATTTTTCCTACCAAAATGAATCACCTCTCACTTATCAGGGTTAAACTCCATCTGCCATTTTTCGGCCCACGCTCTGCATCCTATCAATGTCTCTTTGCAACCTACAACAGCCCTCCACATTATCCACTACTCCACCAATCTTGGTATCATCAGCAATTGTACTGACCCACCCTTCAGCCCCCTCCTCCAAGTCATTGATAAAAATCACAAATAGCAGAGGACCCAGCACTGATCCCTGTGGTACACCGCTGGTAACTGGTCTCCAGTCTGAAAATTTTTCATCCACCACCACCCTCTGTCTTCTATGTGATAGCCAGTTACTTATCCAATTGGCCAAATTTCCCTCTATCCCATACCTCCTTACTTTAGATAGAGAAATACAGCACAGAACAGGCCCTTCGGCCCACGATGTTGCGCCGAACTTTTGTCCTAGGTTAATCATAGAATTTTGGACAATTTTTCACAGCCAATCCACCCAACCTGCACATCTTTGGACTGTGGGAGGAAACCGGAGTACCCGGAGGAAACCCACGCACACACTGGGAGGATGTGCAGACTCCACACAGACAGTGACCCAAGTCGAAATCGAACTTGGGACCCTGGAGCTGTGAAGCAATTGTGCTATCCACAATGCTACTGTGCTGCCCTTAAGAAGTTAACCTACACTCCATTATTTTACCCTAATCCATGTACCTATCCAATAGCCGCTTGAAGGTCCCTAACGTTTCCGACTCAACTACTTCCACAGGCAGTGCATTCCATGCCCCCACTACTCTCTGGGTAAAGAACCTACCTCTGACATCCCCTCTATATCTTCCACCATTTATCTTAAATTTATGTCCCCTTGTAATGGTGTGTTCCACCCGGGGAAAAAGTCTCTGACTGTCTACTCTATCTATTCCCCTAATCATCTTATAAACCTCTATCAAGTCGCCCCTCATCCTTCTCCGTTCTAATGAGAAAAGGCCTAGCACCCTCAACCTTTCCTCGTATGACCTATTCTCCATTCCAGGCAACATCCTGGTAAATCTCCTTTGCACCTTTTCCAAAGCTTCCACATCATTCCTAAAATGAGGTGACCAGAACTGCACACAGTACTCCAAATGTGGCCTGACCAGGGTTTTGTACAGCTGCCTCATCACCTCACGGCTCTTAAATTCAATCCCTCTGCTAATGAACGCTAGCACACCATAGGCCATCTTCACAGCTCTATCGACTTGAGTGGCAACTTTCAAAGATCTATGAACATAGACCCCAAGATCTCTCTGCTCCTCCACATTGCCAAGAACCCTATCGTTAACCCTGTATTCCGCATTCATATTTGTCCTTCCAAAATGGACAACCTCACACTTGTCAGGGTTTAACTCCATCTGCCACTTCTCAGCTCAGCTCTGCATTCTATCTATGTCTCTTTGAAGCCGACAACAGCCCTCCTCACTATCCACAACTCCACCAATCTTCGTATCATCTGCAAATTTACTGACCCACCCTTCAACTCCCTCATCCAAGTCGTTAATGAAAATCACAAACAGCAGAGGACCCAGAACTGATCCCTGCGGTACGCCACTGATAACTGGGCTCCAGGCTGAATATTTGCCATCCACCACCACTCTCTGTCTTCTATCGGTTAGCCAGTTTGTTATCCAACTGGCCAAATTTCCCACTATTCCATGCCTCCTTACTTTCTGCACAAGCCTACAATGGGGAACCTTATCAAATGCCTTACTAAAATCCATGTACACTACATCCACTGCTTTACCTTCATCCACATGCTTGGTCACCTCCTCAAAGAAGTCAATAAGACTTGTAAGGCAAGACCTACCCCTCATAAATCCGTGCTGACTATCCCTAATCAAGCAGTGCCTTTCCAGATGCTCAGAAATCCTATCCCTCAGTACCCTTTCCATTACTTTGCCTACCACCGAAGTAAGACTAACTGGCCTGTAATTCCCAGGGTTATCCCTATTCCCTTTTTTGAATAGGGGCACGACATTCGCCACTCTCCAATCCTCTGGTACCACCCCTGTTGACAGCGAGGACGGAAAGATCATTGCCAACAGCTCTGCAATTTCATTTCTTGCTTCCCATAGAATCCTTGGATATATCCCGTCAGGCCTGGGGGACTTGTCTATCCTCAAGTTTTTCAAAACGCGCAACACATCTTCCTTCCTGACAAGTATCTCCTTGAGCTTATCAGTCTGTTTCACACTGTCCTCTCCAACAATATGGCCCCTCTCGTTTGTAAATACTGAAGAAAAGTACTTGTTCAAGACCTCTCCTATCTCTTCAGACTCTATACACAATCTCCCGCTACTGTCCTTGATCGGACCTACCCTCGCTCTAGTCATTCTAGAAGGATGAGGGGGGATCTTATAGAAACATTTAAAATTATGAAGGGGATAGATGCAGGCAGGTTGTTTCCACTGGCGGGTGAAAGCAGAACTAGGGGACATAGCCTCAAAATAAGGGGAAGTAGATTTAGGACTGAGTTTAGGAGGAACTTCTTCACCCAAAGGGTTGTGAATCTATGGAATTCCTTGCCCAGTGAAGCAGTTGAGGCTCCTTCATTAAATGTTTTTAAGGTAAAGATAGATAGTTTTTTGAAGAATAAAGGGATTAAGGGTTATGGTGTTCGGGCCGGAAAGTGGAGCTGAGTCCACAAAAGATCAGCCATGATCTCATTGAATGGCGGAGCAGGTTCGAGGGGCCAGATGGCGTACTCCTGCTCCTAGTTCTTATGTTCTTATATTCTCATGGCGCTGAGGTCCCAGGATCGATTCCGGCACTGGGCCACTGTCCATGTGGAGTTTATACATTCTCCCTGTGTCTGCATGGGTCTCACCCACACAATCCGAAAGATGTGCAGGGTAGGTGGATTGGACATGCTAAATTGCCCCTTAATTGGAAATTATTTTTTAATACTCTGGGCAGAATTTTACATTCCCCCACCGGCGGGTCCTCTCCACCAACACCCCCTCCTGTCCCAGCCCACCCCCTGTGCCTAACCTCCCTCCCTGCCTTAAGACGCCCACACTTGCCTGGTGCTGGACCCTCGGGCCTTGGACACTGGGGAGTCCGGTCCACTGCAGCTTCTGCCGCTGTTGGGAGAAAAGAGTGGCCAGCCAATCTGATTGGCCAGTAGCTCGCTGAAGCAGGGCTTCCTCCTGAATGAGGGTCAGAAGTCCCGTCTCTCAATAAACACTTGCTGAAATGTTAAATAGCTGCGAGGCAGGCAGCATCACCAGGGGTGTATTCTCCACAAACCCTTCAAATGGCAGAAAGGGAAACCCTGCCATTCTCAAAATTCAGGTCCCGGTTCCTATCTTCATAGACACTGCCAGACCTGTTGAGATCTTTCAGCGTTTTCAGTTTTTATTTCAGACTTCCAGCATCTTTTATTATCACCATAAATCTCCTCTGTTTCCTCTCTGGTACAATCAGATCCTTTTGTAATTTGGTGACCTGTACGCAGTACTCTAACTGCGACTCGATTAGTGTTTTGTACAGTTCTAGCATAATCATAGAATTTACAGTACAGAAGGAGGCCATTCAGCCCATCGCGTCTGCACCAGCCCTTGGAAAGAGCTTGGAAAAACCCTACTTAAGCCCATGCCTCCACCCTATTACCGTAACCCAGTAACCCCACCTTACCTTACCTTTGTACTCTAAGGGCAATTTAACATAACCAATCCACCTAACTCGCACATGTTTGGATTGTGGGAGCACCCGGAGGAAACCCACGCAGACACGGGAAGAATGACAGTGACCCAAGCAAACCTGGGACCCTGGAGCTGTGAAGCAACTGTGCTAACCACTGTGCTACCGTGCTGCCCACGCTCCCTGCTCTTATGTCCTCAGTTTAAAAAAAGGGAAATATCTCTTTTGCCATTTTGTCACCTTATCTACCTGTCCTACTTTTCGGTGTCTATGGACATGCACTCCAAGGTTCCTCTGTTCTCCACGTTTCTTGGTATCCTACCATTCATTGTGTACTCCTTTGCCTCGTTTGTCATCCCCAAATGCATTACCTCCCACTTCTCCAGATTGAATTCCATTTGCCATTTTTTCCCCCTCCTGATCCATTGATATATTCCGTAGTTTTCTTCCTCACTCGTAACCACGTGTCCAATTTTCATATTATTAACAGCTTCTTAATCATGCCCCTACATTTACATTTAAGTCTAATCCGCAGATTAGACCTTTTTTTAAAAAAAAAAAAAAAATTTTTTTTAGAATACCCAATTCATTATTTCCAATTAAAGTGTAGTTTAGCGTGGCCAATCCACCTACCCTGTACATCTTTGTGAGGGGGTAACCCACACAAAGACGGGAGAGAATGTGCAAACTCCACACGGACAGTGACCCAGGGCCAGGATCGAACCTGGGACCTTGGCGCCGTGAGGCAGCAGTGCTAAACATTGCACCACTGTTTTGCTCTTGGGCAAGACCTTTTGAAGTTGTCTTCCAGAAGGTTCCTGCTTGCAGATTATGGTTCTCAGTTCCTCTGGGGGGACGTGAACACTGCCATCCAGAAGCTGGCCTGGCTTCATGGTAATTGCGTGGGCCCCAGGGGATACCTACCCCTGCAATCGAGCCTTCCAGGTTGGGAGTGCAGGTGTCTGCACCTTTCTACTGCACAAGGGAAAATTAGAGGTGCTGGGAACAGTATGGGAATACTGGTATTGGGTCGTGACCGGCATTTTAAAAGTTCCACAGACTATCCCCGAATCTCTGAAAGTCCAGCCCACTAACTCTGATTCTCTTTTATTTTAGAACGGTTGTTCAGTTTACTATATACTGAGCAGAAACATTTTCCTGTATGTATTTTTAAAAAAATGCTCCCTCTATATCTTTTACACTGGCCCTACTCCAGTTCGTATTAGCTGAGTTGAAATTCCCTATTGTCTATGCCTCTCAGATTTACCATCATGTTTGTTTGCCCTTTGTGGGCCTACAGTACCCTCCCAGGAGTATGATTAACCCTTTCCATTCTTCAATTCAATCCATTTGGCCCCATTTGATGATCCTTCTGCCATATCATCCGCCTTACAACTAAAGTTGTATCTTCAACCAAAATTGCACCCCACCCATCTCTTACCCCCCTCTCTATCTACTCTGAAAACCCTCCAGCTAGGAAGACCAAGCTGCCAATGGCTGCGCTTTTTCTGGTACAAACGAAACATTGGAAAGTAATTAACTGTATGAAGTGTTTTGAAATGGCACTGATCTAAATGAAGTATTTTGTTCTTCACAGATTAATAGGAGACAAACCCATTCAGGCCAGTCTTTACAATGGACTTGTGGAGCTGGCTACTATCTGTGCACTGTGCAATGACTCCTCCTTGGATTACAATGAAGTGAGTACAGTTTTTGTTTAACAGCAACTCTCCCATTCAATTATAAAAAGCACCTGCTAAGGACTTTATCTACATTGTACCCAGGAGCATTGCACTGTCCTGGAAATTATTCAGTGTTCATTAATCATGTTCTTTTAGTTACAGGTCTTAATGTCTCTGTTCCTTCCATTGTCTAGAATCCAGTCTGTGTGTGTGTGAAGGCGGGTCTGTGTGTGTGAAGGCGGGTCTGTGTGTGAGAGTGTGGAGGCGGGTCTGTGTGTGTGTGTGGAGGCGGGTCTGTGTGTGTGTGTGGAGGCGGGTCTGTGTGTGTGTGTTTGTGGAGGTGTGTGTGGAGGCGGGTCTGTGTGTGTGTGTTTGTGGAGGTGTGTGTGGAGGTGGGTCTGTGTGTGGAGGTGTGTGTGGAGGCGGGACTGTGTGTGTGTGGAGGCGGGACTGTGTGTGTGTGTGTGGAGGCGGGACTGTGTGTGTGTGTGGAGGCGGGACTGTGTGTGTGTGTGGAGGCGGGTCTGTGTGTGTGTGTGGAGGCGGGTCTGTGTGTGTGTGTTTGTGGAGGTGTGTGTGGAGGCGGGTCTGTGTGTGTGTGTGTGGAGGCAGGTCTGTGTGTGTGTGTGTGTGTGTGTATAGGCGGGTCTGTGTGTGTGCGTGTGTGGAGGCGGGTCTGTGTGTGTGTGTGGAGGCGGGTCTGTGTGTGTGTGTGTGTGGAGGCGGGTCTGTGTGTGTGTGTGGAGGCGGGTCTGTGTGTGTGTGAAGGCGGGTCTGTGTGTGTGTGGAGGCGGGTCTGTGTGTGTGTGGAGGCGGGTCTGTGTGTGTGGAGGCGGGTCTGTGTGTGTGGAGGCGGGTCTGTGTGTGTGTGGAGGCGGGTCTGTGTGTGTGTGGAGGCAGGTCTGTGTGTGTGTGGAGGCGGGTCTGTGTGTGTGGAGGCGGGTCTGTGTGTGTGTGGAGGCGGGTCTGTGTGTGTGTGGAGGCGGGTCTGTGTGTGTGTGGAGGCGGGTCTGTGTGTGTGTGTGGAGGCGGGTCTGTGTGTGTGTGTGGAGGCGGGTCTGTGTGTGTGTGGAGGCGGGTCTGTGTGTGTGTGGAGGCGGGTCTGTGTGTGTGTGTGGAGGCGGGTCTGTGTGTGTGTGTGGAGGCGGGTCTGTGTGTGTGTGTGGAGGCGGGTCTGTGTGTGTGTGTGTGTGGAGGCGGGTCTGTGTGTGTGTGTGTGTGGAGGCGGGTCTGTGTGTGTGTGTGTGGAGGCGGGTCTGTGTGTGTGTGTGGAGGCGGGTCTGTGTGTGTGTGTGGAGGCGGGTCTGTGTGTGTGTGTGGAGGCGGGTCTGTGTGTGTGTGTGGAGGCGGGTCTGTGTGTGTGTGTGTGTGGAGGCGGGTCTGTGTGTGTGTGTGTGGAGGCGGGTCTGTGTGTGTGTGTGTGGAGGCGGGTCTGTGTGTGTGTGTGGAGGCGGGTCTGTGTGTGTGTGTGGAGGCGGGTCTGTGTGTGTGTGTGGAGGCGGGTCTGTGTGTGTGTGTGGAGGCGGGTCTGTGTGTGTTGTGGAGGCGGGTCTGTGTGTGTGTGTGTGTGGAGGCGGGTCTGTGTGTGTGTGTGGAGGCGGGTCTGTGTGTGTGTGTGTGTGGAGGCGGGTCTGTGTGTGTGTGTGTGGAGGCGGGTCTGTGTGTGTGTGTGTGTGGAGGCGGGTCTGTGTGTGTGTGTGGAGGCGGGTCTGTGTGTGTGTGGAGGCGGGTCTGTGTGTGTGTGTGGAGGCGGGTCTGTGTGTGTGTGTGGAGGCGGGTCTGTGTGTGTGTGTGGAGGCGGGTCTGTGTGTGTGTGTGGAGGCGGGTCTGTGTGTGTGTGTGTGTGGAGGCGGGTCTGTGTGTGTGTGTGTGTGTGTGGAGGCGGGTCTGTGTGTGTGTGTGTGGAGGCGGGTCTGTGTGTGTGTGTGGAGGCGGGTCTGTGTGTGTGTGTGGAGGCGGGTCTGTGTGTGTGTGTGGAGGCGGGTCTGTGTGTGTGTGTGGAGGCGGGTCTGTGTGTGTGTGTGGAGGCGGGTCTGTGTGTGTGTGTGTGTGGAGGCGGGTCTGTGTGTGTGTGTGTGGAGGCGGGTCTGTGTGTGTGTGTGTGGAGGCGGGTCTGTGTGTGTGTGTGGAGGCGGGTCTGTGTGTGTGTGTGGAGGCGGGTCTGTGTGTGTGTGTGGAGGCGGGTCTGTGTGTGTGTGTGGAGGCGGGTCTGTGTGTGTGTGTGGAGGCGGGTCTGTGTGTGTGTGTGGAGGCGGGTCTGTGTGTGTGTGTGGAGGCGGGTCTGTGTGTGTGTGTGGAGGCGGGTCTGTGTGTGTGTGGAGGCGGGTCTGTGTGTGTGTGTGTGTGTGTGGAGGCAGATCTGTGTGTGTGGAGGCGGGTCTGTGTGTGTTTTGCGGAGGGGGGTGTCTATAGATGGGGATCTGGGTAATAATCTTTATTATTATCACAAGTAGGTTTACATTAACACTGCAATGATGTTGCTGTGAAAATCCCCTAGTCGCCACATTACGGCGCCTGTTCGTGTACACTAAGGGAGATTTCAGATTGTCCAATTTACCTAACAGCACATGTTTTAGGACTTGTGGGAGGAAAATGGAGCACCAGGAGGAAGCCCACACAGACATGGGGAGAGCATGCAGACTCTGCATAGACAGTGACCCAAGCTGGGAATCAAACCCAGGTCCCTGGCACTGTGAAGCAACAGTGATAACTACTGTGCTACCGGGTGTGTGTGTGTGTGTGTGTATAGATCTGGTGGTGAGAGAGACTCTGGATGTGTGTGAGCGAAAGAGACACTGGGTGCTTGTGTGTGTGTGTGTGTAAGTAAGTGGGGGTGTGTGCGACTGTGTATTACTGGGAGTTATGAAGGTATATGTGCTGTGTTTGTATCTGTGATTCTGTGACTGTATGTGTGTGGGAAGGGGAGCTCAAGTTTGACTGCAGGGGTGTGTGTGATGAGTCAGAACAAGGTTTCTTAATTAATCAAATGACATCCATCATTCCAAGAAGACAAAACCTGAATTTTAACTACTTAAAACTCTACTCTCGAGTGACAAATATTCTTTCTCATTCTCCAGCGAATCCAGTGTTGATAATTTAAAATCTGTTTTCATCCACTAAATGCCTGTTTGTGAAAGTAGTTGACACATTGGATTTCTTGATTTCTGTCCCTTGCTTTCCCCGTTCCCTGTTTTTGTAATCTGTCCTACATGGCTACACCAGTTCTGATAGAACATAAACCTATCATCTTTCCCATTCGCTGGCTGCCTCTTTAAATATGACTGTGATGCACACCATGGTGGAGCGGGATTTTCCACGCGGCGCGGGATTTTCCACGTGGCCTGTCGTATGTTTCACAGAGGCGACCAGGAATTGGCCAGCAGAGGGATCTTTTGGTCCTTCTATTGTCAACAGGGTTTCCCGTTGAATGCACCGCTCATTGCTGTGAAACCCGGGGCGGGGTGCGCCGTCGCCAGGATCGGAAGATCTCACTGGTGTGAACGGACACAAAATTCTGGCCCATGTGTGACTTTGTTTACTCAATATTGTTTCACTCCTGTTTTTAATTGTCATTAAAATGAGTGTTCATTTCATTGAGAATTTATTATTGAAATATCCTGTGTGCACTAATAGCTACACTCCAAACCAATTTAAGATAATCATCCGTGCTCGTAACCTGGCTCATTTACTAGAATTAGTCATACATAGGAACCATTCTCTGCAAACAAAAGGATTATGTTCAAACCCCGATGTCTTTTGGAATTACCCTGGGGAACCTATAGCCCTGTGTTGCTTTCTCCATGGTAAAGCCTCGGCCAATCTGAGTCGAATTGCCAACTAATCAGGATCCTTTTCTCCTGTAGCATAAATTCTTGTGATACTTGAAATTTGACATTCTTGTGTTTGGCCTGATATTCAAGAATCTATTATATATTAAAAGTCTCACATGGCGACACTTTCTAGCTACAAAATCTTACTTCCTGTTTCTGTGTTTTTTGCCACATTTTCGCCCATTAGAAAGTTTGCAGTATAAATTTAAATTGTAATGTAAACTTTTCAGATAGCAATTACATCCTCTGACCAGAGACGGCACTATTGCATCTCTCAGCATCTCAGTCTTCATCAAGCGAAGCTCCTATTCTCTACTTCCCAAACTGCCTTCAATTATTTTTGTGTTTAAATGTAAATAATTATGAAATCAAAGAATTGTGCAAAAATATGGACATAACATGCAACTTCCAAAGGTGGATTGAGGTACTCCTGTGTGTGTTCTGGTTTTAGTTATTTTCTGCCTTCTAACCATGCGTTACCTGAAAGTCCTGTGGGAGAGTAACTGCTACAGTAACTTTGTGAAATGGAACAAAGATTTCCATAGATATTTGAGATATAAATGATCATCAACCTCTTTGGAACAGGGATTTCTGGAAAAACTCAGCAAGTCTGGCAGCGTCGTAGGAGCGGAAAATAGAGATAATGTCTTAAGTCCATTTGGCTCTTCATCAGAACTGAGGGAGAAAATCTGTTAGGTACTCTGCTGTAGCTGGAAGAGATGTAGCAACATTAAGAACAAGAGATAGATGACCAGGCGGGGAAGGGGGAAGGAGCATTGAGACAAAAATATATGGGATATAAAAACCCAAATGATGAAGGAGAAAGGTCACAGTCAAAAGATGTTGAACTCAATGTTGAGTCCTGAAGGCTGTAACGTGTCTAAGCGGAAGATGAGATGCTTCTCCAGTTGTGTTGGGCTTCACTGGAACATTGCAGCAGGCTAAGAGCGAATGTAGGTACATAGGAATTAGGAGCAGAAGTAGGCAATTTAGCCCTTCGAGCCTGCTCCACCATTCAATCAGATCATAGCTGATCTCTTACTGGTCTCAAATTCAGCTCCCCACCTGTTCCCCATATCTCTTTAACCCATTTTTAAAATCAGAAATAAATCTATCACCTCCTTAAAATAATTCATTGACTCCAACGCCACAGCATTCTGGGGCAGCGAGTTCCACAAATTCACCACCCTCTGCGAGAAATAGTTCCTCCTCATCTCAGTTTTAAATCTACCCCTCTCAACCTATATCTATGACCTCTCGTTCTAGATTGCGCCACAAGGGGGAACATTTGGTCTACGTTTACTTTATCAATCTCTTTTAGTATTTTATATACCTCGCTCAGATCCCCTCTCATTCTTCTAAACTCCAGTGAATATATGCCCAAACTGTTTAATCTCTCCTCATAAATCAACCCTTTCATCCCCAAAATCAGTGTGTTGAACCTCCTCTGAGCTGCCTCCAATGGCACCACATCCACATGGGTGTGAGAGTAAGGTGCTGAGTTAAAATGGCAAGTGACAGGAAGATTGGGTGAGAGTTTGAATTTGGTTCTGACAGTGTGATGTAAACCTCATGATGATTTTTTTTGGTGTACTGGCTAGAAATGTGCGGTGCTCAATCTTCTCTTTTCTCCCCTCCTTCCAGGCCAAGGGAGTTTATGAGAAGGTCGGTGAAGCTACAGAAACTGCTCTCACCTGTTTGGTGGAGAAGATGAACGTTTTCAACACTGATCTCAATGGCGTCACCAAAGTGGAAAGAGCCACATACTGCAACAATGTGAGCATTGGTTATTGTATTGCCACAATTTCTTTGACATGGTTATAATCTGGAGAAGCAATGCTGTGGAGATTGCAACATGTTTATTTACAGCTATATATTGTTGGGAGGTGCAACCAATGGTCTTGGAAAGCCTTTTAGTAAGTCCGAGAGCTGCAGGGAAATACCCATATGCACCCATGACTCATTGGTAGCTTAAAACCATTTGGGGTGAATTTCTGTGGCCACCCTCTCATTCACCTGTCGTAGCATTAGCAGAAGAGCTGAGGAAATCCTGCAGACTCTCATTAGAACCCCTTGCCCATATGGTATGAAATGAACTTACATTTCTACAGCCCCTTTCGTTTCCACGGGCAGTCCCAATGTGCTTTACGGCCAATGAAACACTTCTCAAACCTTGCCATTTTTTTTTTTCTCGGCAAATGTAGCACTTTGTGCACGGCAAGATCCCATAAGCACCAATGAAATAAATGACCAGATCATCTCGTTTCAGTAATGTTGGTTGGGGCGAAATTGTTCACCAGAACGTTGTGAGGAACTCAGTAAGGGAATCTAGGATTATGGGGATAAAGCAGGAAAATGGAGTTGAGGATTATCGCATCAGATCAGTCATGATCTCGTTGAATGGTGGAGCAGACACGTTGGGCCAAATGGCCTACATCATCAGCTCTGTCTTTCCTCTTGATACAAAACAATCTTTTTGCACACACCTTATTTAACATTTGATCGAAGGGGCAGTGCAGGATGTCTGCAGCACTGCACTGAATCGTTGCCCCTAGATTCCCGTACCAGCCTCCCCGAACAGGGCCAGAATGTGCCAACTAGGGGCTTTTCACAGTAACTACATTGAAGCCTACTTGTGACAACAAGCGATTGTTATTATTATTAGATTTTGTGCTCAATTCCCTGAGTATTTTTGGGGGTCCAAGCCCAGAGTGCGACCATTAAACCTACTTCAAGATGTAATAATTAGATGAAGAAGACTTGAGCACTTCAACGGTACACTTCATCCTCAATATAGTTATCAGATTTGTTGTCTCATTTAAAGATATGTTTCCCTCCCTCTTTCTGTCACGATGTGTTAGCTGTGGTCCCAATGCTAACACTCTCACTTCCAAACCACTAGAATATAGAACATACAGGTTATGGCTTCAAGTTCCATTTGACCATTAATGCTAGACTGACACATCGAGCTGAATTTTCATGAAGGAGAAGGGAAACCCGAGTCAAGAAAGTTCTTAACTCTGCAAGCCTACCTCTGTGAAGGAGGCCCCCGCCTGCCATGTTTTTGTTCCAGGGAGGCAGGCAGGTGGCTAAGCTGGCAGGCTTGAAGGCTCGACTCCATTGACTTTCAGGCCTTAAACCCTCACCCAACCAGCCTATGTTCTCAAGTCCCTCGTATGACATATACCCTCACATACCCAATGCCTTTCCATGGCTTCCATTCCTATTCTCCCAGTATCCACTATGTCCAGAACCAGTGAGCTTTTGGCAAATATGACAAATCTTTGAAACACTAATGAAACCAATACTATAAACTATATATATATATAACATATATATATATAAAAAACACTATAAATAAGGCTTTGAAAATCTGCCGTGAAAAACTGCTCAGCTTACATAATCAAAAATGTACCAATAACAAAAAGCTTTCCCAACTTCACACCTCTTAATCTTGTCCAGGTAAACACACAGGGATTGAAAAAAAAACTCTTCAAAGAAACCTCAGGTTATTACCGGATCATAAAGTTTTCAATTGCACAAAGTTAGTACTCCTTGGTAAACTGTTAACAGTATCCACAGAAGCAGTTAGAACAGCAGGTCAGACATCTGTTTTTTTTTCCAAAGATAGCCTCGTTATGAATGCTTGGCTGAGCACCAAGAATGGCTGTTGCACTCAGCTCAGCAGGTAACGTTGGCATAGATTTCAAGGGAGTGATAGCTTTGTTTGATTTACACCATTACAAGATCTTTGAAGAATTTTTCGTTGCCCGTGCGATCATTTACACAAGACTGAGGTGTGAAGTGGATAATATTTCTTTGTCATTGATACCATGAATGGCTGTGATTGGTTCACAGTTTCATGGGAAAGTAAGGGGGGGGGGGCGGCAATGTACTTCAACGGGAATTTTAAATGGGTGTTTATTCTGGTTCCTGATTCAATAGTATGAAAAATGAAATGAAAATCGCTTATTGTCACGAGCAGGCTTCAATGAAGTTACTGTGAAAAGCCCCTAGTCGCCACATTCCGGCGCCTGTCCGGGGAGGCTGGTAGTAGGGTTCCATTGTGGTTCATAACCCCTTTGTGGTGCTGTAAACCATATCAACTAATAGTACAGGCCTGCTCCATCAAAATTGTTGGGGGGGCGGGGGAGAAAAAGTGTGGTGGAGGGTTGAGCTGCCCACACCTGCAATGAAGCTGTAAAAGGGTGGGGAGTTGTGCTTGTAGGCTCACTACCCGCACCCTTATCCTGTGCAGGAAAAACTTCCTGGAAACAGGAATGAGGGCCAGAATCCTGTTTTGACAAAAGGTTATCTGGACTCAAAACATTGGCTCTTTTCTCTCCCTAAGATGCTGCCAGACCTGCTAAGATTTTCCAGCATTTTCTTTTTGCTTTCAGGAATCCTGGAATTGGGTCCCATCCACCATTTTTAATGGCCTCCTGACTTGGCTCGAATCCACAATAAATCCAGACCCTTGACACCTTTCCCATATTACATTTAAATGTAATTCTCAAGCAACCACAATTGGGTTTGAATCTAGATTGCCTGTTCAGTAATATAACTACTGCCGCTAGTTTACTCAAGGTCAGATATTCAGTGCGGAACATTTTCACAGAAGTAGTTCATTGTTTAATTTTGTTGATCTTTTGCTCATTTATGAAAAGCATTGATTATTCCTGCAGAATTTGCTTACGTCTGTATTCATAAAATCTGCTGTCTGGTGCTAACTTGCTTCTGTAAAAGATAACCTTATGATGCTTTGTTTCGAATATTTAGAGCTGACTTCTTGTTGCTCCGAGTTGACTCTTTCAGTGTGATAATTATGAGAAGTTCCTCAGTGGCCTCCATCTGTGGCTGACATACTGACACTGCTCTCGCTCCCTCATAGACCATCAAACAGCTCATGAAGAAGGAAGTAACCCTTGAATTCTCCCGCGATCGAAAGTCCATGTCTGTCTATTGCTCAACCATCAAACCGACAATAGGATCAGGAAACAAGATGTTTGTGAAGGTAAGAGATCATCACACAATCACACCATCTGGAGAGGACCAGATTTTCACTCCCAGGTTGGGTGCAAAGAGTTGGGACATTTCCCAGCTTCACAAACCTGACCCAGCACAAAAAGGTCCAGAAGTTGGGATTTTTGTCCTGGCGTGGGATGCACACTGGATTAGAAGTCAGGCCCCTCACCCCTGAACGAGCGCAGAGGTCACTTGGTAAGGAGGCGGGTTGGACAAAAGGCCTTTGGGTGAAGAGGCAGGCTGGATGGAAAGCTATTGGTGGGGAGGCAGGCTGAGTAGATGGCCATTGGGTGAGGAGGCCGGCTGAATGGAAAGCCATTGGGTGGCGAGGTGGGCCAGGCGGAAAGCTATTGGGTGGGGAGCCAAGCTTGGCAGAAAGCCATTGGCTGAGGATGCGGGCTCTGCGCAAGGCCATTGGCTGAGGAGGCGGGCTGGATGGAAAGCCATTGTGTTGGGAGGCGGGCCGAGCAGAAAGCCATTAGGTGGGGAGACAAGCTGGGCAGAAAGCCATTGGCTGAGGAGGCAGGCTGGGCACAAGGCCATTGGGTGAGGAGATGGGCTGGGTGGAAGCCTGTTGGCCGAGGCAGTGTGTGTGGAAGGTCATTGGCTTGAGGTGAGCTGGGCGGAAGACCACTGGCTGAGGAGGCAGTCTGGGCAGAGACTATTGAGTGGGGGGCGGGAGTTGCAGGCTGGGCGGAAGGCTATTGGGTGGGGGTGGGGTGCGGGCTTGACAGTGATTAATTTCTGTACATTTCTGATAACTTTTAACAATTCCATAGGACACCTGACCAACCCTAAAACTGTCTGGGACCAGATCCACAGGGTCCCCTTATCTCTCCAGAGGGACATCTGGGCGAGCCGACAAATCCACTAAATTCAGACCAGATCTTACCTGATCTAATCTGCATACTCCTGGCTGACCAAAATCCCACATCAGTGGAAGTAGCTGATGATTGGAATGGCCAGCTGACTCTGTAACCAACACACACGACCCACACCCAATTCTCGGCCACACGAATATAGGGAGTGCTGTGTTTTGGGGCCAGGCTTCTGATTTCAGGGCTTGTCCGGTATTCTTTGCCACATTGGAGAGGTTTTCTGTCACGGTGAAAATCCAGGCCATAGGGTCAACCAGCGTGGTTTAATTAGAAGCTAAAATCCATGCTGCCAGTGGCAAAAGCAGCACACCTAAGTCACAGCAGTGGAAAGAACATCAGAACATTTGAAGGACACTTTGAATGCGGCAATATCAGAGCCACACTACAATTAAAACGGTTTGTTACCATTAGGAAGTCCAGTCCCTGACAAATTACTTGCTTCCAGCAATGCTCCATTCACTCTTCAAGTCTTGCCATGGTATTAATCTGTTGCAGACTTTCTTGCCATGTAATTATAATACAATCTTAATATAGAAATTCAGAGTGGGCAGGGCAGGAGAGATCCAGAATGTTCGTTCAAAGAGTGGGCAGGGCAGGAGAGGTCCAGAATGTTCGTTCAAAGTTATTTGACGTATGAAGCGAAAACCTGGTATGGTGACTGTCTGCTGAAGTAAGGTGTTGATTGTGGTTTTTAAAAATCTTTGACTTTATAAATTTGTGCTGCTGTTGGAGGAGGCCCACAAGGTCAGCAATTTGGGTAGGAGATCTGGGAATATCGTAGGATGTTTCATCCATTCATTTCAAAGATAGGAAAATCCTACCAGGAGCACAGAGTACCCAATATTCACACCCAGCAGGCTGTGTGCTGCCTTTTATCAAATAAACAATACTTGAATCAAAAAGACTGTGCCCATGGAATGATTTGCCTAATTGGTTTTTAAATTGGGTCCATTCCGCTCGTGCTTTCTTTACCACAGCAACCCTTGTAAATGGGGGTGTATATTGCAGCCTAGTCTCTGCTTCGCTCTTGGATGTTTATGGGAGCTGCGCTGGGATTTCATCACAGACACGTGGCAGGAGATGAGACCAGGAGTGCCATCTGTCATGTTTTACCCGAGTGACTGCACATTAGACACGGTTCAAGGCCTCATTTTAGCAGAGAATAAATCTGCCTCCCACTGAGACATTTATAGGAGCTAATGTTTCTCAATTGAGAGACGTTTGATCGCCTTCGCCGAATCCACAGCCATGTTAATTGGTCTGCTTGATTTCGTCCTGTTCCACTTGCATTAAACTGCATCATTTTGGGGGCCACCCCTGGGAGGTATTTGCATTTCCCCAGTGAAAACCACTGTACCCAGAGTGACTCCAGGCAGAGGAGATTTGGGTTGTGATGTTGGATGCATCATGTCCTAAACTCGTGGCTCCCGGACTATAGGGTATTCGGAGGGAATAATGGAAGTGGAGGACCTGCCCAGACAAAGTGAAGCATTTTGTCTTAAATGTACAAACAGAAAAACTCTCAATGCTGCACCAACAGGTTTGATGGTATCTGGTTTGCAATTGCGAGAGTCCCCCCTTATTGACAAATCGTGATGAAGAAGAAAACAAGCCGTCATTTTTTTAGCATCATTTAGGACATCAGGATGCCCAAAGTACTTTGCAGCCATTGAAGTACTTCTGAAGTGTGGTCACCGTTTTAATGCAGTGAAACAAGGCAGCCAATTTGTACACAGCAAGACCCCAAAAACAGCATTGAGATTAATGATGAAACAATTTGTTCTTGGGTGTTTTGATTGAGGGATAACTTTTGGCCGGCACTTTGGGAGAATTCTTCTGCTCTTCTTTAAAGTAGTACCATGGGATAGAAAGATAGAAAAATAGGAGCAGGGGGAGGCCATTCGGCTCCTTGAACTTGCTCCACCATTTATTATGATCATGGCTGATCATTCAACTCAATAACCTGTTCCCGCTTTTCTCCCCATATTCTTTGATCCTTTAGCTCCAGGAGCTATATCTAACTGGCTTAACACAGTGAGCTAAACTGCTGGCTTGTAATGCAGAACAATGCCAGTAGCGTGGGTTCAATTCTCGTACCTGCCTCCTGAACAGGTGCCGGAATGTGGTGACTAGGGGTTTTTCACAGTAACTTCATTGACACCTACTTGTGACAATAAGCGATTATTATTATTATCATCTCCTTCTTGGAAACATACAATGTTTTGGCCTCAACTGCTTTCTGTGATAACAAATTTCACAGGCTCATCACTCTCTGGGTAAAGAAATTTCTCCACATATCAGTCCCAATCAGTCTATGCCGTATCCTTAGACTGTGACCCCTGGTTCTGGACTTCCCCGCCATTGAGAACATCCTTCCTGAATCTACCCTGTATAGTCCTGTTAGAAGTTTATAGATTTCTATGAGAACCCCTCATTCTTCTGAACTGCAGCGAATACAATCCTAACTGACTCGACCTCTCCTCGTATGTTAGTCCCGTCACCCCAGGAATCAGTCGGATAAACTTCACTGCGCTCCCTCTATAGTAATAATATCCTTCCTCAGGTAAGGAGGGAAAAACTGCACACAGTATTCCAAGTGTAGTCTCACCAAGGCCCTGCATAATTGCAGCAAAATGTCCCTGCTCCTGTACTCGAATCCTCTTGTTATGAAGGCCAACATACCATTTGCCTTCTTTACCACCGACTGCACCTGCACGCTTACCTTCAACGACTGGTGTTCAAGGACACTCAGATCCCATTGCACATTCCCCTCTCCCAATCTATAGCCATCCAGATAATAACCTGTCTTCCTGTTTGTGCCACCAAAGTGGATAACCTCACATTTATCCACATCATTGCCCACTCAGCTTGTCGAAATCTCATTGTAACATCTCTGCATCCTCCTCACAACTCACTCTCCCACCCAGCTAAGTGTCATTTGAAAATTACTATAGTTCCTCATCTAAATCATTTATAGATATTGTGAATAGCTGGGGTCCTAGCATTGATCCCTTCTGTACCCCACTAGTCACTGCCTGACACTTGGAAAAATACCTGTTTATTCCTACTCTTTGTTTCCTGTCTGCCAGCCAATTTTCTATCCATCTCAATACACTATCCCGAATCACGTGCTTTAATTTTTCAAGCAATTTATTTTCTGAAAGTCCAAATAAACCACATCCACTGGCTCCCCTTCATCAACTCTACTAGTTCCATCCTCAAAGAATTCCACTAGATTTGTCAATCATGATTTCCCTTTCATAAATCCATACCGACTCTCTCTGATCCTGCTACTTTTTTCCAAGTCGTGTTATTAAATCTTTTATAATGGACTCCAGCATTATCCCCACTACCAAAGTCAAGCAGGCTGGTTTATAATTCCATGTTTCCTCTTTACCTCCCTTTTTAAATAGTGGGGTCACATTAGCTACCCTCCAATCTGTAGGAACTGTTCCAGAGTCTATAAAATCTTGGAAGATGACCACCAATGCATCCACTATTTCAGGAGCCACTTTCTTAAGTATCTGGGATGTAGATTATCAGGCCTCAGAGACTCATTGGCCTTCAATCCCACCAATTTCCGCAACACCATTTCTCCATGGCTTTGCCAGCTTTCCCGTTTTACTTTTGCGCAAGACAGGAATAAACAAGTGTTGCAGCTCATCCAGGCGCTCCTTGAATGTTTACCAATGCCTATCCACCATCATCCCTTTAAGTAACGTTTCCCAATCTACCACAGCCAACTCGTGCCTCATATCATCTTAGTTTCCTTTATTAAGATTCCAAGTCTCAGAATCAACTACGTCACTCTCAATCTTGATGAAAAAATTCATCATGTTATGGCCGCTTGTCCCAAAGGGGTCTCCACAACTAGATTGCAAATGATTCCTTTCTCATTACACAATATCCAGTCTAGGGTGGCTTCTGGTGTGAGGTGGTACACAGGCAATACACTTCAATAACCTCCAGTTTACAGAAGGTAAAATGTGGGAGACCAGTCAGGAATGTGTTGGAATTAGGAAGTCTGAGCTAAAAGAGTACGAATTAAGATTTCAACAGGGACAATGTTAGGGAAGTCGAAAAGGGTGACCTTAAAGTAGATCTGTGGAAGGAAGCTCGTTTCATTATCAAATATGACATTAAAATTTCAAACCATCTCATAGTCTCCAGGAAACGGGATGCCATCAGTAGCTAAGAAACATAGGGCGGGATGTTCCAGCCTGGCCTGGTGGGTCCCTCCATGGAGGATGCAGTGAGCCAGCTAAATGTCCATTGGTTTCAGTGGGACTGAAACATGCCGCCCAGTTGTGGTGAGAACTGACGAAAATGACTTTTTTCGTCCTGATATTTAATTGGCGGAAACATCCACTCATCCAGCGCGATGTCAAACTAACAATTTGAATGACTCAGATGCCAGAGTGATAACTCTGAGCCATGGTGACATGTGCACCAATTTTAGAAATGTCTCCTTTTGTATATTCATGTCTCTCTCTCTCTCAGCGCACACACACACACACACCCCCCCCCCCCCCCCCTTTCCTTTTTTACACCACCCTAGCAGCTGAAAAAGCCATCAGGGGGCATGTCTGTACTAACCATTCTCGGGGGCAGGCTATAAAAATTGAGAGAGGATGTGAATGATACTGTTCCTTTAATTTGGTTTCTCCTCTCCTTTCTAAACTGTCAAGCACATAGTGCATGTCAAACCCTGGGCTATGAAGAGACTTGCAGACGCACTTTATCCAGAGAGAATTCATGTAATTTAAATCAAAAGATTACATCTAACTTAATAAAGATTGACTATTCTCAGACACTCTTTTTCTGTCTCTCTCTCAAACACACACGCACACATACTCTTAGAGCGTTGCTCCAAATTAAGAGGAGGCACTTTCTTGGAGAATTTTCTTTTTGCAATGTTGGCAGAAGTGGAAGTGAAATACTGAATAGTAACCGGAGGAGGTGGGAGGTTGAGGGGTGAAATACAGAAAAGTTTAATCAAGTAATTACGTCATCCGAGAGCCATTCAATGGTTTTCAGATCTGGCTGAATTCCTGAAGCTAGAGAAAATCAAATGATAAACAAGAGCGTCTGAACAGAGATTCCTCACCACACGGAGCAAATTCGCATCCTATTTACAGACTGGTTTGTAACCAGCCTGGCGCCAAGGGGGGGGGGGGGAGGAAACAGAGGTGGGGGGATGGAGATAGCCGCAGAGAGAGGGGGGAGCTTTAGAGGAACAGGGAAGGAATGAGGGGGATGGCCATTTACTGCAGGGAGAAACCGGGGTAACAAACAGACCCACCCTCCCTTGAGGACTAAGGGGGAGTGGGACCTCCTCACCACCACCGCCCCCCCCCCCCCCCCCCCCACATCACCACCACCACTACTACCAGCGGAAAGAAGCCTACAGCTGAACAAGGGGAGGAACCCAAACCACACCAAGACACAGAAGGGGAAATTGGGGACAGCCCCTGGTGGAACCCAACAACCCAGTGTAAAAATCAAACACGGATGTAAAATTGTAAATATTATCCAGCATCAGAGCCCTGGTCACGGCTATAGTGATGTAAATATTATCCAGCACCAGAGCCCTGGTCATGACTATAGTGATAGCGAGGAGCTCAAGGCTGGTTGTTCTAAGAACATAAGAACTAGGAGCAGGAGTAGGTAGGCCATCTGGCCCCTCGAGCCTGCTCCGCCATTCAATGAGATCACGGCTGCTCTTTTGTGGACTCTGCTCCACTTTCCCGCCCGAACACCATAACCCTTAATCCCTTTATTCTTCAAAAAAACTATCTATCTTTACCTTAAAAACATTTAATGAAGGAGCCTCAACTGCTTCACTGGGCAAGGAATTCCATAGATTCACAACCCTTTGGGTGAAGAAGTTCCTCCTAAACTCAGTCCTAGATCTACTTCCCCTTATTTTGAGGCTATGTCCCCTTGTTCTGCTTTCACCCGCCAGTGGAAACAATCTGCCCGAATCTATCCTATCTATTCCCTTCATAATTTTAAATGTTTCTATAAGATCCCCCCTCATCCTTCTAAATTCCAACGAGTACAGTCCCAGTCTACTCAAACTCTCCTCGTAATCCAACCCCTTCAGCTCTGGGATTAACCTAGTGAATCTCCTCTGCACACCCTCCAGTGCCAGTATGTCCTTTCTCAAGTAAGGAGATCGAAACTGAACACAATACTCCAGGTGTGGCCTCACTAACCCCTTATACAATTGCAACATAACCTCCCTAGTCTTAAACTCCATCCCTCTAGCAATGAAGGACAAAATTCAATTTGCCTTCTTAATCACCTGTTGCACCTGTAAACCAACTTTCTGTGACTCATGCACTAGCACACCCAGGTCTCTGCACAACGGCATGCTTTAATATTTTATCGTTTAAATAATAATCTTGTTTGCTGTTATTCCTACCAAAATGGATAACCTCACATTTGTCAACATTGTATTCCATCTGCCAGACCCGAGCCCATTCACTTAACCTATCCAAATCCCTCTGCAGACTTCCAGCATCCTCTGCACTTTTCGCTTTACCACTCATCTTAGTGTCATCTGCAAACTTGGACACATTGCCCTTGGTCCCTAACTCCAAATCATCTATGTAAATTGTGAACAATTGTGGGCCCAACACAGATCCCTAAGGGACACCACTAGCTACTGATTGCCAACCAGAGAAACACCCATTAATCCCCACTTTTTGCTTTATATTAATTAACCAATCCTCTATCCATGCTACTGCTTTACCCTTAATGCCATGCATCTTTATCTTATGCAGCAACCTTTTGTGTGGCACCTTGTCAAAGGCTTTCTGGAAATCCAGATATACCACATCCATTGGCTCCCCTTTATCTACTGCACTGGTAATGTCCTCAAAAAATTCCACTAACCTATGTACAGTTTTCTTTTAGGTCATTGGATAATACTCTACGCGAGAAACCCAGCTCTCTTTATTATCTATTCTGTAACTCATATTGAAACACCAATAATTACATTTTAAAATAAATTAATTAATTAAGTCTTGGAAAACAGCGATCGGGCAAGTCTCGTTACCGGACCGGGTAGCCGCATCCACCCGAATATGGCTAATTCAGACTTGAGAGAATACAAGCTAGCTTTCTGAAAACAGTCCTTCACAGAATTGTCACGGTACGGGAGGAGACCATTTGGGAAATTTAAAGAAGAAAAAATGTCAGCTAGAAAATATAATTGAGATCCAGGCTTAATATGGAAGGGTCAGGAGAGAGGAAGAAGAAAATAAGAGAAGAAAAGAGGGAGTATGAAAAGAGGTTCAATCCCGGTCTCGGGTCACTTCGAGTGGAGTTTGCACATTCTCCCCGTGTCATTCTCCCCATAACCCAAAAAAATGTGCAGAGTATGTGGATTTGCCATGCTGCACTTTAGGAAAGGTGTGAAGCCATTGGAGAGGGTACAGAAAAGATACACGTGAATGGTTCATAACACCATAAGATATAGGAGCAGAATTAGATGATTCAGCTCCGCCATTTGATCAAGACTGATCGGTTTCTCATCCCCATTCTCCTGCCTTCTCCCCATAACTCCTGATCCCCTTATTAATCAAAAAGTAATCTATCTCTGTCTTCAATACACTGTGAGTTTGATCTCCACAGCCTTCTGCGGCAATTAGTTTCTCAGATTCACCATGCTCTGGCTGATGAAATTCCTCCTCATTTCAGTTTTAAAGGATTGTCCCTTCAGTCTGAGGCTGTGCCCTGGGGTTCTAACTTCTCCTACTAGTGGAAACATCCTCTCCACGTCTACTCTGTAAGTTTCAGTGAAGTCGTCCCCCTCCCCAACATCCTGCTAAACTCCATCGAGTACAGACCCAGAGTGGTTAAAGTCTGGAATGCTTTGCCTCAGATGGAGGCAGGTTCAACTGAAGCATGTGAAAGGGAATTAGATTGGCATCTAAAAAGGAAGAATAGGCAGGTTCCGGGGGGGAGGTGGAAGAATGGTCCTAGATGAGTTGCTCATTCAGAGAGCCAGAGAGGGGACATGATGGCCTGAATGGCTTCCTGCTGCTCTCCTTACCAATTCTGTGAGGGAACAATCTCAAATTGAGTGATTTTGATGGAATGAATGAGAAAAGGTGCTTTTCTTTTGTTAGGAAGTGAATGACGAGAGGTATCACCTTCAAACTCGCACTTCGAGAAGGGTAGGGGATATCAGAATGCTCTGCAGCTGGGAGTGACTAAGGCAAAGATCATTGCAGGATTATGGGGAGAGAGGAAAACAGTGCTGTAAATCTCTTCTGAGTGAAGTAACCACATATGGTTGTGCTTAATACAGATTTGTGTCCCAGATAAACCTCTATGGTTCATATTTGAGATTTCAAGTGAGCTACAGTTCCAAACTGAGCTGTGTAGTTTACCCTGAGCTGCTTTACCCATTCTCCCAGCCATGGTGCATGCTTAATGCAGTGTTTTTATTTTAACAACTAAGAACTGAGGGGAACACAGACTTCTGGTGATATTAAAATACAAGAACATAAAAGAGACGGTCAGGATTAGGATATACTGGACGGCCGTTCAATAAGATCATGGCTGAACTTTGACTTAACACCATTTCCCTGCTCTATCCCCATATCATTGGCTCACTCAGTCCCTGAGAATCTATCCATTTCAAATCTTGAATCTATTCAACAACAGAGAGTTAAAGAATTCCAAAGATATTGCCACTGAAGGATAGGAAGTAAATTTGTCTGAACTTTACATTAAATTAAAAGTACAGCAGTGAGCACAACGCTTTCTAGATTTAGATTTATTGTCAGGTATGTCGAGGTACAGTGAAAAGTATTGTTCTGCGTACAATCCAGGCAGATCGTTTCATGCATGAAAAACATAGGACACACGAAATACACAATGTAAATACATAGTCATAGACATTGGTGAAACATATGGAGTGCAGTGCTACACAGTAGAGAAGATGCACAGAGTGATCTGATTAGTCCCTAAGAGGGTTATTCAGTTGTCTGGTAACTTTGGGGAAGAAGCTGTTTTTAAACCTATTGGTGCATGTTCCTCAGTCCTTAGTATCTCCTGCCCGACGGAAGAGGTTGGAGGAGAGAATAACCTAGGTGGGAGGGGCCTTTGTTTATGCTGCCGCTTTCCCCAGGCAGCGGGAGGTGTAGACAGAGTCTATGGATGGGAGGCAGGTCTGTGTGATGGTCTGGGCTGTGTTCACGATTCTGTAGTTTATTACGCTCTTGGGCCGAGCAGTTGCCAGACCAGGCTGTAATGCAGCCAGAAAGAATTCTTTCTATGGGGCTACTGTAAAAATTGGGAAGAGTCGATGTGGACATGCTGAATTTCCTTAGTTTCCTGAGGAAGTATAGACGCTGTTGTTTTTTCTTGGTCGCAGCATCAATGTGGGTGAACCAGGACAGATTGTTGGTGATATGCACACCTAGGAATTTGAAGCTGTCAACCATCTCCACCTTGGCACCATTAATGCTGACAGGGCTTTGCTTCCTGAAGTCAATGACCAGCTCCTTACTTTTGCTGACATTGAAGGAGAGACTAATGCCATTGCACCATATCAGTAGATTCTCTATCTCCCTCCTGCACTCTGACTGATTGTTGTTTGAGATCCGACCCATTACGGTCATGTCATCAGCAAACTTGTAGATGGAGTTAATATTGAGTCTGCTTAGTTTGTTAAAACCTCTAGTTATCTTGTGCCTTGCAGAAATCCAGTTACTACTTGTCTCATGAAAGCACTTTGTTCTTTAGGGGGCTCCAGAAGGAATAATTGAACGCTGCAACTTTGTCCGTTATGGTAGCTCCAAGGTGTCCCTCACACCGCGTTTGAAGGAAAGAATAATGACTGTGATCAAGGAATGGGGAACAGGACGAGACACCCTTCGCTGCCTCGCATTAGCAACCCGTGACCACCCACCCAGGAAGGAGGACATGGACCTGGAGAATTCTACAAAATTCAGCGATTATGAGGTGAGAATTTCTTCACTATGTAGCAAAATGTGGCCGTGGAGGAGGAAAACAGGTGACGAGGAAGGGGAGTAGAACTGCCTATAGACTATCTACCGGGATTTTATGGACTCTGGAACTGTCCCTGCAAATTGGAGGGTAGCTCGCATCACTCCGATATTCAAAAAGGAAGGTAGAGAGAAAGCAGGGTATTATAGACCAGTAAGCCTAACATCGGTAGTGGGGAAAATGCTTGAATCCATTATCAAGGATTTTATAGCAGAACATTTAGAAAGCAGTGGCAGGATCAGTCAGAATGAGCATGGATTTATGATGGGGAAATCCTGCTTGACAAATCTGTTGGAATTCTTTGAAGAGGTAACCAGTACAGCCGAAAAGGGGACCTAGTCGATGTGGTATATTTGGACTTTCAGAAGGCGTTTGACAAAGTCCCACATCATATTGTGCAAAATTAAATCGCATGGTATTGGGCGAAATGTACTGAGATGGATAGAAAACTGGTTGGCAGAGAGGAAACAAAGAGTAGGGATTCATGGGTCCTTTACAGATTGGCAGGCAGTAACCAGTGGGGTACCACAGGGATCGGTGCTGGGACCCCAGCGATTCACAATATATATTAATGATTTGGATGAGGGATCAAAATGTAACATCTCAAAGTTTGCAGATAGAACATAGAACATTACAGCACAGTACAGGCCCTTCGGCCCACGATGTTGCACTGACCTGTGAAACCCCTCTAAAGCCCATCTACACTATTATGTGATACCAAATTAGGTGGGAGGGTGAATTGTGATGAGGATGCAGGGATTCTACAGTAAGCTCTGGACAGATTGGGCGAGTGGGCAAACCAAGGGCAGATGCAGTATAATTTGGACAAGTGTGAGGTTATTCGTTTTGGAAGCAAAAAAAGGAAGGCCGATTACTACCTGAATGGTTGTAAATTTGGAGAGGGGAGTGTGCAGCGGGTCCTGGGTGTCCTTGTGCACCATTCACTGAAGGTAAGCATGCAGGTGCAGGAGGCGGTAAAGAAGGCTAATGGTATGTTGGCCTTCATTGCAAGAGGTTTCGAGTATAGAAGCAGGGATGTGTTGCTGCAATTGTACAGGGCCTTGGTGAGGCCACACTTGTTGGAGTATTGTGTGTAGTTTTGGTCTCCTTCTCTGAGGAAGGATGTTCTTGCTCTCGAGGGAGTGCAGCAAAGGTTTACCAAACTGATTCCAGGGATGGCGGGCCTATCATATGAGGAGAGATTTACTAGGTTGAGATTGTTCTCGCTGGAGTTCAGAAGAATGAGGGGGGATCTCATAGAGACTTATAAAATTCTAACAGGTCTAGACAAGGTTGATGCAGGGAAGATGTTACCAATAATGGGTGTGTCCAGAACCAGGGGTCACAGCCTGAAGATTCAGGGTAAACCATTTCGGATGGAGATAAGGAGACATTTCTTCACACAAAGAGCGGTGAGCCTGTGGAATTCATTACCACAGGAAGTAGTTGATGCTAAAACTTTGAATATATTCAAGAGGCGGCTGGATATAGCACTTGGGGAGAATGGGATCAAAGGCTATGGGGAGAAAGCAGGATTAGGCTATTGAGTTGGATGATCAGCCATGATCGTGACGAATGGCGGAGCAGACTCGAAGGGCCAAAAGGCCTCCTCCTGCTCCTATCTTCTATGTATCTATGTATCTCGTTCCATCCTTATGATGTACCTTAACCACCAACAACGTAAGAGCACTGTGCCTTGTATTGGTGTGGGTGTTCCAAATCCCGCACGAGATGGTCTGTTATATGAGAACCGAGAGTTGGGGCCAAACGGGCTTTGGCTCAGTTTGGAAGTGATGTAGCTCAATGATCGGTTCGAGGTCTGTTGTTGTGCCCATCAAGACCCGAAAGTTGCCGGGCAGCACGGTGGCCTAGTGGTTAGCACAATCGCCTCACGGCGCTGAGGTCCCAGGTTCGATCCCGGCTCTAGGTCACTGTCCGTGTGGAGTTTGCATATTCTCCCCGTGTCTGCGTGGGTTTCGCCCCCACAATCCAAAAATGTGTAGAGTAGGTGGATTGGCCACGCTAAATTGGCCCTTAATTGGAAAAAATAATTGGGTAATCTAAATTTTAAAAAAAAAAGACCCGAAAGTTGCAACTGTTCCTGTTCTGATTCACACACAATGTTTATAGTCAAGGGAGAAATGTCTTTTATGTCTTCAAAGACACTGTGCAATTTGGTCCCTTGGCACTAATGCAAATTTCTGTCATCACCTTTTTCAAAATCATGCAAATTCAAAATCATGCTGTGGAGGAGAATGCTGAGACCCAGGCTATTAGAATAGATGGCATTGAGGTGCGTAGGGAAGAAGTGTTGGCAATTCTGGACAAGGTGAAAATAGATAAGTCCCCGGGGCCTGATGGGATTTATCCTAGGATTCTCTGGGAAGTTAGGGAAGAGATTACTGAGCCTTTGGCTTTGATTTTTATGTCATCATTGGCTACAGGAATAGTGCCAGAGGACTGGAGGATAGCAAATGTGGTCCCTTTGTTCAAGAAGGGGAGTAGAGATAACCCCGGTAACTATAGGCCGGTGAGCCTCACGTCTGTTGTGGGTAAAGTCTTGGAGAGGCTTATAAGAGATACGATTTATAATCATCTAGATAGGAATAATATAATTAGGGATAGTCAGCATGGTTTTGTGAAGGGTAGGTCATGCCTCACAAACCTTATCGAGTTCTTTGAGAAGGTGACTGAACAGGTAGACGAGGGTAGAGCAGTTGATGTGGTGTATATGGATTTCGGTAAAGCATTTGATAAGGTTCCCCATGGTCGGCTATGCAGAAAATACAGAGGCTGGGGATTGAGGGTGATTTAGAGATGTGGATCAGAAATTGGCTAGTTGAAAGAAGACAGAGGGTGGTGGTTGATGGCAAATGTTCAGAATGGAGTTCAGTTACGAGTGGCGTACCACAAGGATCTGTTCTGGGGCCGTTGCTGTTTGTCATTTTTATAAATGACCTAGAGGAGGGCACAGAAGGTTGGGTGAGTAAATTTGCAGACGACACTAAAGTCGGTGGAGTTGTAGACAGTGCGGAAGGATGTTGCAGGTTACAGAGGGACATAGATAAGCTGCAGAGCTTGGGCTGTGAGGTGGCAAATGGAGTTTAATGTAGAGAAGTGTGAGGTGATTCACTTTGGAAAGAATAACAGGAATGCGGAATATTTGGCTAATGGTAAAATTCTTGGTAGTGTGGATGAGCAGAGGGATCTCGGTGTCCATGTACATAGATCCCTGAAAGTTGCCACCCAGGTTGATAGGGTCGTGAAGAAGGCCTATGGTGTGTTGGCCTTTATTGGTAAAGGGATTGAGTTCCGGAGCCATGAGGTCATGTTGCAGTTGTACAAAACTCTAGTACGGCCGCATTTGGAGTATTGCGTACAGTTCTGGTCGCCTCATTATAGGAAGGACGTGGAAGCTTTGGAACGGGTGCAGAGGAGATTTACCAGGATGTTGCCTGGTATGGAGGGAAAAATCTTATGAGGAAAGGCTGATGGACTTGAGGTTGTTTTCGTTAGAGAGAAGAAGGTTAAGAGGTGACTTAATAGAGGCATACAAAATGATCAGAGGGTTAGATAGGATGGACAGTGAGAGCCTTCTCCCGCGGATGGAGGTGGCTAGCACGAGGGGACATAGCCTTAAATTGAGGGGTAATAGATATAGGACAGAGGTCAGAGGTAGGTTTTTTACGCAAAGAGTGGTGAGGCCGTGGAATGCCCTACCTGCAACAGTAGTGAACTCGCCAACATTGAGGGCATTTAAAAGTTTATTGGATAAGCATATGGATGATAATGGCATAGTGTAGGTTAGATGGCCTTTAGTTTTTGACTTCCCACGTCGGTGCAACATCGTGGGCCGAAGGGCCTGTACTGCGCTGTATTGTTCTATGTTCTCTGCAAAAGACGACTAAGTTACAAAGGGAAGATAGACTTGCAAGGAAACAATTGGTGTTGGGGTCGGGGGGGGAGGGGGGGGAACGGGGGGACGGGGGGGGGGGGGACGGGGGTTGTAATTGTAATGTCACCGGACTTGTGATCAACCCAACAGTCCAGGTCAACACTCTGGGGAGGTAGGTTCAAATCTCACCACTGCTGTGAGTGGAATTTAAATTCAATTAATACATCTGGAATATAAAGCTAGTCTCAGTAATGGTGGCCAGGAACCATTGTTGTTAAAAACTCGTCTCATTCACTAATGTCCTTTGGAGGAAGGAAATCTGCAGTCCTTACCCAGCCTGGCCGACATGTGACTCCAGACCCACAGCAATGTGGTTGCCCTCTGAAATGGCCCAGCACGACACTCGGTTCAAAGGCAAATAGGGACGGGCAAAAATGCTAGCCTTGTCCGCGACGCCCACATCCCTTTAAAGAAAATATTAATAGAGTAGTTCCTTTGACAGCAGGAACACATCTTTAAGCAAAACCTGATAGATCAGGGGTGGGAAAACTGCGGCCCGCCAAAGGTCTTTATGCGGCCCACCAAGATCAAGTAATCAAAAAAAAAAATCTTTTTAAAAAAAAAAAAAATTTTTTTTTTGTACGGTTAATGGGGGGGGGGGGGGGGGGGGGGGGGGCTGTTGGGTTACTGGTTATAGGGTGGATACGTTGACTTGAGTAGGGTGATCATTGCTCGGCACAACATCGAGGGCCGAAGGGCCTGTTCTGTGCTGTACTGTTCTATGTTCTATATGAGGCGCCCAGAATCATAACCGGGTGAAGCGCCATTTTTGAAAAGTAGAGAAAAAGAGGGCTAAAGGCAGGATGCCGGCGGGGGAAGCGCTGAGGTATATGCCGCACGCTAATTGGTTACAACCGGGACTATTAATTAATATACTATGCGGCCCTTTAAAATTGTGAATTTCTGAATGTGGCCCTTGCACGGAAAAGTTTGCCCACCCCTGTGATAGATAGACCTCTTCAATCTGATTACTGAACCATCAGAAAGTCCCATTGTAATGTGTGAAATGCAGTCTGGAGGGAAATATATACAAAGGAATGTTGATTTCCAGCCATTCACACCTTATTGGAAGGTATAGCACCTGATGTCCGAGTTTCATTCCAAACAAAATGGTTCTGATATAAAAGAAGCCCCCAAGGTATAAAAAGGCAGATATGGATTCTAACCTTCAGTTCAACAGATTCCAATGGGTGAATCAAACTCGTGTCATCGCCAAACTGTATCTAATTGTGAAAGCCTACAAAAGGATCTTTTGTTTCTCAGATATTGAAAAGGATCACATTTCAACAGGATATACAAAGTATAGAAATATTAACCCCTTGTGGACTAATTTAGTTTGTTTTTTAAGTAGTGCTGCATTAGTACCATGCTATGCCCTTTTGCTTCTGTATATAATGTCATGAGTAAAGAAATTGAGTAAATAGCTTAACCCATATGAACTACCCTGGTAACTTCGAAAGGCAAAATGTCAGAGAATGTGGCGATCTTCTCCTATAGTCTCCAGTAACCAGCTGTTCAATTGTTTATAAAGCTGCTAGTCTCCCGCTCTGCCCTGCACCCTGACCCCTGTTCCGCAGCCCCCTTCCCCCACCGCAGTCAGACTCGCACTGTGACCTCCTTGTCATTGATTGCCACCAGACAGTAAGCTTAAGATTGAGTCACTCCCACTCAGCAGTTCAGCAATGAGCAAGGCCACACCCGTTTAAAAAAAAATAATGGGATAAAAGTGTAATATAGAAAGAAAGACTTGCATTTACATAGCACCTTTCACAACCTCGGGGCACCTCGAAGCACTTTACAACCATTGAAATACTGTTAAAGTGTTGACACTGTTGTAAAATAGAAAAGGTGGCATCCAATTAGCTCGCAGCAAGGTCCCACAGACAGCGGGTGGAATGTTACCAAAAATGGCAAAGTGTTAGCCCCAGCGAAAAAAATGGAGTGATCATCGTCACAAGTAGGCTTACATTAACATTGCAATGAAGTTATTGTGAAAAGCCCCTAGTTGCTACACTCAGGTGCCTATTCGGGTGCACTGAGGGAGAATCCGTTCTCTGCGGTAAGAATTCTTAAATGGATGACCCCTTACTCTGAGATTATGCCCTCTGGTCCTAGACTCTTCCATAAGGGAAAGCAACCTCTCACTATCTATCATGGCAAGCCCCCTGAGAATCCTCTATGTCTCAATAAGGTCCCCGCTCATTCTTCTAAACTCCAATGAGTACAGGCCCAACCTATTCAACCTCTCCTCATAAGAAAATCCCTCGATACATTAGATCAACCTAGTGAAGCTTCTCTGAACTGCCTCCAACAAAGTATATCTTTCCTTAGATAAGGGGACCAAAATTGTATTCCATGGTGTTGATCACAGAATCACAATTGTTACGGCGCAAAGTAGGCCATTTGGCCCATCGTGTGTACACCTGCTTTCCAAACGAGCATCGTGACTCGGGGCCATTCATTTGCCTTTTCCCCATACCCCTGCAAACCATTTATTTTCACGTAATAATCTTTATTAGACACAAGTAGGCTTTTATGGGACCTGGGTCCGATTCCTGGCATGGGTCACTGCCTGTACGGAGTTTGCACGTTCTCCTCGAGACTGCATGGGTTTCTTACAGGTGCTCCGGTTTTCTCCCACAAGTCCCAAAGGACGTGCTTGTTAGGTGAATGGGACAATCTGAATTCTCTCTGTGTACCCGAATAGGCGCCGGAGTGTTGCAACTAGGGGCTTTTCACAGTAACTTCATTGCAGTGTTGATATAAGCCTGCTGTAGCCAATTGGATACAAAATTGGCTTGACGACAGAAGACAAAAGGGTGGTTGTAGAGGGTTGTTTTTCAAACTGGAGGCCCGGGACCAGTGGTGTGCCTCTGGGATCAGTGCTGGGTCCAACGTTATTTGTTATTTATATCATTGACTTGGATGAGAATTTAAGAGGTATGATTAGTAAGTTTGCAGATGACACCAAGATTGGTGGCATAGTGGACAGTAAAGAAGGTTATCTAGGATTGCAACGGGATTTTGATCAATTGGGCCAGATGAATGGCAGATGGAGTTTAATTTAGATAAATGTGAGGTGATGCATTTTGGTAGATTGAATCGGGGAAGGGCCTACTCAGTTAATGCTAGGGAGTTGGCGAGCGTTATAGAACAAAGAGATCTAGGAATACAGGTTCATAGCTCCTTGAAAGTAGAGTCATAGGTGGACAGGGTGGTGAAGAAGGCATTCGGCATGCTAGGTTCATTGGTCAGAACATTGAATACAGGAGTTGGGATGTCTTGCTGAAGTTGTACAAGCATTAGTAAGGACACACTTGGAATACAGTGTACAGTTCTGGTCACCCTATTATAGAAAGGATATTACTAAATTAGAAAGAGTGCAGAAAATAATTACTAGGATGCTTTCGGGACTTGATGGTTTGAGTTGAGGCTGGATAGACTGGGACTTTTTCTCCCTGAAGCGTTGGAGATTTAGGGTGATCTTACAGAGGTCTATAAAGTAATGAGTGGCATACATAAGATAGATAGTCGACATATTTTCCCAAAGATATGGGAGTCCAAAACTAGAAGGCATAGTTTTTGGGGGGGGGGGGGGGGGGGAGAGGAGGGCATAGTTTTAAGGTGGTGGTGGGGGGGAGGAGGGCATAGTTTTAAGGTGAGGGGGGGGGGGGGGAGGAGGAGAGAGATACAAAGGGGTCCAGAGGGGCAATTTTTTCTCACACAGGATGGTGAGTGGCTAGAAGAAGCTGCCAGAGGCAGGAATAGCGGCGGGTACAATTTTGTCTTTGAAAAAGCATTTAGACAGTTATATGGGTAAAATGGGCAGCACGGTAGCATGGTGGTTAGCATACATGCTTCACATCTCCAGGGTCCCAGGTTCGAGTCCCGGCTGGGTCACTGTCTGTGTGGAGTCTGCACGTGCTCTCCGTGTGTGCGTGGGTTTCCTCCGGGTGCACCGGTTTCCTCCCACAGTCCAAAGATGTGCGGGTTAGGTGGATTGGCCATGCTAAATTGCCCGTAGTGTCCTAAAAAGTAAGGTTGCCGGGGGGGGGGGGGGGGTGTTGGGTTACGGGTATAGGGTGGATACGTGGGTTTGAGTAGGGTGATCATTGCTTGGCACAACATCGAGGGCCGAAGGGCCTGTTCTGTACTGTTCTATGTTCTATGGGTACAGAGGGATAAGGGCCAAATGCGAGCAATTGGGACTAGCTTAGAACATAGAACAGTACAGCACAGAACAGGCCCTTTGGCCCTCAATGTTGTGCCGAGCACAACATTAGTGGTTAAAAACTGGTCGGCATGGACAAGTTGGGCCGAAAAGCATGCTTTCATGCTGTAAACCTCTTCTGACTCTATGACTAGCTCTGCCTCAGCACTGGACTAAGCGTGACAGCCAGGAGATGTCCGCAAGTCGCTGGAGTGAGACTTGAATCAACAGAGTTCTGACAGGACACTGAGCCAAGTCTGACATCTGAAGGTGAAAGAATGTACTTAATCCCTGAGAGAGAAAAAAGGTTTCCACTGCCGATTGTTTTCAAATTAATGTCTTCCACACAGTTTAAATATATCCTGCTCCAGTTAAGTGTTCTGACACGGCAAGTGCTCATGCACAGAAGCCAGAATTTCCTGCTTTTCATTTGGCTGGAAATCTCCTCTTAAATGTGTAATAACACAGTCAATTGCAGTTAAATACATACCCAAACTGGGCCGGGAAATTTGAGGCATTAAGCCACGTTCCATTCCCCCCCCGAGCCCCAACCACTGTGTAAGATTTCCAGTCCAAGTATAACATTAAAATGCAAAGCCCTCTTCCAGGCGTAAGATGTTCCGTAATTTATTTTATTCCTGATACTTGTCTCACTAAATATAGCCCAGTGATTTACAGCTGTCGAAAACAGAATTACTTAGCAGCATTTATTTGGAGTGAGGCAAATCCAGATCCAAACCCCCAACGGGTCTTTAAAAAAACAACTGGTGCTCTGGTTCTGGAGGTTCGGGTTTAGTTCCTTTACAGAGTGTCGCCTCACAGCTAGGAGCAGTGAGCAAGCTGTGTTAGCCGTGGCTCAGCGAGTAGCGCTCCCATGTTTGTGTCTGATTAGTTGCCGTTCCAAGTCCCAGCCCAAACGCTACACAGTCTAGGCTAACACTTCAGTGCACCAGTGAAGGAGCGCTGACTGTTGGGGTGCTGTCTGTCTGAGATGGTGAACTTGTTTGCCTTCTCTGGTATATGTTAAAAAAAAGTCCCAAGGCTATCGGGTAAGACCATAAGACATAGGAGCAGAATTAGGCATTCAGCCCCCATAACCCCTGATCCCCTTATTAATCAAGAACCTATCTATCTCTATCTTAAAGAAACTCAGTGACTTGTCCTCCACAGCCTTCTGTGGCAAAGAGTTCCACAGATTTACCACCCTCTGGCTGAAGAAATTCCTCCTCATCTCTGTTTTAAAGGATCATCCCTTCAGTCTGAGGCTGTGCCCTCGGGTTCTAGTTTTTCCTACTAGTGGAAACATCCTCTCCACGTCTACTCTATCCAGGCCACGCAGTATCCTGAGAGTTTTAATAAGATCCCCCTCATCCTTCTAAACTCCTGAGCGATTCCTCATACGACAAGCTCTTCATTCCAGGGATTATTCTTGTGAACTTTTGGATCCTTTCCAAGGCCAACACATCGTTCCTTAGATACGGGACCCAAAACTGCTCACAATACTCCAAATGTGGGTCTGACCAGAGTCTTATACAGCCTCAGAAGTATATCCCTGCTCTTGTATTCTAGCCCTCTCGACATCAATGCTAGCATTGCATTTATCTTCCTAACTGCCGAGTGAACCTGCACACTAACCTTCAGAGATTCTTGAACTAGGACCCTAAGTCCCTTTGCGCTTCTGATTTCCAAAGCATTTCCCCATTTAGAAAATAGTCTATTCTTCCATTCTTCCCACCAAAGTGCACAACCTCACACTTTTCCACATTGTATTCCGCCTACCACTTCTTTGCCCACTCTCCTAGCTTGCCCAAGTCCCTCTGCAGGCCCCCTGCTCCCTCAATACTACATGTCCCTCTGCATATTTTTGTCTCATAAGGAGCAGAGAAGTTTCCCACTGTCTCTCAACCAAAAACCCATTATCTAGTCATTTATCCCATTGCTGTTTCTGGTAACTTGCTGTGTGAAAATTAGCTGTTGCATTTCCCATATTACTGTAGTGACTGCAGGTGAAAAGCTGTAGAGTGCTTTGCAATGTCCTGAGATTATGAAAGGTATAAATGCATTGTCTGTCTTTGTTTAAGAGAATTTTCAGACTGAGACAGTGTTGATAGCAGCTTTAGAACATAGAACATAGAACAGTACAGCACAGAACAGGCCCTTCGGCCCTCGATGTTGTGCCGAGCAATGATCACCCTACTTTGTGCGGTTTTCAAATGTGGCGTGTTGGATGGAGGGGTGTCCCACTTTTTAACATGAGGATCATTCTTTCAGCAATGGGGAGAGATAATCTGATAATGCCGATGGACATGATTTTGTTGCTCTAAATTACATGGGTTTAGCAGCCAGAGTAGCAGCACTATTGTCATGTGAACGTACCCTTTAAGAAATGGGTGTTTAAGAAATGTACCTTTAAGAAATAGATCTGCTCATGTTACTGGAGTGATGTCAGAGTGTGGGTGAAACTGAGCTCCACTTCTTTTTAGTTTCAGTTTGAAAAGAGCTTGGGTGTGTGTTTTTCAGGGAGCTGCATCTGAAGTCTGCCATCCAAAGACCATCTTAATCATTTGGTGAATTCAGAATTATAAATGATTTCAGTAGTGAATGTAAATCCTAATGTGCTTCTGTTTAGAGGTTTGTTAAGTTTTTGGATGTTAAAAGAACAGCATACAGATTACTTAGTGTTGTATTCTTTGGGGGTGTATTTGATTTACTGGTTGCTAAGGTGGTCACTGTTTGTTTTAAAAGGGTTAACTTGAGTTCATAGAATAAACATTTTGTTTGGTCCATGTCTGCTGTACCATACCTGTAAAGTGAGCCGTATGCTCCCCATACCACAGTCTATTAAAAGTTGTGGGTCAGCTGAACTCCATGATACACTTTGAGGTTCTCTAAACCCTGGTCCATAACACTATAAGGAGTCTATCATGGTCCCCAGCACCCTGCGATCAGGCTGAAAGTGGGGTGATTCTTTTCCCCTGTTCATGGTGAGAATGAGGGCCCACAGAATTGTTACGGTGCAGAAGGAGGCTATTTGGCCCATCGTGCCTGCGACGGCTCTCTAAATGGGAATCATAACTCGGTGCCATTCCTCTGCCTTTTTTCCATATCCCTGTACATTGATTCCCGGTAATGCATTCCAGACCTGAGCCACTCGCTCTGTGAAAAGGTTTTTTTCTCACATCACATTTGCTTCTTTCGTAAATCACTTCAAATCTGTGTCCTCTCGTTCTTGATCCTTTTGCAAGGGGGAACAGTTCCTCCCTATCTACTCTGAATAATCTCAACCTCTCCGATCTATGTTCCAAACTGAAGTTTGTCATCCCTGGATCCATTCTTGTGAACTTCTTCTGTACTCTCTCCAGTGCGTTCACATTCTTCCTAGCATGGCGCCCAAAGACGTAAATAATGGGAAGGGTTTCTGACCGTTCACGCTGGCAGGATCTTGCGGTCGTGCCGACAGCACACGCCTGCCATGGGTTTCACGGCGACAAAGGGTGTGTTCAGCAGGAAATCCCTTGACAATGGCAGGTCCCCGCCGCCAGCCACTGGCGAACCGCCAATACAGAATGCACTGTGAAGACGGAGGAAACTCCAGCCCAATATTCCAGCTGAGGTCTGCTGCCTCACAGCGTCAGGGACCCGGGTTTAATTCTGTCCTTGGGTGACTGTGTGGAGTCCCCGTGCCTGCGTGGGTTTCTTCCGGGTGCTCCGGTTTCCTCCTACAGTCCAAAGTGGTGCGGGTTAGGTGCATTGGCCATGTTAAATTTCCCCTTACTGTTCAAAGGTTAGGTGGGGTTACGGGGATATATTGAGGAGTGGGCCTAGGTAGAGTGCTCTTCCAGCGGGTCAGTGCAGACTCGACATGCCGGATGACCTCCTTCTGCACTGAAGGAACTCTATGATTCTAATCTCTTAAGTTCAGCATAACCTCCTTGATCTTGTACTCTGTGCCCTTATTAATAAAGCCCAGGATACTACATACTTTATTATCTGCTCTCTCCACCTGCCCTGCCAGCTTCAATCACATATGCGCACATACACCCAGATGCCTCTGCATCTGTACCCAGGTGGGGAAGCAATAATATTTATCTGTGTTTTCATAATGAAAAATCTAGATACACTATCACGAAGAAATGAAATAATTGCATGTACGAAGCAACTTTCAGATCATCATGACATCCCAGCACTCGTAAAGCGAATTAATTACTCCTGAAGTACCGACACTCTTGCTAGGCAAGCTATTTATGCAAAGCAAGGTCCCATGCAGTTACATGTTGCGTAGGGATAATATTGACCAGAGAGAACTCCCATGCTTCACTTCAAAAGGGTGCTGTGGGATCTGTTACACCCACCTGGGAGAGCAGAACAAACCTCAGTTTGGTGGGTCATCTCTGACGGTGCAGCACTACCTCGGTACTGCACAAGCGCAACAGTTTAGATTATGTGCTCAGGTTTCTGATAATGTGAAGGCATTCGTATTATTGCACTGTCATGTAAACTTCTGTCCTGGATTAATATCGTCTCATTATATTGTGCTGCTGTTATACCCACCTGGGAGAGCAGAACAAACCTCAGTTTGGTGGGTCATCTCTGACGGTGCAGCACTACCTCGGTACTGCACAAGCGCAACAGTTTAGATTATGTGCTCAGGTTTCTGATAATGTGAAGGCATTCGTATTATTGCACTGTCACGTAAACTTCTGTCCTGGATTAATATCGTCTCATTATATTGTGCTGCTGTCTACTGTTGAGACACTCATTTCTTTTCTTTCTCCCTTTAGACTGACCTTACATTTGTTGGCTGTGTGGGCATGTTGGACCCACCGAGGAATGAAGTTGTTGATTCTATTCGGATGTGTGAGAAGGCTGGTATCCGTGTCATCATGATCACCGGTGATAATAAGGGCACAGCCATCGCCATTTGCCGGCGGGTTGGAATCTTCGGTGAAAACGAAGATGTGTCTGAGAAAGCTTATACCGGCCGGGAGTTTGATGATCTGTCACCAGAGGACCAGCGAGAGGCCTGTCGCTCCACACGCTGTTTTGCTCGTGTTGAACCATCGCACAAGTCCAAGATCATAGAGTACCTCCAGTCCTTTGACGAAATCACAGCCATGGTGAGTTCAAGTTTTCTTCTTTAAATTAGCACAGTGGGAGTGTGGTTCGATTAACCAACATGTTTGCTTCCTCGCGGACTAGAAATATGTGATTTTATGCTGTCCTCAAGCACCTTCCAGCATCTCACTGAAGAGGAACATTGTCAAGGATCATTGAGTAACCCTAAAAATAACTTCTGACACTAATCTCAGATTCCATCGGTACTTGTCAAAGGATGTTTTAGAAGAGGCTTTTCTGGTGCAAAGCCCACATCAGATGGAAATCCAGTGAAAGTACTTGACTTTCTGAAACAATTAAATGAGATCTCAAGAGAGCGGACAGTGCTGATCAAAGTTCTTGCGACTCTCAATATAAAAGGTTTTCTGCCGTACATCGTGGTCAATCCATCTAGCCTATTTAATATCAATAACTTGCATTTAAAGAGTGTCCCAAATGTCACTTTGAAGGAACATTATTCAAGATAAATCCACACCTGAATGCAAGGAGACGATACAGATTTGGAAGGACTAACCCAAAGCTTGGCTTTAGGAAGATGAGAGAGCTGGAGAGGCAGGAAATTTTAACACGCTGAGTTTCCACATAGCTAAAGGCATGGCTGCCAGTCGTGGGGCTAAGAGAATGAGGCCAATCTCGGCTGCAGCCAATGAGATACATTTCGAAGTTGTACACAATGGGATTTCACTAGCTGTGAACATATATCTGAATACATTTGCTGACTAAGAACCCATGCAGACATGCTCTGGGTGAAGGGAAGGACTTAGGTTTTTTAGCACCAGTCCCATGCTCGCAACGTTCAGAGATGCTTCACAGACAATGAACGACTTTTGAAGTGTAGACACTGGTGATTCGGGAAAGGCAGCAGGCAGCAATATCCCATTAACAGCAGAGATGTATGAACAGATAATAGTGATGATGTGAAGAAACAAGTTGGGTGTACAAGCAGGAGAACTCTCCAGCTCTTTCTCAAATAATATTTTGAGATCTTTTATGTCCACCAAAACAGGCAGACTTGGTTTGACCAGAATCTCTAATTCTCTGTGTCTAAAATAAATCAGAGACTGCTGGGTAAACTCAGCAGTCTGGCAGCACCTGGGGAAAGAGAAACGGGGTTAACCTTTCAATTCCAATATGACTCTTCTTTCGAACTCTTCACTCAGTGCCTACTTGGATATTGTGTTTCAATTCTCGAGGGAGGTTTAAACCCACAACCTTTTCACTCAAGAGTCTAGAGTGCTGCTCACAAACCGAACTGGCATTTAACATGTAGAAGCTAATGTTTGGGGAAGCAGGTTTGGTGAGAATGAATAATCTTTTGGGGGAAAGTATAATGAGTGAGGTTCTGTTGTAATGGTCTTTCTCTCTGTAGACCGGCGATGGTGTTAACGATGCTCCCGCCCTGAAGAAGGCAGAAATTGGGATTGCCATGGGCTCCGGCACTGCGGTGGCCAAGTCAGCAGCAGAAATGGTATTGTCCGATGACAATTTTTCCACCATAGTCTCAGCGGTGGAGGAAGGCCGAGCCATTTACAACAACATGAAGCAGTTTATCCGTTACCTCATCTCCTCCAATGTGGGCGAAGTTGTCTGGTAAGAGGCTTTACCAGGGATTGGTGGGCACATAATCCTAGACACTTTAGCTCTTGGTATAATTCGGCTCATCCTTCACTTGGCTGGTGCTGCTTCCTGGAGCTGCAGAAATGTAAGGATAGAAATTGGTTTGACTCCCATCCATTAGGTCTGAATGAGGGTTTGGGGAGGTGCAGCAGGATATAGCAATTCAGCAGTCCGATGGTCTGCACCCAATCTGCACAGGCATTGGTTCCCCAAATAAATTCTTCAGAACTAAATAAAATAATATTCTTTAATCACAGGTGAATGCCTGGGCATTAGGCTCCTTGAGTATGTTGAAGCCTGTGGAAGAATCTTCTTCCAAAGTTCTCGGTGCACGAGATCAATGTTTGCCTGTCCATTCATTCAGTGCCAAATCTGAAGACGAAGCCAAATTGACCTAATACTTCTAAACGTCCACCTTTAACTCCATAAACAATCCCTAAAGGAAGAGGATTACATGACTAATGATTCGGATTGATTATAAAATAAGGACATACTCCCCCCGTCTCCACCAACCCCTGTCGTGCCCATCCATGATGTCTGTTCCGTTAACTGAAGTATATTTTGCGGGGGGCATAAATATATTAAGTTCCACAAGAACTCCTAAATTTGTATAACCAGGAAAAGAGCTCCATCGTTATGGATACGACCTTGTGATCGGTATTTACCACCACTTAGTCACTCTCGAAGTCTGTCAAATGATAGCAAGATATGCAGCATAAACACTGTCCTTCACATCACGTGTTGGCATGCTTGCTGGAGCCATTACGGAGATATTAAGCTGAGGTGAGTTGTTGACTGATACACGGGCGGAGAATCTGGGGTATCTGTAACCCAAGATGCCTTGATGTAGCCTCTGATGACTGGCACAAGGTCAGCATTGGGGTTGCTGGGGAGCTTGGCAACTCCTTGTCTCCGTGAAATAGTCTGGCACATTTACTGTTCATATATTTTTACCTGAATTAATGTTCTTTGCGGTTTAAATTTTAATAATTTCTGTTCCCTCTTGTTTTCTGTTTAGCATTTTTCTCACAGCTATCCTGGGCTTGCCCGAGGCCCTGATTCCTGTCCAGCTGCTCTGGGTAAACCTGGTAACAGATGGCTTGCCTGCCACAGCACTGGGTTTCAATCCTCCTGACCTAGAGATCATGAACAAACCACCTCGCAATCCCAAAGAGTCCCTAATTAGTGGCTGGTTATTCTTCCGCTACATCGCTATTGGAGGTGAGGATCTTTAAAAGTTCCCACTTAGGCTTGAAATCAGTATGGTTCCATTAGTCTTGACTTTGAGATCAAATGAACTAAAGTTCGTGAGAATTTTTCAGTTGTGCTTATTAACTCCCCCTTTATTTATTGACGAGGTTCTGCTCAGTGGGCTAGACAGCTGGTTTGTCATGCAGAACAAGGCCAGCAGAGTGAGTTCAATTCCTGTACCGCTTACCCGAACAGGCACCGGAATATGGCAACCAGGGGCTTTTCACAGTAACTTCATACTTGTGGCAATAAAAGATTATTATTATCTTCCAGTGTTTCCGTAGCTATCAGGAGTTGAGATCAAGTCCTTGTAACTCTAAGGGCAAGAAGTTGGGCAACTGGTCAAACTGTCGGGTTTTACACTGCTTCAGCTTCTTGTCTGCTGGCAGGAAGTTGCCCCTTGTCCAGAAACCCTGAAAGAAGACTCACTCTCTCTCAATTTTCTGGGGAGAAAACAATTGGAAAGTGACTGCTTAAAACATCTTGGGCATCCATGTATAAGACTGCAGCAGGCTTCAGTGCACCAGGTGGACACAAAACCCTCCGTGTATGGACTGAGCTCAGGAATAGTTTCTAGCTGTTTGAGTTTGGGAAGGAAGTTTAAAACTGGACGGCCGAGCTGGGATCGAACATTGTGGTTTGTGCCGTTGCTCACCAGGAGAATCTCGCCCTGTGTAACCCTCCACTTCTGGGCTGACCAAGCCTTTTATCTTTATTGATTTGCATAAGTGCTTATTGAGGATCCTTGGGCAATCCACATACTAAGTTTGAATCCACCATCCCACTAACTTGCATGTATCTCAAACTGCTTGGACTAACAGATCCCACCTTCTGACTGAGAGTTAATTCGCCAATGAGGTACAAGGATAGGAACAGTGCCTTGCAAACCTCCAGGTCCATGAACAGCGATGCATTTTTGTTGGGAGAATGAGGAGGGGCAATATAAAATAAAAGGTACAACTTAAAAGGGGCCACAGAAAAGACAGAAATAAAAACAGGAAATGCTGGAAAACTCAGCAGGTCTGGCCGCATCTGTGGGCAGAGAAACATGAGTTAATGTTTCGAGACCATTATGAGTCTTAAGAAAAAAATGGGCATGCACTAAACTTTGAAAGTGGCAAAGTTCTTCACAAAAAATATAGGGCTTTAGTTTTTTAAAAAAGGCACAAAAGTGCAGAAGAAAATGAAAGTATTTTAAATCTTTATGAATCGCTGGCTAGGCCTCAGTCTGAATGTGGTATTCAATTCTGGGAAGTACATGTCAGGAAGCAGATCAAGGCCTTAGCGAGGGGCAGAGGAGAATTATTTGAACAATAAGTATAATAGACTTCAGTTACACAGGAAACTAGAGAACCAGCAATTTTCCTGCTTGGAGAGAAGAAGATGAGGGAGATTTAATAGAGGTGTTCAAAGTTGAGGGTTTTGTTAAAAGGAACTAAGAAGAAGCTGTTTCAACGTGCATGGGGCAGTAACCAGAGGAGTTAGATTTAAAATCATTGTCAGAAGAACTGGGAGTGGAGGGGAAATGTAGACAATTTTTAACATGAGTTGTTATGATCTGGTACACACTGTCTGACAGGGTGGTAGAAGGAGGTTCAGATGTAGCTTTCAAAAGAAAATTGTTTATATTTATGAAAAGAGAAAAGATAAGAGGGTTATGGGGAAAGAGTGGGTGATGGGATTTAATTCAAAGGGCTAGAATAGGCACGGTGAGCTGGATGGTTTCCTAGCTTGCTCTATGATACTTTGAAGAAGAAGAAGAAGAACCCAACAGTGCCAAGAACGACCCTGCCATTAAATGGGACTGTGCCTCATTTCTAGACCTCGGTGAGGAACGCAATGCCGAGGCTGCACTTAGTCCCAATTCCTGCACTAACGAGCACCCCAACAGGGCATATGGACCCCCCCCCTCCTAACTTATCAATGAGAGGGCCCTCGAGCCCCCCGCATCCCACCTCATAAGGGCAGGGCACCCCTGGTGCGGGCAGGATGCCACTCGGGCACCTTGGCATTGCCAGCCTCTGACACCATGCCTGGGTGGCACTAAGGGCACTAGGCCACCATCCTGCCCCATAGCCGGACCATTTGGGGCCTGGCGGCTGCTACGCCTGGTCCACATTAGTGGAGACCAGTGCTAAAAGGCGCTTGCTCTGGTGCGGGTGTTAGATCCCATGCCTTTGATAACTCCGACAAGAACATATTCAAGTGAACCTGACTGCACATTTGGATATGCAATGGGCGGCATCCAGATGCCTCGCGTAATATTGTTCGATCTCGTGAGGGGTAACAAGGCCTCTCACAAGATTTAACGACGAGGCTAGTAGATCACAGCCATAACCAGCAACAGCCCCCCCCCCCCCCCCCCCTCCCCCACCCCGTCATTACATTCAGCTCACAAGTTATGAGTTGGACACACTTGTTCGAACTGTAGTTTGACATTAACAGAAGAAGCAAAATTGTCCTATAGACATTCATTTGATCAGACCAATTCCTAATTCGTCGGTTTTGCTTGCTGGTCTCTTTCAGTGTATGTTGGCCTGGCGACGGTGGGGGCAGCGACCTGGTGGTTCATGTACGATGAAGATGGTCCACAAGTCACCTTCAGCCAACTGGTAATTGACCTTCAATAAAACCCTTTCTAGAAGGAGGGATTGGGGAAAGTCTTCCAAATTAACAAAAGGCCATTTGAAGGGATATCTTATGTCTGCTGCACTTTTATAGATGTTGAGGTTTCAGTCTTTAGTATATTATTGGCTCTGTTCGAAGGTTTTAACAATTGATTTTACTATAATCGCTGTCTCGATCCAGTAACAGAATCCAAACCAGAAACAAAACAAACATTGTACATTTCCTCTGACACATTATCCATATCCTGCTCTGGCCATTTGTACATTGCAGTCGCTGTGTTTTGTTTAAGTGCCGCGTTTGTGCAGACACTAGTATTCCTTTTTCGAATGGGAACTTGAGCTAATAATGGACTTTATCCTAGAGTCATAGAAACGTAGAAAATAGGTACAGGAGTGGGCCATTTGGCCCTTTCACCACCATTCAATATGATCATGGCTGATCATGCAAATCCAGTATCCTACTCCCACTTTCTGTCCACACCCCTTGATCCCTTTAGCCGCAAGGGCCACATCCAGCTCCCTCTTGAATATATCCAATGAATCGGCCCCAACAGCTTTCTGTGGTAGAGAATTTCACAAGTTCACAACTCTCTGAGAGAAGACGTTCTTCTTCATCTCAGTCCTGAACGGCTTACTCCTTATTCCTAGGCTGTGACCGTTAGTTCTGAACATCCCCAACATCTGGAACATCCTTCCCGTATACAGTCTGTCCAGTCCCATCAGGATTTTATATGTTTCTATGAGATTTCCCTCTCATTCTTCTAAACTCCAATGAGTACAAGCCCAATCGATCCAGTCTTTCTTCATATGTCAGTCCTGCCATCCCAGGAATTAGTCTGGTGAACCTTCGCGGGACACCCTCACTAGCAAGGATGTCCTTCCTCAAACTTAGAGACCAATACAGCACACAATGCTCAAGGTATGACCTCACCAATGGCCCTGTATAACTGCAGCAAGACATCCCTACTCCTATACTCAATTCCTCTAGCTATGAAGGCTAGCATGCCATTAGCTTTCCTCACTGCCTGCGACTGTTCCACCATTCCACTGTTCCAGGGCAGCACGGTAGCATAGTGATTAGCACAATTGCTTCACAGCTCCAGGGTCCCAGGTTCGATTCCCGGCTTGGGTCACTGTCTGTGCGGAGTCTGCACATTCTCCCCGTGTGTGCGTGGGTTTCCTCCGGGTGCTCTGGTTTCCTCCCACAGTCCAAAGATTTTCAGGTTAGGTGGATTGGTCATGATAAATTGCCCTTAGTGTCCAAAATTGTCCTTCGTGTTGGGTGGGGTTACTGGGTTATGGGGGTAGGGTGGAGGTGTGCGGTTGGGTTTCCAAGAGTCGGTGCAGATTCGATGGGCCGAATGGCCTCCTTCTGCACTGTAAATTCTGAGTAATCTATGAGTAAACCCAGATCTCGTTGCACTTCCTCTTTTCCTATACTGCCACCATTCAGATAATAATCTGTCTTCCTGTTTTTGCCACCAAAGTGGGTAACCTCATATTTTCCCACATTATATTGCATTTATGAAGTATTTGCCCACTCAGCCAGCCTGTCCAAGTCAGCCTGGAGCCTCTTTGCATCATCCTCACAGCAGACACTGTCAATGAAGGTCGGAATGGACAAACCCGTCAACAAATGGCAACAAAATGGGAGGGGTATGGATGAAGAGACCATGAACATTTTCATCACCACCCCAAATACACGCAAACACTCTGCAAGTCGGCACACGTGCTCCAGCCATGTGCCAACATGGATGCACCTCTGGAAGTTAGTCAGGCATTCAGCAGAGCTTTTCCTAATATCTGAGTTTTCTGCCTTTCCCAGGGCTCTGGGCACCATGGTGAGTGTACCTACCTGTACAGCAGGTACCGCAGATACCTGTATCATGGTGCAAAAGGCATCACAACCCTACTAGATAGAATAAATTGACTCACTGGTATTCTTCTGTCTAGTTCTTTTTAGATATTTTAGAACAGTACAGCACAGAACAGGCCCTTCGGCCCTCGATGTTGTGCCGAGCAATGATCACCCCACTCAAACCCACATATTTACCGCATACCCTTAACCCAACAACCCCCCCATTAACCTTATTCTTTAGGACACTAAGGGCAATTGATCATGGCCAATCCACCTCACCCGCACATCTTTGGACTGTGGGAGGAAACCGGAGCACCCGGAGGAAACCCACGCACACACGGGGAGGACGTGCAGACTCCACACAGGCAGTGACCCAGCCGGGAATCGAACCTGGGACCCTGGAGCTGTGAAGCATTTATGCTAACCACCATGCTACCGTGCTGCCCATACCGTGCTTTTGTATGTTCATGTTGAATATCAAACTTTTGGTAGGGAATGGTCAGGGAAGAGACACCTGTACAACCTGAGGCCATAGTGGGAATCCCATATTTGCCATTGCTACATAGGAATGGGGTGAGGCTATTCAGCCCCTCAAGCCTATTCCAACATTCATTTAGATCATGGCTGATCTGTTCCTCAATTCCAGTTACATAGACATAGAACATACAGTGCAGAAGGAGGCCATTCAGCCCATCGAGTCTGCACCGACCCATCTAAGCCCCCACTTCCACCCTATCCCTGTAACCCAATAATCCCTCCTAACCTTTTTGGTCACTAAGGGCAATTTATCATGGCCAATCCACCTAACCTGCACGGCTTTGGACTGTGGGAGGAAACCGGAGCACCTGGAGGAAACCCACGCAGACACGGGGAGAACGTGCAGACTCCGCACAGACAGTGACCCAGTGGAGAATCGAACCTGGGACCCTGGCGCTGTGAAGCCACAATGCTAGCCACTTGTGCTACCGTGCTGCCCATTGTTACCGACCATTGTTCCATATCCCTTGATACGCTATCAATTGCAGTCTTGAAAGCTCTAATTATTTCAGCTCAATGAACTTCTGTCAGAACTGATCATTCATCACCTTGAGCTTGTTTTCTCATTCAATTAGATCAGGGTTGATCTATGCTTCAACTCCATTTACCATTAATCCACATCCCTTGATGCTTTTACGTAACAAAAATCTATCTCTGTATTGAAAGTGTCAATTGGCCCCCAGCATCTACAGCCTTGTGGGAAAGAGATCCAGATTTATATCACACGGATAGCAGCACGGTAGCACAAGTGGATAGCACTGTGGCTTCACAGTGCCAGGGTCCCAGGTTCGATTCCCCGCTGGGTGACTGTGCGGAGTCTGCACGTTCTCCCTGTTTGCGCGTGGGTTTCCTCCGGGTGCTCCGGTTTCCTCCCACAGTCCAAAGACGTGCAGGTTAGGTAGATTGGCCATGATAAATTGCCCTTAGTGGCCAAAAAAGTTAGGAGAGGTTATTGGGTTACGGGGATAGGGTGGAAATGAGGGCTTAAGTGGGTCAGTGCAGACTCGATGGGCTGAATGGTTTCCTTCTGAACTATATGTTCTATGTTCGCATGAAAAAATGCTTCCTGCTTTCAAAGCTGAACAGCCTAGCTCTAATTTCAAGATTATACCCCTTTTTTGCAGCAGGGAATAGTTTTTATCCACCTTGACAACACCTTTGATTATATTAAATTTAAATTACCCCTAGATTCAAGGGAATACAAGCTATCTTTATGAAACCTGGCATTATAATTTATCCCTTTAGCCTTGCTATCATTCCGGTGAACCTGTACTGCATCCTCTCCAATGACAACATAGCTTTCCTTTCCAAAACTGAATACAGTACTTTCAGATGGAGTTGTACTAAAGCTCTGTCTAACTAAAGCATTACCATCCCCTCCTTCTACCCCTATACCCTTCAGACAAGGGTGAACATTCCATTAGCCTTTTTAATTACCTTGTTGCCTGGCACTTGACATCTCCCTATCCTCAGTGTAGCATAAGGACCACTGAAAATAGGAGCAGGAGGAGGCATTCGAGGTTGCCCTGTCATTTGTTATGATCATGGCTGATCTTCAAGTTCAATACCCTGATTCCCACCTTCACCATACCCCTTGACCCGTATAGCCCCAAGAGCTATATCTAATTCCTCTTTCAAATGACACGTTTTGGCCTAAACTACTTTCTGTGGTAGCAAATTCCACCGATTCACCACTCTCTGGGTGAAGAAATTTCTCCTCGCCTCAGTCCTAAAGGGTTATCCTCAAACTATGACCCCTAGTTCTGGACTCTCCCACCATCGGGAGCATTCTTTCTGAATCTACCCTGTCTAATCCTGTTAGAATTTTATAATGATCTTCTCTCACTCTTCTGAACTCAAATGAATATAATCCTAACCGACTTGGTCTCTCCTGATATGACAGTCCCACCATCCTGGGAATCAGCCTGGTAAACATTCGCTGCACTCTCTCCATAGCAAGAACATCCTTCCTCAGATAAGGACACCAAAACTGTACACAATAATCCAGGTGTGGCCTCACCAAAGCCCTATACAATTTCAGTAAAACATCCCGATTTATATACTCAAATTCTTTCGCAATGAAGGCCAACATACCATTAGCCTTCTTTACTGCCTGCTGCACCTGCATGCTTACTTTCAGCGACTGATGCACGAGAACACCAAGGGTCTCACTGAGTGTCCACCTCTCTCGATGTATACCCATTCCAATAGTAATAATCTGCTAAGGCAGTGACCAGTGGCTCAGATCAACAGCAGATGAATACAAATTATTGCTGTGTTTCTGGCTGGTTTAATCATGGCGGCAGCTTCTCGAGCTGCAGGTAGCCCACCAGTCTTGCTCCCTGATGGTGGTGAGCTCCTTCTAGGCCAAGCCACTGGATCAGGACCTTTGGGATGAAGGTAAAGGGAGAAGCAGTAAGAGCAGGAGATTAAATAACTGCTTCAATCCACAACAATCAGACCATCTGCAATGGTGGAGATGCAGAGTGAAGGTGGGCTAACAGAAAGAGAACGACCGGCACAAGGAAGAGTGATCAGGGGTAAAGAGAGAGCTAAATAGGCACAAGGTACATGTGTCAACTGTGGTTCAGTGCGTAGCAAATGCACCTCTCGAGTCCAAACATTGTGGGTTCAAATCCCTTTCCAGGAATTTAAGCACAGAATCTAATCTGACAATTCAGTTCAATGGTGAAAGAGTTCTGCACTGTCAGAGGTGCCATCTTACAGAAACCACACGACCCCTCAGGTGAATGTAAAAGAGCCGATGAACAATTGAACGAATGCAGTGGAGTTCTCCTCAGTGTCTTGGCCAATATTTACCCCTCGATAAACATCAATAAAACCAGTCATGTGGCCTTAAGTGCTGTTTGTGGCAGTTTGCAGATTGGCTGCTGAATTTCCTGCATTGCAACAGTGTTTAAATACACTTCAGAAGAATTTAATTGACTGTGAAGCACTTCAGGACATTGTTGTTGTGAAAGGCACTAGATGACTGTACAGCATATCAAAGTCTTTTTGTGTCTACATCTTTCTATTCCACCTCCTTCACTCAGTGTGTCCATTCTTCTTAATTCCTCTCTTTGCTGTGGACTGGAGCAGGTATTTAATTCCTTGCTCCCTTCACCTACCTGCGTTCTTCAGTAGAACTGTGGGATCTTTTTCATCCATCTCAGAGGGCAGATGGGGCCTCAATTTAATGTTTCACCTGAAAGTCAGCATCTCTGACAGTGCATCCCCCCAGTACTGCACTGTGGAGTGGCAAGCTAAATATTGTACTGCGGATTCTAGCCTGGGACTTGACCTTCTGACTCTAAGATGAGAATGCTATCCACTAAGCCAAGGCTGTCGCCACTATCAATAACGTAAGCTCCAGTGGGCATGACAGTGAATGCCAATGCGGACATGTGTGATTATAATCCACTTGCTATTTATAAACCAGTTAATCTCTTTATCTCTCTCTCTCTCAGCGGCACTTCATGCAATGTACTCCAGACCACCCGCTCTACCAAAACATTGAGTGTGGCATCTTTGAGTCTCGTTACCCTACAACCATGGCCCTCTCCGTCCTGGTGACTATCGAGATGTGCAATGCACTAAACAGGTGAGTGCCATCTGGAGCCATCCTGAAGACCACAACCCAGTTTTGTTCTCGGCACCAAACTCTTCACGTAAGCGTGGCAGAACCTGTCCCCACAGGTGTCATCCAGAGTGAGAAACTCAGGTTATAGAGGGAAGCCTGTGCCAACTCTCACTGTCACGCCAGCTGCTTCACATAATTCTGTGTTACGCAGTTTGTGCTGCAGCAGGAAACACAGAAATAAGGACAGAGCTGCTTTGGAATATTCTCTGTTGCAAAATATTATATTTTTATTCAGAATCTTCTTTATTGCTGCATCGCTAATTCTGAGTGTATAATTTATATCTTGCTCTTACGATTTTTAATTTACTTTCCAAGTGAATAATGTTACAGAATCCTCATTTCAAGCCACAAAATGTATTATTCACAGGTAGTTTTTCCACCTATTCTGACTTGTTATGAATATTTTACATCAGGCAATAGTAACACAAATCACAGTGCAATGGTTACAGTGAAAGGTATCCATTCATGGGTTGCTATTACATCACCCAGGTCTATGGTGAGTGCAGAGAGCTGCTCTCTCTGCTTGGGGTACAGTATACTGTATGTCTGGAGTAAGCTGCCTGAAGAGACCAGCACAATGGGATCAGTGTTTGATAGTAAGGGATGTGTTTCCCATGGATATGCCTGTAAACCCCCCTCATATAGACACTTAGCTTCCCCTTACTTTCAGTGACACCTCTCCACACACTGCAATGTCACACTCAGTAGCCCCCCTCCCCCATTCAGTAAAACCTCCCGCTCCCACTCTCAATAACCTTTCTTCCCTCAGAAATTCCTCTCCCCACTCAGTAGCAACAACCTCCACAAGCCCCTCCCCCACTTTGCCCAGATCCAGGTCCGGGGGGCTGGGGCAGGGGCATGCAGACCAGCCCGCAGGGTGAAATAATGTGACAGGCATCACATGCCCCGGTGAACAATCGTCACCCTATCTGTCCTTTGCCACCGATGGTGCCGCCTCCCCCTCCCCCCAGATTCCTCTCGGTGAGCCTGTATCTGGGACTCGGACTGAGTTATCGGGTGAGATTGGACAGGCTAGGGCTTTTTCCTTTGGAGCGTAGGAGACTGAGGGGTGATCTTATAGAGGTGTATGAGAGGCATGGATAGGGTGAATGCACTCTTTTTCCCAGGGTTGGGGAATCGAGAACTAGAGGGTGTGGTTTAAGTTTAGAGGGAAAAGAATTAATAGGAACCTGAGGAGCAACTTTTTTACACTGAGGGTGGTACATATGTGGAATGAGCTGGCAGAGGAAGTGGTTGAGGCAGGGACATTGACAACATTTAAAAGGCATTTGGACAGATACATGGATAGGAAAGTTCAGAGGGATATGAGCCAAATGCAGGAAAATGGGGTTGCTTAGATGGGCTTTTTGGTTGGCATGGACCAGTTTGGACTGAAGGGCCTGTCTCTGTGCTGCAGATTCTATCTGTCTATCTAATTCCCGATCGCTACCATACTTTTTCCTTTAGATTGTGTCCATTGTGTGATCCTTTAGATTGTGTCCATTAGTAGCTTTTTCTTTGTTTAATTCTTATAAAGTAAAAGCTTTTGTTTAAAATGTAACCTTTCAGTTAAGAACTGGTAGTTTGATCTTTTTAAAAGATGCTGGTCTTCTTTGACAAAACAGCATCATGTGCTCTGCCCAACAATAGGTCCTTGGCTCATCATTGTCTTTCCATATCTCTCGATCCTGTGCCATTCTTTCCATTTGCTGTCCAACACTGGTATCCTCTTCCTCTTCGATACTGTCCCTCCCTAACATCTCTTACAAGTTTATTTCCTCTTAAAATGCATTGAGCAAATTTCTCTGTTTATTCACTCCACTCAGCACTTCATCATTTTTACTTTCTCTGTCCAGCAGATCCTTTCCAATCTCCTCCAACCCTACATTTCAAAGCTCTTTAGCAGGTTGGTCCCTACCTTCCATACGTTCCAAGTCTCACATCCAAATAAAACACTCCAAACCAACCTCACTTTTTGAGTGTATTTAGTTTTATGGTTAACAGCTTCCATCTACAGATATTATACTTCCTAAATAGTAGAATTCTTGCGTCTGTTCTCGTTTTCTTCCATCTCCGGATATATGAATATTTCTTGGTGATTTCGAGAGATGCGCCGCAGGTTTCGCCAATGTCTGTATTCATTCCAAATTTTATGCCTGTTAAAAGTCTATCTATTAATTCCTGTAGTCCTATTTGAGTTTGGTACAAATCCTTTGTCATCTGCAAATCTAACTGATGTTATCATTCCCCCCCCCCCCCCCCCCCCCCCCCCCCCCCCCCCGGCCAAATTTCTGTGTCTTCAAACCCTTTGATCATCTAAATAGACATTGAAGAGGTCTGGTGCTGATCAACAACCTTGTCAAACTCCTCTTCCAATTACACGTGGTTCCCACTCTTCTCTGGCGACTCTCGCTGTTGCTTTTTTTCACTTGTGCCATGTGGAGATCTCTTATGAGTCACCCATCTCCCCACCTACTCCAATGCCAAGAGCTTAATCCAGTCAATTTAATTGAGTGTATTTCCAAAATCTACAAAACAAACATATAATTCCTGTCAAAATTCTAAATTGCATTCAGTCATTAATCTTATGCCGATTGCTCGCTTTGTTCCTGAAATCCAAACTGGTCATCTCCGATGTAGTTCTCTGCCTTCCCACCTTCTCTCTTTGCCAGATAAATCTCAACACACCCTTCAGTAGTTCTGTGCCTTCCCACCATCTCTCTCTATGCCAAATAAGTCTCAACACACCCTTCAATGCGGGAGCAATCAGACTAGTTGTAGAAAAGTCAGAATATCGACATGCCCTTGGCTTCTTTCTCAGGGTGGTCGTTGTTGTCATGAAGTCCTCTGGCCCTTCTGATAAATGAATATCCAGATGGGGAGGTTGATGGAACTGTCTGATAAAAGTGAAAACTAAAACTAATCGAACCGAAGTGTGGGAAGAACTATGTTGTGGGAGTTTGGGACAGTAATGTTGGCGAAGGAAGAGATGACAAAGAAGATGGTCTTGGATAAAGAAATGAGTACGGCCAAAAGCTGGTAGGATTTTGCAGATGAACAGGACTCATGCTTGCAGATGCATGAGTTGGACATCAGCAAAGAAAACTATACACATGGAAATGTTTGGCAATGCCGAAACATTTCAACTGGATTATATAAGACAAAGATACAGGAGATTTTGTGACGCAGTGGTTTGGGTCCCTGCTTCTGAGTCAGAAGCTCTGGGTTTGGGTCCCACTCCAGGATTTGATGACCATGGAAGGTGGGTTCATAACCGGGTCAAACAGGTTACATGTATCAACCTGCAGAATCCTTCCAACACACCAATGGTTGGCGGTAAGGGCGAGAGAGACTCCTGGTCAGTCACTCTTGATGTGGAGTGGCGTTCTTAAAAGCTATAAGCCTCTAGCAGACTCAGCTATGGAAACAGACGAAAGTCTACCTTCGTGCACCACTAGGTGCGGTAGGAGGAAGAAGATGGCAAAGATGCAGGAATCGTGTTGAAGGCTCAGCTGGGAGTGACACTGCCTCAAATAATAATCTTGTGACAATGGACAGAGTATCCAAGGTGAAAGGCACAGAACACAGCGGAACCCAGAAAGGATAAAAGAAGTAAATGAAAAAAAAATTGTAAATGAGGTATTAATATTAGACATGAAAACCAGCAACATGAATGAGCAATGGAAACAGATTAAAGAAGCAGGGAAAAACAGAGTTTTCCAGAGGAAAAGGATCAGAAAACGTGGGGTGCAACTGCAATGTTTTAAAAGATGGAAGAAAGAATATCAATAATGAAGACGGCAAACTGAAATACAGACACTTGCACAACAAGTTAAGAGAAATAGAAAATGTGCTGACAAGAATAGTTAAAAGATATATAGTGATATATAACGAAAGAACTGATCGACTGGAAAGCTTAAACCTTGCGGATGCAACAACAAAGGAGATTAGTGACACTTAGCATAAAGGAGCAATCGAGCGTAAGGAAAGTGTTTTATTCGCAAACCCTGATAAAATTATAAAAAGATGGAAGGAGCATTTTGAAGAACTACATCCAAAAAATGAAAAAGCTGAAATGATTGTGCTTGAAGAAGAGAGCAATGTTGACTTTCATGCACAATCAATTGCACAAAGACGAGAGTTGAATACAATCGAGGCTTTAATAGACTAAGATGTGTGGCCTCCTACAGCAGCTGGCGAAATGGCTGCTGTACGGGGAGCACACATATTTATACTCCGCCTACTGGATGGAGCCAGCAGGCAGGGATCTACCCCCGTACCTGTAGTACAGGGCCTTACCATACATACCCTAATATATACAGCAGTGGTTACTACCACAGACTTGACATTGATTATATTGGACCACAAATATTAGAGAGTGAGATAAGAGCAGCTATAAATGAGGTAAAAACTGACAAAGCTGCTGGACCAAATGAAATAGCTACTAGTTGATTAGAAATATGGGAACAAACATAACATCAATGTTTACAAAACTGTGCAAAGATATCTAACGTAATAAAGAGCCTCCCAATGAAATCATCCAGAGGTTGTATTCATTTTTCTGAGTTATGTTGGAGGCCTGTATTTGACTTAGACTCTGGAGCACAGACATTTTAGACTCTCGCTAATCCAGCCGCTCATAGACCCTCATCAATTGAGCCCCTCAGAGACCATCGCTAATCCAGCCCCTCGTACACTGTCGCTAATCCATCCGCTCATAGACCCTCGCTAATCCATCCACTCATAGACCCTCGCTAATTCATCCGCTCATAGACCCTCGCTAATTCATCCGCTCATAGACCCTCGCTAATCCATCCACTCATAGACCCTCGCTAATCCAGCCCCTCCTAGATCCTCGCTAATTCATCCGCTCATAGACCCTCGCTAATCCATCCACTCATAGACCCTCGCTAATCCAGCCCCTCCTAGATCCTCGCTAATCCATCCGCTCATAGACCCTCGCTAATCCATCCGCTCATAGACCCTCTCTAATCCATCCACTCATAGACCCTCGCTAATCCATCCGTTCATAGACCCTCGCTAATCCTGCCCCTAATAGACCCTCGCTAATCCATCCGCTCATAGACCCTCGCTAATCCATCCGTTCATAGACCCTCGCTAATCCTGCCCCTCATAGACCCTCGCTAATCCAGGCTCTCATAGACCCTCGCTAATCCATCCGCTCATAGACCCTCGCTAATCCATCCACTCATAGACCCTCGCTAATCCAGCCTATCATAGACCCTCGCTAATCCAGCCCCGCATAGACCGTCGCTAATCCAGCCCCTCATAGACCTGGCTAATCCAGCCCCTCATAGACCCTCGCTAATCCAGCCCCCCATAGACCCTCGCTAATTCAGCCCCTCATAGACCCTCGCTAATCCAGCCCCTCATAGACCCTCGCTAATCCATCCACTCATAGACCCTCGCTAATCCAGCCCCTCATGGACCCTCACTAATCGTGCCCCATAGACCCTTGCTAATCCAGCCCCTCGTAGACCCTCGCTAATCCTGTCCCCATAGACCCTCGCTAATCCTGCCCCATAGACCCTCGCTAATCCATCCGCTTAGAGACCGTCACTAATCCAGCCCCTAATCCAGCCTCTCATAGACCCTCGCCAACCCAGCCCCTCAGAGACCGTCGCTAATCCAGCCCCTCAGAGACTGTCGCTAATTCAGCTCCACATAGACCGTCGCCAATCCAGCCCATCATAGAACCTCGCCAACCCAGCCCCCAGAGACCGTCCCTAATCCAGCCCCTCATAGACCCTCGCTAATCCAGCCCCTCATAGACCCACGCTAATCCAGCCCCTCATAGACCCTCGCTAATTCATCTGCTCATAGACCCTCGCTAATTCATCCGCTCAGAGACCCTCGCTAATCCAGCCCCTCATAGACCCTCGCTAATCCTGCCCCCCTAGATCCTTGCTAATCCATCTGCTCAGACACCGTCACTAATCCAGCTCCACATAGACCCTCGCTAATCCAGCCCCTCATAGACCCTCGCCAAACCCAGCCCCTCAGAGACCGTCGCCAATCCAGCCTCTAATCCAGCCTCTCATAGACCATCGCTAATCCAGCCCCTCAGAGACCGTCGCTAATCCAGCCCCTCAGAGAGCGTTGCTAATCCAGCTCCACATAGACCGCGCCAATCCAGCCCCTCATAGACCCTCGCTAATCCAGCCTCTCATAGACCCTTGATGGCTCTGCCCTCATAGCCCCTCACTAATCCAGCCCCTCATAGCCCCTCGCTAATCCAGCCTCTCATAGACCCTTGCTAATCCAGCCTGTCACAGACTCTCACTAATTTGCTCCTCATAGACCCTCAACAACCTAGCCCTTCACTGACCCACACTAATCCAGCCGCTTATAGACCCTAGCTAGTCCAGCCCGTCATAGGCCCTGGCTAGTCCAGCCCCCCATAGACCCTCCCTAATCCAGCCCCTCATAGACCCTCGCTAATCCAGCCCCCCATAGACCTTCGCTAATCCAGCCTCACATAGACCGTCGTTAATCCAGCCCCCTATAGACCCTCGCTAATCCAGCCCCACATAGACCCTCGCTAATCCAGCCCCCCCATAGACCATCGCTAATCCAGCCCCTCATTGACCCTCGCTAATCCAGCCCCCTATAGACTCTCGCTAATCCAGCCCCACATAGACCCTCACTAATCCAGCCCCTCATAGACCCTCGCTAATCCAGCCCCCTATAGACTCTCGCTAATCCAGCCCCACATAGACCCTCACTAATCCAGCCCCTCATAGACCCTCGCTAATCCAGCCCCCTATAGACTCTCGCTAATCCTGCCCCAGATAGACTCTCACTAATCCAGCCCCCCATAGACCATCGCTAATCCAGCCCCTCATAGACCCTCGCTAATCCAGCCCATCATAGGCCCTCGCTAATCCAGCCCCTCATAGCCTCTCGCTAATCCAGCCCCTCATAGCCTCTCGCTAATCCAGACATTATAGCCTCTCGCTAATCCAGCCTCTCATAGACCCTCGCTAATCTAGCCCGTTATAGATCTTCGCTATTCCAGCCTCTTGTAGACCCTCACTAATCTAGCCCCTCATAGCCCCTTGCTAATCTAGCCCCTCATGGCCTCTCGCTAATCTAGCCCCTCATGGCCTCTCGCTAATCTAGCCCCTCATAGACCCTCGCTAATCTAGTCCCTCATGGATCTTCGCTATTCCAGCCTCTTGTAGCCCCTCACTAATCTAGCCCCTCATAGCCTCTCGCTAATCCAGCCCCTCATAGCCTCTCGCTAATCCAGCCTCTCATAGACCCTCGCTAATCTAGCCCGTTATAGATCTTCGCTATTCCAGCCTCTTGTAGACCCTCACTAATCTAGCCCCTCATAGCCCCTTGCTAATCTAGCCCCTCATGGCCTCTCGCTAATCTAGCCCCTCATGGCCTCTCGCTAATCTAGCCCCTCATAGACCCTCGCTAATCTAGTCCCTCATGGATCTTCGCTATTCCAGCCTCTTGTAGCCCCTCACTAATCTAGCCCCTCATAGCCTCTCGCTAATCCAGCCCCTCATAGCCTCTCGCTAATCCAGCCCCTCATAGCCTCTCGCTAATCCAGCCTCTCATAGACCCGTGATGGCTCTGCCCTCATAGCCCCTCACTAATCCAGCCCCTCATAGCCCCTCGCTAATCCAGCCCCTCATAGACCCTTGATTGCTCTGTCCTCATAGCCTCTCGCTAATCCAGCCTCTCATAGACCCTCGCTAATCCAACCTCTCATAGACCCTCGCCAACCCAGCCCCTCATAGCCTCTCGCTAATCCAGCCCCTCATAGACCCTCGCCAACCCAGCCCCTCATAGCCTCTCGCTAATCCAGCCCCTCATAGACCCTCACTAATCCAGCCCCACATAGACCCTCGCTAATCCAACCTCTCATAGCCTCTCGCTAATCCAGCCCCACATAGACCCTCGCTAATCCAGCCCCTCATAGACCCTCGCTAATCCAGACCCTCGGAGACCATCGCTAATCCAGCCCCGCATAGACCCTCGCTAATCCAGCCCCTCATAGACCCTCGCTAATCCAGCCCCTCATAGACCCTCGCTAATCCAGCCCCTCGTAGCCCCTTGCGAATCCAGCCCCTCATAGCCTCTCGCTAATCCAGACCTTTATAGCCTCTCGCTAATCCAGCCCCTCATAGCCTCTCGCTAATCCAGCCCCTCATAGACCCTCGCTGGCTCTGCCCTCATAGACCCTCGTGAACAAGTTGTGAACTTCAAATTAATAGATGAAGCTGAAGTCCTTCCTAGCCACTCCTCTTTCTCAAATGTGTTTAACATTTTTCTGTGAACATTAGTTGAAATTGTCAAACTGTACTGCACCTAATGGAGCCTGAATGGTAAATAACTGTGCTCGGCTACTGAATTGGATATTAAATGGCAACACAAAGTTTCTTATCGTTTCTGTAACAAGTTGTATTCCGAATCGCATCATTAACATAAATATAATGACCCAAAGACGTTATGTAAAACCGTGGCTGGTTGCCTGATGGACATGCTAGCAGAGAATCTAATGGGAAATCATCGAGGCAGCGCATGGGCTGAGTTCACACTCGTGTCAATCTGTCCATTGCTTACTTCAAAATTAAACCCTTTTGTTCCTTTTTTAATTTTTAAGCTTCACCAACTCTTCATCTGTTTTTTCCTGCAGCCTGTCGGAAAACCAGTCCTTGTTGAGAATGCCTCCATGGGTGAATGTCTGGCTGCTGGGGACAATCTGCATATCCATGTCATTGCATTTCCTGATTCTCTATGTGGAGCCATTGCCTGTGAGTTTGAACACTGAATTGGGTTTGAGCCGCTAACAGAGAGAATTGAGAAGCTCGAGATAGTCCAAATGACGATTGTCTAAGACCAAGGCCATGTTGTGTTGCTCTATTTCTGCCATCTTGAAACCAGAAGCCCCATCTAGGGCTGGATGTGTGTCACTGCAGGCGTCACAGAATGGGGATGCTCAAATAAGGGATGGCGCGGCGGCACAGTGGTTAGCGCTGCTGCCTCACAGCGACAGGGAGCCAGGTTCGACACCTGGGGTGACTGCCTGTGTGGAATTTACACGTTCTCCTCGTGTCCGCGTGGGTTTCTTCCGGGTGCTCCGTTTCCTCCCGCAGTCCATTGGTGTGCAGATTAGGTGGATTGGCCATGCTAAATTGTCCTCTAGCGTCCAAAGGTGCTCTTTTGGAGGGTCGGAAGATCGGTGTAGACCTGATGGGCTGAATGGCCTCCATCTGCACTGTAGGGACCCTATAGCTCATCATCCACGGTTCTGTGCTTGGAAAAATCAATAAACGATGAGCCTGGGTTAGAAATTGGGGATAATTGTAACAGTGTGCACAGATCAAACCCGGGTCATTGGTGCCGTGATGCAGCAGTGCTAACCACTGTGCCACCATGCCACCTTTAAACAAGGAGTTTCTTAAAGCTGTGATAGTTCATGGAATCTATGGCACAGAGACAGGCCCTTCAGCCCAATGCCAACCAAAAAACTAACCCCATTGTCCTGCATTTGGCCCATATCCCTCTAAACCTTTCCTATCCATGTATCTGTCCAAATGCCTTTCAAATGTTGTCAATGTCCCTGCCTCAACCACTTCCTCCGGCAGCTCATTCCACATACGTCCCATCCTCTGTGTAAAAACGTTGCTCCTCAGGTTCCCATTATTTTTATCCCCTCTTAACTTAAACCTATGCCCTCTAGTTCTCGATTCCCCTACCCTGGGAAAAGACTGAGTGCATTCACCCATCCATGCCTCTCATGATCTTATACACCTCAAAAAGATCACCCCTCAGTCTCCCTACCCTCCAAAGAAGAAAGTCCTAGCCTGTTCAATCTCTCCCAATAACTCATCCCTCGAGTCCTAGCAACATCCCTGTAAATCTCTTCTGCACTCTCTCCAGTTTACTAACATCTTTCCTACAGCAAGACGACCAAAATTGAACACAATACTCCAGGTGTGGCCTTGCTAACGTCCTGTACAATTGCAACATAATTTCCAACTTCTATACTCAATGCCCTGACTGATGAAAGTCAGCATGGCCATAGCCTTCTTTACTGCCCTATCTACCTGTAACTCCACCTTTAGAGAACCGTGTACCTGAACTCCAAGGTCCCTCTGTTCCACGATACTCCCTGAGGTTCTACCATTCACCATGAAAGTCCTACCTTGATTTTATGTTCCAAAATGCAACACCTCACACTTATCTGTATCGAACTCCATTTGCCATTTCTCGTCCCACTTCCCCAGCTGATCGAGATCATGCTGCAATTTTTGATAACCTTCCTCGCTGTCTACAATACCACATTTTAGTGTCATCTGCAAATTTACTGATCATGCCTTGTACATTCTCATCTAAATCATTAATATAATAACAAACAACAATGGGCCCAGCACTGACCCCTGAGGCACACCACTAGTCACAGGCCTCCAGTCCGACAAGCATCCTTCCACCATTACCATCTGCTTCCTACCATCAAGCCAATTGTATATCCAATTTGTCAGTTCTCCCTGGACTCCATGCGATCTAACCTTCCAGAGCAGCCACCCATGTGGACCTTTATCAGAGACCTTATTGAAGTCTACATAGACTGTGTCTACTGTCCTGCTCTCATCAATCTTCCTGGTCACTTCATCAAAGAACTCTAACAAATTTGTACGGCATGATCTCCCATGCACAAAGCCGTGCTGACTACTCCTAATCAAACCCTGCCTTTCCAAATGCCTATATCTCTTATCCATCAGAATCCTCTCTAGTAACTTAGTCTCCATAGATGTTAGGCTTACCGGTCTATAATTCTCAGGTTTATCTTTGCAGTCTTTCTTAAATAAGGGCACATCATTTCCTACCCTCCAGTCTTCTGGTACCTCACCCATTGCTACTGGTGATGCAAATATCTCAGCCAGGGCTCCCGCAATTTCTTCACTAGCCTCACACAGTATTCTTGGATATACCTGGTCAAGGCCAGGAGATTTATCCACCTTCATACATTTTAATAGGTCCATCACCACCTCTACTGTAATGCGAACTGTCCCCATATGTCGCCACTAACCTTCCCAGGTTCCAAGTCTTCATGCCTTTCTTCATGGTAAACACAAGGAGAAATATTCATTTGAGAACCTCGCCCATCTCCTGCGGTTCCACACATGTGTCCACTTTGGTCCTTGAGGTATCCAATCCTCTCTGTAGTTATTCTTTTTCTTTAATATACTTAAAGAATCTCTTTGGATTCACCGTAATCCTCCCAGCCATAGCTACCTCATGCCTCCTTATTTTCCTCCTAATTTCCTTTTCTTTAAAAATAAATTTACAGTACCCAATTATTTTTTTCCAATTAAGGGCCAATTTAACCCACCTATCCTGCACAGCTTTGGGTTGTGGGGGTGAAGCCCACGCAGACAAGGGGAGAATGTGCAAACCCCACACAGACAGTGACCCAGGGTTGGGTATTTCCTTCTTGAGCACTCTCCTGTATCCCCTGTACACCTCCATAGAATCCCTTGATTCCAGCTGCTTGTACAAGTTCTTCCTTTTTCAACAAATAACATTTTCAGATTTTACATTTTTTTTTTCAGTTTTATTTTTCATAGATTTTACAGTGCAGAAGGAGGCCATTTGGCCCATGGAGTCTGCATCGGCTCTTGGAAAGAGCGCCCTACCCAAGGTCAACACCACCACCCCATCCCCATAACCCAGTAACCCCACCCAACACTAAGGGCAATTTTGGACACAATAGGCAATTTAGCATGGCCAATCCACCTAACCTGCACATCTTTGGACTGTGGGAGGAAACCCACGCACACACGGGGAGGATGTGCAGACTCCGCACAGACAGTGACCCAAGCCGGAATCGAACCTGGGACCCCTGGAGCTGTGAAGCGATTGTGCTATCCACAATGCTACCGTGCTGCATTAATTTTGAGTATGCAAACACTTAATTCGGAATCACTTTTAAGTTGTGCCTTCAATGTTTAATTTTATATTCCTCTTGTAAATTCTTGTATCTGCAGTTGTAACGGAAATTGCCAATGTAAACGTGTCACATTGTAATTACACACTGCTGCCAGTAAGGGCGCTGTACCAGCTTCACTGGTGAAAGGTGAAGCATTTACATAGGGGGCTGGATTCTCTGCCCCGCCACGCCACATTTCGGCCCCGACCCGCCGGCGGGATTCTCCGTTACGCCGCCCGGTCAATGGGGTTTCTCATTGTAGGGCAGCCCCACGCCATCGGGAAACCCCCGGGCGCTGGCAAAACGGAGAATCCTGCCGGCGGAGAATTCCACCTGTCCATTGATGAATTTGGACATGGGAATTTACACTGGAAATAGTTGATGGGAATTATTTGCGGACGTGAGAATTTTAGTGTATCATGGACCACTGCCACCCAATAAAAATCACAAGAGGGCTACAGGTGTTGCTGTGCTGCCCTATTTTAGCCATGGGATGTTCATAGAAAACACTTTTATAAAATACAGGTATATCCACATATATATTTACTGAGCAAACATCCTTATTCAATAACCAAGGAAGCAAAGCACTGGGCAGCATTGTTGCCAATAAATGACAAAACTTCAAACCAAATCAGAACAAATGTATGGGTTCTGGCAATTGTGTTTCTGTGATTAAGCTTGTGACTCTGTTCTCTTTCTCACTCAACAGCTGGTATTCCAGGTGACCGCTTTGAACTGGCCACAGTGGGTGGTAGTGCTGAAGATTTCCCTGCCCGTCATCTTGCTGGACGAAACGCTCAAATACATATCCCGTAACTACATAGAGGGTAAAGACCCTGTTGCAGTTTGTCAGACCAAAAGTGGGCTTCCAGCATGCTTTGGGGACATTTCCTGGCTCTTTGTCTTAGTCTCTGCCCCTCTCATTTGCTGGCTTTACTGTCTGCTCTAACCTACAAGGACCTGCTGCAGCACTGACCAGAAGGAACTGGTTTCTTGATGCCAGCTTGCTTTTTTTTTCTCGTGGGATTTGATTATACTCTCTGTCTGTCCTAAAAGGGATTGCCTTGGGTCCTATTGAATGCGCTTATATCTGTGGGACTGTGTTGCCAGGAGGAGGGGGCATTCATGGTGATTTCCAGGCCTGGGATTAGCTGCAGGGCTGCTATTTCGTGGTTGTGTTTCTTTCATTTGTAGAGATCCTGAATAGCTCAGTGCAATGAGTCAATGCAATCCTCTCTCCCCTTTTCAAATCAGACTCAAAACGTCCAGAAATTAGCCGCCAATGGGAGAGAATGACCCTGTTGGTGCTTCTAGCAGCAAAACAGAATGCTTGAAGCCCCAAGAGGTTCAGAGTAAGATGGTTAACCAGTCGACTCATTGCTGGTTGCTGTGATTAACCATCTAACCCAGTGCAGCAATAAACTAGGTTCCTGAAGGAACGGAATCTGAATTATTCCTTACAGGTATCGCGGCAAACCCCAATGCTGCCAGACAATCAGTGCAAATTGAGGGATGTGTTTTTCATTAAATTACATCGCAATCGTTTGTTTTATCTGGGAGTGAACCATTGATTCGGAAAGAAAACAAATCAATGGAATCAGCAATAAAAATCCGACTTCATAAATCATGATGACCATTTATTTTAGAGGTTAATATGTCCTTGATGAACAATGGGTTAAATTGTCATAGTCGAGGAATATTAATCGATAAAATGTCAAGTGGTGAATAGCTTTAATCACAGTTCCTGCCCCTATCTATTGCGATAACAAAATTCTCATCACAGTCGAGTTACTGCTTTGATAATGCTGTGTACATAGTGCACAAGGCCCCAGTGTGCCGACCTGCACATTCCAGTCTGGAGGTAGAGCTGTCGCCCCTGAGGTACAGTATTGTATCGGAGTGGTGGTCATCCCCCTTCCCACCGTGACACAATGCAAAACAGTCATACTTACCCTTTATTTGAGTTGTGCATTGCACCATACGCGCCGCACAAGATCAGACACTGGCGAATAGATCTTCTGAATGCGGGTGGCAAATTCTGCGCCACCCATGTAATGTTTTCATGGGTGAGGGGAGGTGGGAGTTCTGTTCACATCATCACTTTGTCTGTCCTGAAATGAATACCGGCTCCTCCTCCACCAACACAGCCTGCCCTGCTCACAGCCACCATCTCATCTGCCGTAGCCCGTGTATGATTTACCCAGCACCAGAAGTGGCAGGCATGAGTGAATTGCCAGGATTGGCCGACTGTGAGATTACATACAGAGTGGCTCTGCCTTCCCAAGATTGCTCTGTATGATTGAGGAGCTCTTTTATTTGAAGGTATCAGTATGTGAGACTGACATTTTGGGGTTTACAACTCCTTTGTGGCGTGTTTGTGCCCATGAACTGTCAGGTGAAACGCAGTCTGTTGGTGTGGCTCACAGGGGTAGTGACTGGAAATCAGGTGCAGGGCTAGAAGCTCCTGGCTTGGCTGAATCTGAGAGAGGCTTCACTGAATGATTGTGAACGTAACTGAGACCCTGTGAGAAGATGTTCTGTTCTTGACCCCCAAGTCCCTAGTGATCAATCTGACTCCGCTTTTAGCCAGCAAGTGTGAGTGCGCTGAAATAGTGAATAAAGAGATATTCCCCTCCAGTAGAAACTGCTGCAAGCACCTTGTCAGTCCTCAGTATGATTCATTTAGTTTTGAATTCTCACTTCAGATTGTAGCCCTTGCCTGGTCAGAGGAGCTTTGTGTTCGATCACAATCCTCTTGCCAGTTGATATCCATTGTCATACTGTGTCCACAGTGGAATATGAATGTCAATAGTAGCGAGATCCCTGCCTGGTTGTTCCACTGTAATTTTTTTTTCTTTGTTGAAAGCCAATTGGAGTCCCCTCCCCCGGTTGCAATGCCATTGCCAACCATCCTGACTTGGGCCTGAGATTCCTTCCACAAAGTTACCACACTCGGTGAATAGTAATCTGTTACAGACACCACACCACCCATTCCGATCATCACATTATTCGAGAATAATAAGTACCTCTTACAATCCCATTCTTGGGCGGCAAGGTAGCGTAGAGGTTAGCACTGCTGCCTCACGGCAACGAGGACCCGGGTTCTATCCCGGCCACGGGTCACTGTCCGTGTGGAGTTTGCACATTCTCCCCGTGTCTGCATGGGTTTCGCCCACACAACCCAAAGATGTGCACCCTGCACATTTGCCCCTTTGGGTACCCTAAATTTAAAAAAAAATAGAATCCCATTCTTACCGACACCATTTCAGGAAGAGTCATGGTGACTGAATCGAGATAGTTCATTACTGGAGGGGGGTTTCCTTGTCCCAAGACAGTTCGGTACTGGCCTAAGCCATAAAGGAATAGCAAATATCCACAATGGAAAATTGCCCAGTGCCTGTACTAGCACAGGCCATGAATTGGAGCTGCGCTGTCGGAATGAACGTATTTTGATAACCTTTAAACAAAGTATTAAAATTTGGCCCGCCTGATGTAGGAATCAGCAGGAAAAAATGAAGGGTTCCTGAATTCCTTGTGATGAATGAATGAAAAAATGAATGAATGAAATATGGAAGTCACTCTTGAGGCTGTCCGATGGTTATTTTTGACCCCCTTCCTATTTATATAATTGGTGAGAGGATGTGTGTGTTTAGTGTGAGACCACGGTTACTTTTATGTGGAAATAGCGGTTAGTTTGGACACTCCATTGGTGCCAGAGTCGTGTTACTCGCATCAGTACTGGCGAACTCCTCATTTTAATTTTCTTATTGGTGAAATATTAACAAATAATGAGCTAATCCTGAAGTGAGTCAGTGGTCAATTGTGACTCTGTATTAACTAATAGGCAGCTGTTGTTTAATTCAGAATCTTATTTAAAAATTGTCAAATGAGATCCAGTTGATGGATTGAAGAACTTGAAGCTGTAAGAATTGTGGGCAATGTTTTAAAGATGAAAAGTTCACGTGTGGGGCCTATCCCCTGATCTAATTGTGAGAAGAGGTCATTTTAATGTCTCTTCAAAATCGCCTGGCCGACTGTGTGCCGTTCTAGATATAAGTTGTCTGAAATGCAGGTACTGTCCTTCCTGCACTTTGCCCTTTTCTGTGGTCCCCTCCCCCTCGGATGTTTCCAGAAACCCTCAGCCACATCCCTGCAGCCAATTGCACAGATGTTTTGGTTTTGTGCTCAGGAAACAACGGTTCAAAGGGAATTTCATTTGGATTATTAATTACCTCCCTGAGCATTAGAAAAATACAATTTTACAAATTTAAGACCAAAAGACAGCTCATGGGCAGTCCGCTGCAGTGCCTATGGATAGCACTTAACATGGGGTACAAGATCTAATTCTTAGCAGTGATGAGACTGTCTGTGTGAAGGTATTGTTGAGCAAAGCATGTTCCCAATCAATATTAGGGATTTATTTCATCACTGGGGACTTTCTGCCTCGGAAGCCGTTCTGCATATGAACTATCAAAGGGAAGGCCTAAAGCTCCATGGTGTTTTGGGGTCCGAGTGCTAGTGCGATGTATCAGACAGTGCAGTGGATGGGTGATATGTGGGTTGTGCCCGGATGAATGGGCTAACGTTCTTGTAGCAAGTCACAAAGGAGCATCAAGGGGAGACCAGGGAAGTGTGCCCCTTGCAGAGTGGAAATGGGCAGATAAAGGTGTGGATTCCAGAGTGATTTTATTTGCAGTTTTCCCTGAACATTCCAGCAAGATAACACAGAGCAACATTATGTCTTGAGCGGAGTAAAGCAGGGAGATGTGTCATGTGGAATAAGGCTGCAGTTATAGATTTTTTAGTCCATATGTGTCATGTTGTCTTACCCACAGCATTAGGGCAGCCCAGCCCTGGATCTCCCGGTTAGTACAGCCAGGTTACAATCCCCGTTTTGACCAGTGCCTGTGCCTGGATTTTGTTTCCTTGGTGAATTGTGTTCCAGCCTCCTCTGTGCCGACTCACAAATGCTCAAGGAGATTCTGAGGCTTGGGAACCATCTACTCCGTAATGGTGACCAAGTTTCTGATTGTCAGCTCAGCAATTACTTACCCCCTTTCCTGCGAGAGTGGTGTGTGGTCTTCACTCTGGTCTTTAGAAGAATCCTTTTGAAGATGTGACAGCTGAGCTTCGGGCTACATTTGGGAATAGCACCGATTATTAGGGACGGTGCGGGCTGTGGTTTGTGGGGTGGGGGGGGGGGGGGGGGCAGCGGGGACAAGGTTGAGAAAATGAGCTCGGTCCAGGGAACAAACTACACCAGGGCAGGAGAGCTGTTCTGTTTCTGTTCAAACACACTCCCCTGAATAGATCAGCAGTAAGAGCACACAGAGTTCCTGGAAACATCTCTGGGCTGGATCATTCGATCTTACTCAACTGGGAGAAATGTTCTGAATAAGTTTTAAAGAATGTAAGACAAACTGTGCCATGGTTTAGCACAGTGAACCTGTTCAACCTCTCCTCTGTGAATGTTTTAAGTAGATTTAAGATGAGACTACGCCTTGCAGCACATCACTTGATACAAATACAAGTATATTTTGTTTGTTTATAAGTCCAAATATATTTGCCCTCTGCTAGAATGTCTCTGCCCCTTAGTCTATCCCCCCCCCCCATCCCCCAATCTCTTTCCTTTTCTCTTCCCCTTATCTTCCTGTCTCCATCCTTCCCCTTTTTCTCTCTTTCCCCTCACTTTTGCTTCCCCCCCCCCCCCCCCCCCCCGACTCTCCTCAGTATCATGTGTGGGTTCTGGGCTATGCTGCTGATGTGCATGTGAAACATTACAAAGTGTTGCCAATGATGTCTCCTCATAGCAGTGCTATTTTTCTAACAAAACTTAAATTAAACAAAAAGTTTTTTTTTAAAAGAAAGATATTTATTGAAACCTTGATGCTGTAACCTTTGTTATCACTTTGCATGTGTTGCTTACCTAAAATAAAAGTATTTTCCCCTCAAGCTTGGTTTAAAATTCTGTCTGTGAATTTCTACTTCAATCATTCAGATTCAAAGCTACAATATCTCTATTTAACCATTGGCCCTCTCACATTTGGATTCTGGGATGTTAAAATTACGAGACTGCCATTAAATCATTGGCTACGATGAATTACCGACTGATCTTCCCCAAAGGCAGGAATTGAAGGAATCCATTCAGCTCACTGATCCCACTGCCACTACATTAGATTATGACTGGCCTCTACCTCAACTCTCTGTTCCATGTCACTTGATACCTGTACCCAACTGAAATCTATTGATTTCAGTTGGCCTCACAACCTTTCAGGGGGCAAGAACTCCAGGCTTCCACTTCCCTTTTTGTGTGAGGGGAAAAAAAAGTTTCCTGATTTTGCTCCTAAATAGCCTGGCTCCAGCTTGGTGGCAACCTTTGTTGGGTGCCGTCTCTGTGAACACCTTGCTCAAGCAGCCATCATTGGTGAGTGAGTCCAGTCCATGAAGGCATAGCCCTGGCTGACCTTGACCTTGCCTCCATATTGGAATGCCCTGTGACTGAGATCAGCAGACTCTGCACTGGGCAGATAGCAAACCAAGGGCTCTCCTGCTCAAGTGTGACCTGCTGAAATCTCAATTCTTTGTAAAATTATTGTCCAGAGAAAGTCCACAGTAGCAAGATTTACTCCTACCAAAAAAAGGAACAAAAGAAAAACCCTCTGTGGCATCAAAATTTCAACAATATTAAAAATATTCCCTGGCACACTATTTCATTGGCTGTGTTTTAAAAAAAATGAATCAACATTGAAACATTCCGTTATAAAACTTCTGGGGGGAAATAAGACTTGACAAATGTTAATACCAGAACACAGCCCGCCATAGTCACTGGGGGTTCCATATAAGCCATCACTTTTATTTCACAATGAATAAATTAAGAGATACTGTGAGCTTTGAAAATCTGAGTTGCTTCTTCCTCTCACTTATGGTACTTGGGCATCTGTAACACTGTCCTTATTTTAAAATATCGCCCTTAACTGCATATCAATGGGTCCATCAGGTCTGGCTCTCTGTAGACCTTACATTCCATACTGCTGTGATTTTAAATCTCACTTGCTGACATTAACGCTGCAAATCATTGGATGGAGCTGCACCAATCGGGTACAGCGGAAGGCCATTCTGTTTATCGAACCTCTTTCTACTAAAGCTGTTCCACTGCCTGACTCTTTCCCCTGCAAAGCCCCGCAATCCTTTTGAAGTATGTATCCAAAACCCTTTTGAAAGTTATAATTGAATCTGCTTCAAGGCAATGCATGTTGGATCCTATCAAATTTCCACCTGAGTGGATTGCTGGGCTCCCCTCCTGTTATCTTGCACACGGCTGGACATTTATTGCCCTAACTTTCTCCACTAACTCTCCCTGAGGTGCACTTTTCTGGTTAGGTGATGAGGGTTTTTGAGCTAATTAAGCTTGAGGTAAATCCTGGACCTTGTCTTTATCCGATCTCGCTGGTCACTTTCCAGCACTACTCCAGGTGGTGAAAGCCGATGGCTTCATTTATAATCTTTATTCCCCAGGTATTCATGTTGCTGTGTCACCGGTTAGGAGTTAAATCAAGAAGACCTTCTCCCTCATCTCGTTTAGGCAATGTTGATATTAGAATTACTCACAGCATCGCTAAATCGCTAAAAACTCAGCTCATCCCTGTGAGTCACAGATGGTTTCAATGCTCAGGTTTTAACTATCATTAACTTTGTCCTGATACCCATTCACCAACTGTCGCAATTTTAAATAAGCTACAATCATTGAAAATAAGAGCCTCTTTTATTTAAATTGTTTCTTGCATGGAATGTGCGTGTCACAGGCTAGGCCAGCATCTGTTCCCCATCCCTAATTACCCTTGAGAAGACGGTGGTGAACGGTAGGTACACCCACAGTGCTGTTAGGAATGGAGTTCCAAGATTTAGACCCAGCGACATTGAGGGAACGGCGATATATTTCGAAGTCAGGATGGTCGGTGGGGGGGGATCTTGCAGGTTGTGGTGTTCCCAGGTATCTGCTGCCCTTTTCCAACATGGCTGAGGTGACGGGTTTGGAAGGTGCTTGAACTTTGCATCTGAGAGACAGCTACTCTGACAGTACAGCTCTCCCTCAGTACTACACTGGAACATCAGCCAAGGTAATAGCTTTCAGATATGAAAGTGCCGCTTCTGAGACATGCCATTTAAAAAAATGTCCATTTTCAACTCTCTTGTGTTACAAATCACATCCAGAATTTGTAATACACTGATAAACAGACATGCATACGAAAACAATTATCTCAGGAGATACGAACATTGTACTCAATTATCTCAGCGGATAGGTACATGAAAGGCAGCATTACTAACTTCAAGAATGCTGACTAGAATCAGTAGAAGCTCCCCTTGCCTGCCCCAGTATTTGAATACAGGTATATCAGCAGTTACTGTGGATCCTGAATCGAAGGATTTCCTAGAGTTATTTTCAGATACATTTCCCCATGGTAGGAAGACTAGCGCAATGTGGGCAGGCAGCGAGTGCTGGGCAATGTGGGCAGGCAGCGAGTGCTGGGCAATGTGGGCAGGCAGCGAGTGCTGGGCAATGTGGGCAGGCAGCGAGTGCTGGGCAATGTGGGCAGGCAGCGAGTGCTGGGCAATGTGGGCAGGCAGCGAGTGCTGGGCAATGTGGGCAGGCAGCGAGTGCTGGGCAATGTGGGCAGGCAGCGAGTGCTGGGCAATGTGGGCAGGCAGCGAGTGCTGGGCAATGTGGGCAGGCAGCGAGTGCTGGGCAATGTGGGCAGGCAGCGAGTGCTGGGCAATGTGGGCAGGCAGCGAGTGCTGGGCAATGTGGGCAGGCAGCGAGTGCTGGGCAATGTGGGCAGGCAGCGAGTGCTGGGCAATGTGGGCAGGCAGCGAGTGCTGGGCAATGGGGGCAGGCAGCGAGTGCTGGGCAATGTGGGCAGGCAGCGAGTGCTGGGCAATGTGGGCAGGCAGCGAGTTCTGGTATCTTTTAATAGGAAATTGCTAAACATTTATGGACAAATAAGATGATTTAAAATCAGCCAATCTAAATTCAGAAAGTTAGATTGTGCTTAACGTCCTGTTGGAGCTCGGGGTGTAAACTGAATGTCGGTAAAAGCGAGGTTTTCCCAGTGAATGAGCTGGGACAGCGGGCTAATTTAGGGGGGGATGCAATTTACGGTAGCGAGGGACGGGTTTAGGTACTTGGGGATTCAGGTAGCAAGGGAATAGACGGGGCTCCATAAAAAAGGTGGTGGAGGAAGCCGGGGGTGGGGGGATCTTAGGAGGTGGAATACACTATAGTTGACTTTGGCGGGGAAGGTCCAAGTGGTTAAAATGAATATTCTGCCACGATGTTGTTTATTTTTCAGGCTCTCCCGATTTTTATACCAAAGGCCTTTTTTCGGAAATTGGACACGATTATTTTGGGCTTTGTATGGGCGGGGAAGATGCCAAGGATCGGTAGGACCCTGCTGCAGAGGCAGCCGGGTTGGGGGGGTGGAGGGGGGGTGTTGAACCTGCTTCATTATTACTGGGCGGTGAATGTGGAAAAGGTGCGGCGATGGTGGGAAGGAGAAGGGGTAGAATGGGTTAGGATGGAGGAGGAATCGTGTAGGGGTGCAGCTTAAGGTCCATGGTTATAGCAGTGTTGCCAATTGTGCCGAGTAGGTATTCAGGGAGCCCGGTGGTGCAACCCATGGTGAAGATTTGGAATCAGTTTAGGAGGCATTTTAGGGTGGAAGGGATGTCTCTCTTAACGCCGCTGTGCGAGAACCATGGGTTTGAGCCGGGGGGGATGGATAGTGGATACAGGAGGTGGAGGGAAATGGGGTTGGTTAAGGTGCAGGATCTCTTTGTGGAGGAAGAGTTCGCCAGTTTGGAGAGGGGAGTAAGTTCAGGTATCCGCAGGTTAGGGACTGCACGAAAGGTCTGTAAGGGGTTCCCTAGGTTGTCGGGACACCCTCTGTTGGAGAGACTGCTGCTCCCGGATGTGGAAGGGGAGGGAAGAATTGGGGATATATACAAGTGGCTGGGGGAGCAGGGATGCGAACGGGTGGTGAAGGTCAAGCGGAAGGGGAGTTGGTAATGAAGATCAATTGGGGAGTATGGAGTGAGGCACTGTGTAGGGTAAACGGGACCTCCTCTTGTGCAAGAATGAGCCTCATACAGTTTACAGTTGTACACAGGATACGTATGACTCAGGTGAGAATGAGTGGGTTCTTTCAGGGGGTAGCAGATGAGTGTGAGATGTGTGGGCGGGGGCCAGCATATCACGCGCACAAGTTCCGGGGTCGCAAAAAAATTGGGAAACTCGGGACGGGAGTGTTCGCGGTCCTAGCCAGGATAGTGGAGGTGGTGGCAATATTTGGGTTTCGGAGAAGCTGGAGCTCATGGAGACGAGGAAGGCTGATGTCTTGGCCTTCGCCTTTCTGATTGCACGGCGGCAAATTTTGCTGGAGTGGTGATCGGTTTTGCCACCGGGGGTGGCGGCTTGGTTGGGTGACCTGTATGACTTCCTGAGGTTGGAGAAGATAAAGTATGAGTTAAGGGGCTCAGCAGGGGGGTTTGAGAAAAGATGGGGGGTGTTCATGACCGTGTTTGAGGTGTTGTTCGGCGAGGGGGAGTGAAAAAGGGGGGGAAAGTTCTACAAACTGTATAGTTGATTGTTGGGAAGCATGTTTCTCAGGGCGTTTATTTGCTGTAACTTGTTTTGATATATGTTTGTAATGAAATACATTTTTTAATAAAACATCCTGTTGGAGACTTTCAAGGCAATGACAGATTTGGGAGGTGTGGGTAATGCAGTGCATCTGGTGTATTTGGTCTTTCAGGAAGATTTTACATAGAACATAGAACAGTACAGCACAGAACAGGCCCTTCGGCCCTCAATGTTGTGCTGAGCCATGATCACCCTACTCAAACCCACGTATCCACCCTATACCCGTAACCCAACAACCCCCCCCCCCCTTAACCTTACTTTTTAGGACATTACGGGCAATTTAGCATGGCCAATCCACCTAACCCGCACATCTTTGAACTGTGGGAGGAAACCGGAGCACCCGGAGGAAACCCACGCACACACTGGGAGGACGTGCAGACTCCGCACAGACAGTGACCCAGCCGGGAATCGAACCTGGGACCCTGGAGCTGTGAAGCATTTATGCTAACCACCATGCTACCGTGCTGCCCAAATAGGTACTATGCCGGAGAACATGGGAGTGCGTGGAATTAGGGGGAGGATTCCAAACTGCTTTGCAGGGAGGAAAAGTTAAGTGTAATTTCTCAGTGTGGTCGGAATCGGCAGTGGCGCCCCACTGGTCTCTGATCTGGGTCCACTTTTATTTACCGTGTATAATGAATTGGATATGGGGCTGGAGGGAGCTGTGTTCAAATGATAGGAGAACCGGAAGCTCTTAAATAATTCTGAAAACTAAAGGAGCCGCAAGGCAAGAAGATGGTTAAAATGAGCAAAATGTGGCTGCTCTGCTGTAATGTGAAGTGGTGTATTTAGGCAGAAAAAAGGAATCACTCTTTGAATTTGGGTGACTTGGTGATGTGGAGGAGCAGAGAGATTTGTGGGTTCACGCTTATAAGACATTGGGAGCAATGACTCGAATAGGAAGGGCAATTTTGAAAAAGCTGATGAATTACTGCATTGTTAGACAGGAAATATGGTTAGTCATGATGTCATGTGAACTGTATGTAAAACCTTCATAGGATCGCAATTGGAGTACTGTGTGGAGTCCAGACCCATAATTGTGCAGATTTACCAGAAAATGTACACACAAAAGTTAGTGCTGGTCTAGTTAGAACAGTGGCGATATACCTCACAGCGCCAATGACCAGGATTCGATCCCGGCCCTGGGTCACTGTCTGTGTGGAGTTTTCACATTCTCTCCATGTCTGTGTGGGTCTCACCCTCACAACCCAAAGATGTGCAGGTTAGGTGGATTGGCCACGTTAAAATGGCCTGTAATTGGGGGGGGGAGGGGGGAAAGAACAGTGGCGATTACAAGGTGATCTGATAGGGATATTTAAATTTGAGGGACTGGGGGACAGAATGAAACAGCCAATTTCCAGTAACTTCATAGTTTAGAATAGGTATATAGATAAAAGATCAAGGACAGAGAGCAGGAAAAATGGTTGAGTTACATATGGAATTCTAAATTAGACACTCCACGTTATCTTGTTTTGAGAACATAAGAGCTAAGTGCAGGATTCGGCAATTCAGCCAGTCGAGCCTGCTCTGCCAGTCAATACGATCATGGCTGATCTCATCTCGGCCTCAACTCCACTTTCTTGCCCGTTCTCCATAACCCTTCAACCCATTACTAATTAAAAATCTGTCTTGTCTCCTTAAATTTACTCAATGTCCCGGCATTCTGCGCACTCTGGGGTAGTGAATTCCACAGATACACGACCCTTTGAGAGAAATAATACCTCCTCATCTCTGTTTTAAATCTGCCACCCATTTTCCCAAAACTATGACCTCTCGTTCTAGGATGCCCCACAAGAGAAAGTATCCACTCTACTTCTTCTTTATCCATACTTTTTATCATCTTATATACGTCAATTAGACCTCCTCTGATTCTTCTAACCTCGAGAAAGTATAGGCCTAAATTGCTCAAACTCTCTTTATAAGACAAGACAGATGGACTTCAGTAAGGCCTTTGACAAGGTCCCTCATCACAGACTGGTACAAAAGTTTAAGTCACACGGGATCAGAGGTGAGCTGGCAAGATTGATACAGAACTGGCCAGGTCATAGAAGACAGAGAGTAGCTATGGAAGGGTGCTTTTCTGATTGGAGGGCTGTGACTAGTGGTGTTCCGCAGGGATCAGTGCTGGCACCTTTGCTGTTCGTAGTATATATAAATGATATGGAGGAAAATGTAACTGGTCTCATTAGTAAGTTTGCAGACGACACAAAGGTTGGTGGAATTGCGGATAGCGATGAGGACTGTCAGAGGATACAGCAGGATTTAGATCGTTTGGAGACTTGGGCGGCGAGATGGCAGATGGAGTTTAATCCGGACAAATGTGAGGTAATGCATTTTGGAAGGTCTAATACAGGTAGGAAATATACAGTGAATGGTAGAACCCTCAAGAGTATTGACAGTCAGAGATCTTGGTGTACAGGTCCACAGGTCACTGAAAGGGGCAACACAGGTGGAGAAGGTAGTCAAGAATGCATACAGCATGTTTGCCTTCATTGACCGGGGCATTGAGTATAAAAATTGTCAAGTCATGTTGCAGCTGTATAGAACCTTAGTTAGGCCACACTTGGAGTATAGTGTTCAATTCTGGTTGCCACACTACCAGAAGGGTGTGGAGGCATTAGAGAGGGTGCAGAAGTGATTTGCCAGGATGTTGCCTGATATGGAGGGCATTAGCTATGAGGAGAGGTTGAATAAACTTGGTTTGTTCTCATTGGAACGACGGAGGTTGAGGGGCAACCTGATAGAGGTCTACAAAATTATAAGGGGCATAGACAGAGTGGATAGTCAGAGACTTTTTCCCAGGGTAGAGGGGTCAATTACCCGGGGGCATAGGTTTAAGGTGCGAGGGGCAAGGTTTAGAGGAGATGTACGAGGTAAGTTTTTTTTCCACAGAGGGTAGTGGGTGCCTGGAACTCGCTGATGGAGGAGGTGGTGGAAGCAGGGACGATAGTGACATTTAAGGGGCATCTTGAAAAATACGTGAATAGGATGGGAATAGAGGGATACGGATGCCGGAAGTGTGGAAGATTTTAGTTTAGACGGGCAGAATGGTCGGCGCAGGCTTGGGAGGCCGAAGGGCCTGTTCCTGTTCTGTACTTTTCATTGTTCTTTGTTTGTTCAAACCCCTCATCTCTGGAATCAATCTAGTGAACCTTGTCTAAACTTCCTCTCATTCAACTACCTCCCTCGTCAAATAAGGTGACCAAAACCGATGTGTCATAATGTCCGAAGCTCAGACTCCAGCTCATCAACTCTGAGCTGAAGTTCCTCAAGCAACCAACACTTGATACAGATGTGTTCACTAGGAACCACCATGGGATCCATCAACTCCCACATCATGCAGGAACAACACATCGCCTGGCCCTGCATCTCTATTTTATTTAATTAGTTTTTAAATTTCCAACTTGTTTTTTAGTTTTCTTAAATCTATAAAATATTTATCTTTTTACCTTTTACTGAAAGCAATTTAGAATAGATAATTTAAAATAGGTTATTTACCAGCCAATGAATTTACCGTGTTCCTGTGAAATGTCTCCCTGATTGTTTTTCAAATGAAGCCCTCAGCCTGAGTAAAGGTGTCCCTCGTAGCTCCGGTTGTCTCCGCTCCTCCCTCTTTCCCTGTTTCACCAAACTCCAGCTACACTCTGATGCAACAAGACAGCACTCAGTGCAGACAAGGCAGCGCTGAAGGTGCCCTTTTATGGCTCCTAATTCAAAGCTTCAGAAACTGGATTAAACCAGTTGTTTAATTAACTAACTTCAACAGAGACGCTGTAAACTCCTGTTTTAAAGCTGCAACCCAGTCAAAAGAGCAACTTTTATTTAATTGCTAAATTAACATACAAACTAGACTTTAGATTGAAATTACTCCTTTTGATCCTTTTGCGCAGAGCTGGAATTGATAATTTTATTTTGTGCTATTTGGTTATACGAACTAGTCACATCAATTAGAATGAAAAATAAATTGCCTTTATACAGGAACAATTCCTTTATTAATTGTATTCACTCTTGGGATGTAGGTGTCACTGGTTAGGTCAGCACTTATTGTCCATCCCTAATTGCCCTTCAGAAAACAGTGGCGAGGGAGGGAGTACCAGGATTTTGACCCAGCAACAATGAAGGAACAACCAAATCAGGATGGTATATGACTTAGAACATAGAATACCTACAGTGCAGAAGGAGACCCTTTCGCCCATCTTGTCTGGGCCGACTTGGGGGGTACTTGCAAGGGTATCTGCTGCCCTTGTTCATCTCAGTGGTAGAGATTACAGGTTTGAAAGATGCTGTCAAAGGGGCCTTTCCAAGTTGCTCTGCTGCATCTTGTGTATGGTGCACACAGCTACCACTGAGTGCTGATGGTAGATAGCATGCTGATCAAATGGGTTGCTTTGTCCAGGATGGTGTCCAGCATCTTGTGTGTTGTTAGCAGTCAACCAAGATCAGTAAAATGATATCTTGCTGTGGATTTTCAAATATAAACTTATTCTCTGACAGGTGGAAAATGCTGCTTTGATAAAGAATGGAAGTAAAGGGGAACAAAGCACAGTTTGTGAAAGCCAAAGTCAAAGCAGTCTTTAGAATTGGCCCATAGAGGCCTACACTCATGACCAGGCCATGACTGAGCAGTGAAGGGAAAGTAGGATCTAAAATTGGTGAGAAACTACATAAAACGTCAATTGTTATTCACTAACAACGACAAAAACAATCCAGGTACTTTTGTTTTTGTAAATTGCTGCTGATGTGAAGGAAAGAGCCCACCTAATGATGCAATCCTTAGTTTTGATGCTTAGTGTCAGATAGAGTACCCAATTCTTTTTTTTGCGTGGGTTTCCTCCGAGTGGTTCCGGTTTCCTCCAACAAGACGTGCTGTTAGGTGAATTGGACATTCTGAATTCTCCCTCTGTGACCCGAAGAGGCGTTGGAGTGTGGTGACCAGGGGCTTTTCACAGTAACTTCATTGCAGTGGTAATGTAAGCCTACTTGTGACAATAAAGATTATTATTATTAATTTAGCATGGCAAATCCACCTACCCTACACATCTTAGGGTTGTGGGGGTGAGACCCACACAGACACAGGGAGAATATGCAAACTCCACACGGACAGAGACCCAGGGCCGGGATCGAACCTGGGTCCTCGGCGCCATGAGGTTGTGTCATATGTTTTTTTTTAAATAATTTTTATTCAAACTTTCAACAACAAATTTTCTCCCAATAAAAAAATAAACAAGGCAGAGAAAAAACAAAGAAAAGCCCCTCTCCCCCAATACAAAGCAATAAATTAATAACAAAAAAGAAAGTAACAAACATATAGTTTCAAAAACAAACCCCCTTAACAGCCCCATAATCCACCCCCCCGTTCCCCACCCCCCTTCTCCCCCCCCCCCCCCCCCCCACCCTCCACCCCACCCTCCACCCCACCTCCAGGTTGCTGCTGAGATTGACCACCCCCTAACACTCCACCAGGAAATCAAGAAAAGGCTGCCACTGCCGGAAGAACCCTTGCACCAACCCCCTCAGGACAAACTTGACCCTCTCCAGTTTGATGAACCCAGCCATGTCGTTAATCCAGGAATCCGGGCTCGGGGTTTTTGTGTCCCTCCACTGTAAAAGAATCCTGCACCGGGCTACTAGAGACGCAAAGGCCAGAAAACCGGCCTCTCTCGCGTCCTGTACTCCCGGCTCCGATGCTATCCCGAAGATAGCGAGCCCCCAGCCCGGTTCCACCCTGGAACCGACCACCTTGGACAAGTTCCCCGCCAACCCCTTCCAGAACCCCTCCAACGCCGGACAAGCCCAGAACATGTGGGTGTAGTTCGCTGGGCCTCCCGAACACCTCCCACACCTGTCCTCACCCCCAAAGAACCGGCTCAGCCTGGCCCCAGTCATGTGCGCCCTATGCAGCACCTTCAGCTGAATTAAGCTGAGCCGTGCGCAAGAAGAGGACAAATTCACTCTCCCCAGGGCGTCCGCCCACGTCCCCTCGTCGATCTCCTCCCCTAGCTCCTCCTCCCACTCCGCTTTCAGCTCCTCCACCGAGGCCTCCTCCCCCTCCTGCATCACCTGATAAATTGCCGAGATCCTCCCCTCACCGACCCACGTCCGCGAGAGCACCCTATCCTGCACCTCCCTTGGCGGCAATAGCGGAAACTCCGCCACCTGCCTCTTAACAAACGCCCTAATCTGCATATACCTGAAAGTATTCCCGGGGGAGACCCCACTTCCCCTCCAACTCCTCTAAGGTCGGAAACTTCCCGTCGAGGAAAAGGTTCCCCATCCGCCTGATGCCTGCCCTATGCCAACTCAAAAACTCACCATCTATTCTCCCTGGTGCAAACCGGTGGTTGCCCCATATCGGGGCCCAAACTGAGGCCTTCACTTCCCCCCTATGCCGCCTCCACTGCCCCCAAATTTTGAGGGAAGCCACCACTACTAGACTCGTAGAATACCTTGCCTGGGGAAGTGGGAGCGGGGCCGTCACCAGTGCCTCCAAACTCGTGCCCCCACAGGACGCCACCTCCAACCTCTTCCATGCGGCACCCTCCCCCTCCATCACCCACCTACGAATCATTGCCACATTCGCAGCCCAGTAGTACCCACACAGGTTGGGAAACGCCAAACCACCTACTGCCCTGCCTCGCTCCAGGAATAACCTCCTCACTCTCGGGGTCTTCCGCGCCCACACAAACCCCAGAATACTCTTATTAACCCTCCTAAAGAAAGCCTTCGGAATCAAGATGGGGAGACACTGGAAGGGAAACAAAAACCTCAGGAGCACCGTAATCTTAACCGACTGGACCCTGCCCGCCAAGGAGAGTGGCAGCGCATCCCACCTCCTAAACTCCTCCTCCATCTGTTCCACCAGCCTCGCAAAGTTTAGCCTATGCAGGGACCCCCAGCTCCTAGCTATCTGGATGCCAAGATATCTAAAGCTCCTCTCCGCCCTCTTCAACGGGAGCTCCCCTATCTCCCTCTCCTGGTCCCCCACGTGTATCACAAACAGCTCACTCTTCCCCACGTTGAGCTTATAGCCCGAAAAGTCCCCAAACTCCGGGTTCAATCGCTAACGCGAAGAGCAGGGGAGACAGTGGGCACCCCTGCCTCGTCCCCCGGGACAGCCGAAAGTCCTCCGACCTCCTCCCATTCGTCACCACGCTCGCTACCGGGGCACTATACAACAGCCTCACCCACCTAATAAATCCCTCACCAAACCCAAATCTCCTCAACACCTCCCACAGGTAGCTCCACTCCACTCTATTGAAGGCTTTCTCCGCATCCATCGATGCCACTATCTCCCCATCCGCCGACGACATCATTATAACATTAAGAAGCCGCCGCACATTGACATTCAGCTGCCTCCCCTTCACAAACCCCGTTTGGTCCTCATGGATAATCAGTGGGACCACATCTTCCACCCTCCTGGACAGTATCTTAGCCAACAACTTTGATTCCACGTTGAGGAGCGAGATCGGCCTGTATGATCCAAAGATGTGCAGGTTGGGTGGATTGGCCATGATAAATTGTCCTAATGTCCAAAATTCTATGATTAACCTAGGACAAAAGTTTGGCGCAACATCGTGGGCCGAAGGGCCTGTTCTGTGCTGTATTTCTCTATATATCGTAAGACCCATACTGGAGGGGGTCGTTATCCCGCTTCAGAATCAGTGAAATTATTGCTCTCGACACATATGTTAATAAACTCTCAGGTTAAGCTGAATCAAAATTTTGACTCCCAAGGCGTTTTTCGGAATTCTGAATAAGTCTTTTTGAAAAAGCAAGGAACGCGGGCAGCACGGTGGCGCAGTGGGTTGGCCCTGCAGTTTCACGGCGTCAAGGTCCTTGGTTCGATCCCGGCTCTGGGTCACTGTCCGTGTGGAGTTTGCACATTCTCCCAGTGTTTGCGTGGGTTTTTCCCTCACAACCCAAAGATGTGCAGGGTAAGTGGATTGGCCACGCTAAATTGCCCCTTAATTGGAAAAAATGAATTGGGTACTCTAAATTAAAAAAAAAAAAGAAAATGCAAGGAACTGGCCTTTTCGTCTCAATACCTTGACATCTGAGAATTATTCCAAATGAAGGTTTTGTCAAGTTATAACCCCCCCCCATAACATACAATTCTGAGTCTGCACCGAACCACTTAAGCCCTCTTTTCCACCCTATCCCCATAACACAATAACCCCTCCTAATGTTTTTTTTTGGATACTAAGGGTAATTTTGCATGGCCAATTCACCTAACCCGCACGTCTTAGGACTGTGGGAGGAAACCGGAGCACCCGGAGGAAACCCACACAGACACCGAGAGAACGTGCAGGCTCCGCACAGACAGTGACCCAGCAGGGAATCGAGCCAGGGACCCTGGCACTGTGAATCCACAGTGCTAGCCATGTGTGCTACCGTGCTGCAGTGTGGTGATAGTGTACCCCCCTTTTCCCCAGTTCAACCTTTGATTGCAAATCGACTGAAAATGATCTTTTGCACAGTTTACGTGGGTGGCAACTGTTGCTTTCTTGATAAGCTGCTCGGCAATAAATGGGGATGCTGTTTGTTACCGAGCACTTCCTCTGGTAATCGGATTTCTGGTGAATGGTGAACTTGTCAGTTTGTAACCACATTGCCGGGAGTATGGTATCATGAATCTTAAAAACGTTCTCCCTTGTGAAATCGATATGAGGCTGCAAATAGAATCCACAAAATGGAGAGATAAACTCTGAGAAACAGAGAATGTCCTTTCATAATCCAACATTCTTGACATTACAGGTTCTATTAATTCAATTTCCCTACAAACCCCCCCCCCCCCCATGACTTTCCATACTTCATATATATGTTTGATTTACTCTTCAGAATAAGTGAAAGGCATATTGATATCGTGGAGTTATTTGCAAATAAGTAACCGGCATAGGAATTGGATAGAACAGTGGAGGGAAATTCTCCGCACCTATGCAAGAACCAACTAAACGCTGCATGGTGTGCTGGTGAGTGGGTGGGCGGGGTGGTAAGACAGCTGTTAGATTTTCTGGGTGAGTGAACTACACTGGGCCGAATGGGCTACCTCAACCATCAAAGGATTGTGATTTTGTGCCCATACTTTTAATCCCAGATTGAACTGGAAACTATTTTTCACGTTCAACTTTAAAAATTGAATATGGAAGCTCTGTGTTTTTAGAGAACGCTAAAACTGTTCCTCAGATTCAACATGCTCTCAAAATAGTCTTCCTCAGAAATCTAGCCAATAGTGTTCTTTATTTCTGGTAAGCAGATGTGTTTAGTGCCACTCAGTACTTTCTCACTGTGTGTTTTTTATCTACAGCAGCATAACTTCCTGTTGATTTCCTCCTGGGCTTTTATCTCTGCACGCTACTTCATTAACTGTCCCTCTTCAAACAGAACTTGGTATTTGATAGGCCTCAGGCATCACATGTCATCTCATCTGCAGTTTCCTGATCTATTCTCAATCTCTTGCCCAACCCCCGATTGCCTCAGTTTCCCTTAAAAGAATTTCCATATTTTGCTATAAAACCCATTCTCTGAACTTCAACCAAAGGCCTGTGCGTTTTCCCTCAGCTTTTTCTGAATGTTTGTTTTGATCAAGTAAAAGTAAGTGAAAATTCCTCTCGTGTGATGAAGAATTGGAGCAAAAAAAATGACAGACTCTACCTTCTGTTTTCATGAATGATTGAGCGCAAAGATAAACACTTTCCGACCCCATTTCCTACTGATCTACTAAACTGCATGTATTGTGCCCACTGTGGCCATGGAATCTCCGAGCACAATAAGGAGCCATTCTACCAATCATGTCTGTACTGGCTCTATCATAGAATTCCTACAGTGCAGAAGGAGGCCATAGAGTCTGCACTGACTCTCTGAAAGACCACTCTACCTAGGCACACTCCGCCGCCCTATCCCTGTAAACCCACCTAACCTGGATTGGATTGGATTTGTTTATTGTCACGTGTACCGAGTGAAAAGTATTTTTCTGCGAGCAGCTCAACAGATCATTAAGTACATGGGAAGAAAAGGGAATAAAAGAAAATACATAATAGGGCAACACAACCTCCACATCTTTGTGACACTAAGGGGCAATTTAGCATAGCCCACCTAACCTCCAAATCTTTAGACTGTGGAAGGAAACCAGAGCACCCGGAGGAAACCCATGCACACGCAGGGAGAACGTGCAATCTCTACACAGTCACCCAAGGCAGGAATTGATCCCGGGTCCCTGACGCTGTGAAGCAGCAGTGCAACCACTGTGCCACCTTGCCACTCCAAGGACTGTCCAGTCTCACTGCCCCACTCTTTCCCCATAACCTAATGACACTTTCCCTTCAAATATTTATCCAATTCCCTTTTGGGACATATTATTGAATCTGCCTTCACCACCCTTGTCAGGCAACACATTCCAGATCAGAGCTGTTTTGTTACCTGTGTGGTAGGTAGCATGTGCTACTCAATCCTTGGTTAGTGATGAGGTGTTCTGAATCTCGATGAAGAAGATTCAAACTCTTCCAGTAGTAAAAAAAGGTTTATTGAGTAACGACAACAACATTTACATAAGTTCTTTACTTTAACTTTGACACTAGTGATAAGGTTAAGAAGTTCTAACTATGGTAACTATACGTAACTCCACTGGCCATCTGAACTAGTCTGCTATTGCTCTGGTCACAGTGCACCCAAGAGAGAGAGAGAGTGACCCAATGTGGCTGCCTTTTGTACCCCTGTTGGTCCGGCCCTCTAGTGATCATGTGGTGCTACTGATTACACATTAACCCCTTGTGTACATGTACACATAGAGATCACTACAAGAGCAACCTGAAGATGAAATTGAATTGTGATTATTGATACATGTTTGAAATGCTATGGAACCTAACTCTTGCTCAGCCTGTGGCTGTTGACTGCTTTCTTGCTGCAGTCATTTTTCCCTTGATGTCTTGGGGCAGTGCGATCAGGTAAGAGTGACCTGGCTGTGTACATTTAAACGGTGAAAACCTGTAACAGCAACAACTTGTGTGTGGAGAGATTGTTTTTAATTATTTATTCTCTTCTGTAAATTATAAAGCTAATGTGCAGAGTGGACAGGGCAAGCCCTTAATCCATCCCATTGCCCACTCCAAAAACCAATCCATATTCGAATTGAAGCCAATTCTTGGTCTCCACAAGAGAGTTACACAAGATCCAAGCTGACAAGAAAAGGCAATTGCACCTCATCTTGGCCTTGATCTGACATTTGACCTCAGCCATAAGACCAAGAAGCATAGATACTACACTCGATCTTAGTAACTCTCTGTGGTTTAGGAGCTGGGAGGAATGTTTCATTTTATGATGTGATGCAAACAATGACCGTGTCGTTTGTGCATGTCCTGCCTGTCCCCCACGCCCACGATGCTGTTATCATTCACACAGTCTGTACTCATCCAAAAGCCATTTGTTCTATTCCAGCAGAGGCAAAAATGGGATAAAAACTAGTTTGCGGAATCTGAGAAATTCCTCTCCGAATGGCCTCAGCAGTTAAAACTAGTCTCCATCCCTGGTCATTCCGTGCAGCCTCTACCTTTTATAAAAGGTGATGTGATAATCTTTATCATCACAAGTAGGCTTACATTAACACTGCAATGACGTTACTGTGAAAAGACCCTAGTGGCCACATTCCGGCGCCTGTTCGGTTACACCGAAGTAGAATTCCGAATGTCCAATTCACCTAACAGCACGTCTTTCGGGACTTGTGGGAGGAAACCAGAGCACCCGGAGAAAACCCACGCAGACACGGGGAGAACTTGTGGACTCCGCACGGACAGTGACCCAAGCCGGGAATCGAACCTGGAACCCTGGCACTGTGAAGCAACAATGCTAACCACTGTGCTAATCAGAAATTGATCTAATTCTTGTTGGAAGGACTTCAGGCAATCAGTGTTTACTGGACACATTAACAGCCTATTCCACAGGTCCGCTGTTCTCTGGGATAAGAAACACCCCACCGGGAGCTAACTCAGTTCTCATCTCCCATAATTTGTTATTGCGACCCTGGTTTCCCCAATCTATTTAGTTGTAATAAACAACACAATTTAATCCTAAAAACCTCCAACACATCATCCCTAAGTCTAGACTTCTTTGTGGTATAGAGTCTATATCCTTGAGCCTAACCTGCGACTAAGGTGTTTAAGTTGACCTCCATCCAGCTGTACTCCAGGTCATCTCTCTCCAAATAAGATAACCTTTCACCTCGACTTGATAAAGCATTTAAGAGAAAAAGATATCTTCCTGTCAAAGTAGAGAAGATATCTTTGTATTCCCCTTAATCTTGAGAAGTTTCCTTTTGTAATATTAATTTACTATCAGCCATTTGGTAGCACAGAACTTGAGTATTGTTGAATAAAGAGACTTGTCGAAGTTTTTTGTCTTGCACTCATCAAGACTCTTCACAAGAACACCGATACAAGGCGAAACCAGCATTTTAGAACATAGAAAAATACAGCACAGAACAGGCCCTTCGGCCATGATGTTGTGCCGAACGTTTGTCCTAGATTAAGAACAAATTAATCTACACCCCATCATTCTGCCGTAATCTGTGTACCTATCCAATAGCCACTTGAAGGTCCCTAATGTTTCCGACTCAACTACTTCCACAGGCAGTGCATTCCATGCCCCCACTACTCTCTGGGTAAAGAACCTACTTCTGATTTATACTGTGTGAAAAGAGAGCACTGGTTGGTTGGCACGTGGACCTGTAGTTTCCAGTACATACAAATGTGCCACACTATGCAGTAACAACACAAGTTGTATTCACCACTAACAGGATGCTGCCGTTAAGCCAAAAGGGCGCTCTGCATTTCATGGGTAATGTGGTCTATGAATTTCAGTGCCACTCTGATGCCAGGTACATGGGTCATACAGCCCAACGACTGGTGGTTTGTATCAAACAGCATGTCTCACCTGCTATGCACACCGGGTAAGGTACAGGCCCATGCTTGCAAAACTCAAAACACAGTGCCCAACATTAGATGTGATTTTGTGACGGGTAAACATTTGCTAAATAATCTTCAGTGTGCTAAGAATTACGCTGACAACCAATTTAATTTCAGTCAACTGTGTCCGTCAGGCTGGCAGTGTAGTGCATTTGCATGTACCGGAAGCTGCACATTAATAAACAGGCCTCTGTTCTTTGCAGACAGAGAGCACATGTACACACATTGCACCTGTTTCACTTGAACAAAGTAAGTGACAGTCATTTGCTGACTCATTCCTCAGGACAATGCCTTGACCAATCATGGTCAAGCTTCCTGATTTAAATTTCAAGCCATGCCTGGCAGTTAACTTGTCAGTCACCATCAACTGCAATCTCCATGGCAATGCCTCTACCAATCAAAGTCTGCAATATATGTAGCTTATTGTAGTTGTGTTGGACCTTAGAAGTAACGGGGGAAGAATGTTCTATCTGTAGGTTATTGTAGTTGTATGAAATGCCTCTTTAAGAAAGGAGTCATGTGACATGCATGACATCATCGGCTACCTCGTTGGCTTTTGACCTTAGTCTAGTATCAACCCGTGTACAGTGAAGAACTATTTAACAACCTCTGTCACATCAGCATGTACTGTTAGTCCAAAGATACAGGAGTTTAAAAACAGAAAACAGGCGATGAGCAACGGATCAAAAATAATTTTTCAGAAGAAAGAGAAGTCTAAGTTTGGCCATTGACATGGAAACGTTGAGCTATTTCAACAGACAATCGATCAAGCAGATTAATTAAAGGCCACAAATCTCACCTAGTATCGGAACCAGTAAGGTTCATGGGGCAAAAATCCAAGGAAAGGACCCGATACTCCAAGGAGTTCAGACTGCGGAGCTCGCTATGTGCAGTGCAGTCAGACATGGAGGTAGAGCAGGGCAGAGAACAAAAGATTCTCACGGCTTGTGATGCAAGTTAAAGCTGTTACAAATTGGTAATTCAACTTTATTGAACTAGAACATTAATTGAAGGAAGTTGGGAGAACATTCCGCTACCATAGATGGGCTCATTTGATGAAGACTCAGAATTATAAGTCATACTCCAAAAGATTCTATTATTGTATGCCAGCGAATAAGATTTTGAAAGATATTAAGGTCCCTGCAATGCTGAGTACAATTGGAAATGACCTTACAATTTGTTAAGTTTGGTTCAGCCCGAGAAATCCAGGGATAAGACGTATCAAGAACTGGTTAAAATATTAGAAACCGTTAATTATTGTGGAAAGGTTTCAATTTCATTGAAGGAATCAGATGGGGAAAATATTGTACTGCTCATCCCAACCCTTAAGACAACTTTCAGAATTTTGCACATTTGGCGACTCGTTAGATGACACAATTAGAGATCGTTTGGTGTGTGGTTTGAAAAATGAGGCCATTCAGAGAAGATTATTAACGGAATGGAATCTAAATCTGACGACTGGCTGAGGAGGTGTCTCGGCTCAGAGAAAGCACGAGGATCCATAAACTGGCTGCTGGTGAGAAGACATCTACCCAGCAACAGGTATGTCATTGATGTGGAAAAATGGGCCATTCAGAGGCTGCTTGCTGGAGCAAGGACAGCCAATGTAAAAATTGTGGCAAGAGATTGTTGGAGTAAAATAACTTCTCAAGAGAACAACACTCAAAGGAAGACCCAGAACTCATGTAAAGGAAGAAACAAAATGAATTCAGGGAAGAAAATTCACAATGTGGAAGAAAAGAACAACTACAATGGCGTTATAGCACTTCATTCTGATGAAGAATTGAAGCAGAACGTCTAGGGTGGTTTGCACCATTTTTGGGTCATGCCAAAACTGAATGGACAACCTATCAATATGGGGGCTGCTGTCTCTAATTCCTGAGACCATCTACGAATGGAAACTTAATCAACTGCTGTTGAAACCAGCAGATGTGAGCTTGAGGACCTATACTGAGGAAATAGTACCTCTGAGAAGCTACATCACAGACAATGTTGAGCTAAGTGGATAAACTGCAGAGATACAACTCCATCAGATGCATAGGCTTTGTATCAGGAAAGATAAATGCGATTTCTTTCAGACATCCATACAATATCTAGGACATGTAATTGACTGTAAGGATCTACATAAAACACCTAAATAAAATGAAAGGTATTATGGAGGCTCCATAACCATCAGTCGCAGATCTTGAGATGAGAGCCTAACTCAAACAAACACTTGTTTCAACAAGGAGAACAAGTGTTAGCACACAGCTACACTGCTAGTGAGAAATGGGTCCCAGTGATTGGTCCGATATCCTACATGGTCCAAATAACAGACAAACCCATGTGGAGACACCATGCTGATCAATTATCATCAACATGTGTTGGTATGACAGTGCCAGAACTATCTCACGAGGGAATGGTCTCTGTCCCATCTGACTGTGTAACCTCCAATCCATGTACAGAATATGTGATTGCACCGCAAGTTCCTGCTACTACTAGTCTTCCCTCAGAAAGAGTAGAACACCTTCCAGGGTAGGGACATCTACCGGAGAACCTGAAAATACATCTAAGGTCGAGAAGAACAAAGTCCCGGAAGTGTGCAGGCAACCTGCGAGAAATAAGCGCCCACCTGATCGTCTATCTTATTGACTGTGTCGTGACAATGTGATAATTTGATGCCAAAGAGGGGTTATTGTGTTACGGGGATAGGGTGGAAGTACACTCGATGGGCCGAATGGCCTCCTTCTGCACTGTATGTTCTATGTTCAAAGAGAAAATGCTGTAAAATCTCAGCAGGTCTGGCAGCATCTGTAGGGAGAGAAAAGAGCTAACGTTTCGATTCCAGATGACTCTTTGTCAAAGGTATGGTAGCACAGTGGTTAGCACTGTTGCTTCACAGCGCCAGGGACCCAGGTTTGATTCCCAGCTTGGGTCACTGTCTGTGCCGAGCCTGCACGTTCTCCCTCTGTCTGCAAGGGTTTCCTCTGGGTGCTCCAGTTTCCTCCCACAAGTCTCGAAAGATATACTTGTTAGGTGAATTTGGTACCTGCATTTGTGTTCATATGTTCATATGATTATGTTAAAATACTTGTGTTGGACTTTAGAAGTAAAGGGGGAGGGATGTTAGATGTGCGGGTTATTGTAGTTGTGTACAAAGTTGCTTTAAGAAGGAAGTCATGTGGCATGCATGACATCATCGGCTACTTTACGGGCTTTTGGCCTTAGTCTAGTGCCAACCCGACACGGTAGCACATGGGCGGCACGGTAGCACAGTGGTTCGCTCTGTTGTTTCACAGCGCCAGGGACCCAGGTTCGATTCCCGGATTGGGTCATTGTCTGTGCAGAGTCTGCACGTTCTCCCTGTGTCTGCGTGGGTTTCCTTCGGGTGATCCGGTTTCCTCCCACAAGTCCCGAAAGACGTGTTTTTAGGTGAATTGGACATTCTGAATTCTCCCTCTGTGTACCCAAACAGGCAGCGGATTGTGGCGACTAGGGGCTTTTCACAGTAACTTCATTGCAGTGTTAATGTCAGCCTACTTGTGACACTAATAAAGATTATTAACCCATGTACAGTGAAGACCTATTTAATAAACCTCTGATGATCTTGCATTCAACATATGTGCATCAACCATCTCTTTCTTTTGTACTGTTAGTTCAAATATACAACAGAGTCCACTTACCAACCGACCAGAATTCTCTTCTCATACAGTATAAAATTGTTCTTTTACCCTTATATCAGTGTCCTGGTGAGTGCAAGATGAAAAACTTTAATGTGCCTCTTTATTTTCCCCAGTAATTTGGAATGAAGTGAACATTCCATTGTCAGGTTGTTTGGTGTGTCACTAAATGATCTGGAGGCTTGTGTTGTTGAATATAAACCATTTATTGTTCAGCACACACCTGTACACATAGCTCTACGGTATAGCCCTGTCCAGGTCCTATCGTCATGCCAAAGTCTCTCAGACTGTCCCTGCAACTGCCTGTCCCCGGTCTGCTGCCATGTGACTCTCCACGTCATACTGAGTGGTATTGTTCTTCAGGCCCACATTAACTCTTGCTACGCTGAACATCCTACACTTTCCCTCCCTCTGCCTGTTAATATTGATGCGCGCTTCCCGAAATGCTAAACTTTGTCTAGGTTCATTGTTTCATTAAAAACTTAACTAATGTCAATGAAATTAGCTGTACGAGTACAAGTCAGATTCAACAGGCAAGATGTAGAGGTGACTGGTGTGGCGAACCTAAACTAGGATCTATAAATAGAAGACCATCCCTAATAAGTACAAAAGGGAATTCAGGAGAAATCTCTTTACTCAGAGAATGGAACTCACTGCCACATAGAGTGGTTGAAGTAATTTAGCATAAGCGTGTTCAAGGGGAAGCAATATAAACACACAAGGGTTAAAGGAGTAGAAGAATATGTTGAGTGGGTGAGATGAAGTAGGGTGGGAGCGAGGTACATCAGGAGCATGAAGATCGGCATAGACCAGATGGGCCGAATGGCCTGTTTCTGTACTGCAAATCACAAAAGTGCACCTTCAAAATGAGATGTTAAACTATCCGGTAACTTTTCACCATGAAAGCCTGTTCAGCCAAAGCCTGTTCATTGAAGAACATTTTGAATCATTTCCTTGTTTTTAATACCTTGGTAAACTTTGGAACCTATTTTTTAAAAATGTGTTCATGGGACGTAGGCATCGCAGGCTGGGCCAGCATTTATTGCCCATTTGTAATTCCCCTTGAGGGGGCAGTTAAGAGTCAACCACATTGCTGTGGGTCTGGAGTCATCTGTAGGCCAGACTGGGTAAGGATGACAGATTTCCTTCCCCAAAGGACATTCGTGAACCAGATAGATTTGTGAATGCTTTAAAAAATTATCATAAAGTTGTACAGCTGAAACATTCTTCCTTGTCCTCACCGAACAGGCGCTGGAATGTGGCGACTAGGGGCTTTTCACAGTAACTTCATTGAAGCCTACTCGTGACAATAAGCGATTTTCATTTTCATTTCATTTTTCAACTGCAATTGAGTGGCGCACGCTTGTGTTTCTATGGTAACCAGGGGTTGATGTGGCAGGTGATTTCTGCGTGATCTTTTCTATCATGTAACGTGATTTAAATTACTATGCAATGCTTATGTAGAAGATGGTATGCTGCATGTTTGATCCACACTGCTCTGGGCCTGGTATTAAATTTGATCTGGTACAATGAGATAAAGCCTCTGTAAAGGCATTGGGGCATCTGGGTTGTCTCATAGTATAAAATCAGGGGGAGACGGCAGTATAGTCACTGGACCAGAATTCAGAGGCCGAGGCTAATACTCTCAGGGCATGAGCTCAAATCCCACCATGGCAGTTGGTGGAATTTAAATTTGGTTAATAAATCTGGAATTGAAAATTAGCCTGAGTAATGGTGACCATGAAACTATCATATTGTTCAGAACCCATCTTTTTCACTAATGCCCTTTCGGGAAGGAAATCTGCCAACCTTATCCACTCTGGCCTATATGTGACTCCAGAAATGTGCTTGACCCTTAACTCAATTCCGGCCTCAGGTGACTGTTTGTGTGGAGTTCGCACTTTCTCTCCGTGTCTACGTGTGTTTCCTCCCACAGTCCAAAGATGTTCAGGTTGGTGGATTGGCCATGCTAAATTGCCCCTTAGTGGCCAAAAGGTTTCTGGGGTAAGGGGATAGGGTGCGGCCCTGACCCAAGATAGGATATGCTTTCAGAGGGTCGGTGCAGACTCGATGGGCTGAATGGTTTCCTTCTGCACTGTAGTGATTCTATGGTGCTGCCCTCTGAACTAGCAAGCAGCTCAGTTCTAGGGCAATGAGAATCATAGAATTTACAGTGCAGAAGGAGGCTATTCGGCCCATCGAGTCTGCACCGGCTCTTGGAAAGAGCACCCTACCCAAGCCCACACCTCCACCCTATCCCCATAACCCAGCAACCCCACCCAACACTAAGGGCAATTTTGGACACTAAGGGCAATTTAGCATGGCCAATCGTCCTAAACTGCACATCTTTGGACTGTGGGAGGAAACAGGAGCACCCGGAGGAAACCCATGCAGACACGAGGAGAACGTGCAGACTCCGCACAGACATGAGGGATGGGCAACAGCTACCCTCTGAACTAGCTACCCACTCAGTTTAAGGGCAATTAGGGATAGGCAACGAATGTTCACTTTGCTGCGTCACCCGCGTCCCTTGAAAGAGTCACCCACAAATGTAACACCAAATTGGCCATCTCGAATGGAGAAGCTACAAAATGACCAGTATTGGGAATGAAAAATTATGACATAGTGATGCTGTTCAGCACTACAGGCCCAAGTTTGACCTGAAAGTTTCTAATGCTGACCCAATGTGCCAGAAATGGAAAGTCTTTCATTCCCCAACACATCCCTCACAGGGAACTAACAATAAAAAAACAATCAGTGTAAGAGTTTGGGCCCAGTGGGATTCACTCAACCTTAGAATCCAATCAAGTAAAACCAGCTGAAAATAAAGTGGTTGTAGCTTGTGCATTGCAAGGAAGTGAAGTTTGGAGACAGAGAGTGCAGGTACCTCAGTGTAATGAGATCACGAAGCACAGCAATCCTGCTTAAAAGGCCTAGATCAGGGAATGAGAAATCCCCTCTACTCGTGTCTCCCCCCCCCCCCAATTGTTAGTCTAACTTCAAATAGATGGGTTCCGGGAGCATAATAGGATTGGAAGTGGAAAACTGCCTTTAAATTAATTAAAGGGAGGGCCACAATAAGGTGACGAAAACTCTGATGACCTTTGGAAAGGCTCAAAATACATAGAACATAGAACACACTGTGCATAAGGAGCCCATTCGGCCCATCGAGTCTGCACCAACCCACTTAAGCCCACACTTCCATCCTATCCCCATAACCCAATAATCCTTACCTTTTTGGTCACCAAGGGCAATTTAGCATGGCCAATCCACCTAACCACTAGGTTAATCCCAGAGCTGAAGGGGTTGGATTACGAGGAGAGGTTGAGTAGACTGGGACTGTACTCGTTGGAATTTAGAAGGATGAGGGGGAACTTACAGAAACATTTAAAATTATGAAGGGAATAGATAGGATAGATGCGGTCAGGTTGTTTCCACTGGTGGGTGAAAGCAGAACTAGGGGACATAGCCTCAAAATAAGGGGAAGTAGATTTAGGACTGAGTTTAGGAGGAACTTCTTCACCCAAAGGGTTGTGAATCTATGGAATTCCTTGCCCAGTGAAGCAGTTGAGGCTCCTTCATTAAATGTTTTTAAGGCAAAGATAGATAGTTTTTTGAAGAATAAAGGGATTAAGGGTTATGGTGTTCGGGCCAGAAAGTGGAGCTGAGTCACAAAAGATCAGCCATGATCTCATTGAATGGCGGAGCAGGCTCGAGGGGCCAGGTGGCCTACTCCTGCTCCTAGTTCTTATGTTCTTATGTAACCTGCACATCTTTGGACTGTGGGAGGAATCCGGAGCACCCAGATGAAACCCATGCATACACTGGGAGAACGTGCAGACTCCGCACAGACAGTTCAGTGACCCAGTGGGGAATCGAACCTGTGAAGCCACAGTGCTATCCACTTGTGCTACCGTGCTGCCCTTCTCAAGAATTTCAAACTATTCCTGCCCTTTGCGAAAACTGAAATGTCAGGATATTTAGAAAAGTCTGGCAAAAGAAAAGCAGGAGAAAGGATGTCTAGGGTACAAGAATCAGTTTGTAGAAAAAAAAGACATTGGATTAAAATGCCTCAGATAGACTTATCTTAATATTACTACCCCTTTTCTTTGACTGTTACTTACTTATTGTCACCTATCAAATCATGAGTGTCATAACTGAGGGACAATCTGAAGAATATTATTGATCAGAAGAGGAATGTCGCTGAGATGTCACCCCAAAGGAAATATTTCAAGGTGGTGCACTGGTTAGCACTGCTGCCTCACGGCGCCAAGGAACCGGGTTTGATTCCCTCCCATATGACTGTCTGGGTGGAGTTTGCACATTCTTCCCATGTCAGCATGAGTTTCCTCCGGGTGCTTCGGTTTCCTCCCACAGTCCAAAGATGTGCAGGGTAGGTGGATTGGCCATGCTAAATTGGCCTTAGTTAGGCGGAGTCAAGGGACTACTTGTGACAATAAGCAATTTTCATTTCATTCATTTCATATTCTCAGGTTTCGGCATAGGTAGGGTGCTCTTTCAGAGGGTCAGTGTAGACTCGATGGGCCAAATGGCCTCCTCCTGCTCTGTAGGGATTTTATGATTCAATGAAATTTGCTGAATGAGGTTAATGAAGTCGTTGGGTTCTAACACCAGATCCTCTCTCTCTCTTCAGGTGAAGAAGACAACAAATACCTGAAGAGAAGACAGCTGAAGTTCTAGGAGACGGCCTGGGAATCTCACTCCTGGAGTGTCGCATGTATGACTGCCACGTGATCCGACACTTTGGGAGTGAGCAGGTTGCATTTTCTAGTTTTGTAGCTTGCCCTGTATATTAAGTGTGCAATAAGTGGACATCTGGTTTAAGAAATGTGAGTGTCTGTGACAGTAAAACAGTCAACTGGAATGAACTCTAAAAAACAGAATGTTGGTAGCATTGACCATTTCGCAGAATGATGTGGCAATATTCATTTAGTATTTCCTGCTGGCCTTATGCCTTTCATCTTTCTTGTGTTTGTCACGTAATGTAGATCATCAGAGCCCTTAAATAATCTCCTCCTGTAAAGGACAATAACCACATATTAGAGTGGGAAAAAAAGACAAATGGTCACTCACCAACAGTTTCCTTTTGATCTGTCTCCTGTGGAAACCAGGCTGACATCCATCTCTGCAATAGCAAGGAAATCACTTTTTACATCAGTTCCTATTGCAGTTTGATCAAAGCAAAAGTAAATTGCAAGAGTTCTGTGGCTTTGATCTGTCCAAAACATTTGACTAGTGGAGTTGCCATTTTGGGACTTACTAGGCCATGATGAAAAGTCAGATTCCAGGATCGCTGAAGATCTGTTGAGTAGGATTCCGAGGGCGTTCCATAATCTTGCTCTAGTCACTGAACTTGCTTACTGTTATGCATATATGTTTGCGAATCTGAAGTATAAAGAGAATAGTAGCAAGTTCACAAAATATCATCACAATGTGATGTGATTTTCTAAGGCGCTTGATGAAAATTCAAAACCAGGGCCTTTTTGAACTCACTGGCCATTGACAGCTGGATTTGTGCCATCATTTTACGCCAGGGAAGAGGAGTTTCCCCTCAGACATTTAAGCTGCTGCACACCCATTTGTTGTGCATTTAGGATTGGGTCTCAATGCAAGGAAAAGCCATTGAGCTATCCAGGAGCATGTTGTTAAGATATTGGAGTTATTGACGGGTGTGTGTGTTAGCTGGATGATTTTCCCTTCCCCATTAACAGTACATCTCAAGTGCAGGCAACAGTCTTAATATGAAAGGCTGCTAACATGGCAATAATTTCCCAGCTCATTCTGCGGATTGCTCATCCACTAATTTGGAAATGTGATCTAGATTTTCGGGTCACATTTTAAATTCAAGCTCGCCCATAGTTAATTGTCTATCTACAGTCCAGTATATATTTTTCCATCATTTCTGTCACACACACGCACACATACAAAATAGGACACCTTTTGCTTCCTATTTTGCCAGGTGGGAAAATTCCAGTGGTTTGTTTACTAATAGAATTACTGTTCTGAGAGGATCCTCAGGATGGGAGAAGCCAACAGGACTCTTTCGTCAGTAAGCCAGTAATATTGCCAATTCTTACACTGCAGAATGTATGACTGTACTGATTACCAGAAGAGAATTGCGTGGATTGTTTTTACTGCAACATGTCCTGTATTTAAAGGGGTTTTTAATATTTTCAGATTATAATGTTTTGAATAGATTGACCAAATATGGATCTCGGAGTTTGCTGGGGGTTTTTTTTTTGTTCTTCTACCATGTAGTCCATTGGGTCGTGGGATAGGTGTTTGGCTGGGCATGGGGGAATGGAGCACGCTTTTCAGGAACCTTCGCTGGACAAAGCAGGGAGAAAGGTACATTTTCAAGGTTTCTTAAACTGTGTCCAGGAACATCAAACAGCCATTGTAGGAACTGGTCGCTAATCCAACACTTTACAACAGGTTAATCACTTCTGTTGCTCTCAGCATCGGTGCTCTATTCAATCTAACCGGAACAAATGGAAGTAGTTCCATTGGAATATGAGAAATCCTGAGAGAAAAACCTCCTCTCTTTGCTACTTACAGCAACGTTGTAGCACAACCTTGTAAACCGATTAAGGATTTCCACATGGGCCCAAGACATCACTCCAACTGTGTCTAAGGGACAACGGAAATGCTTTTATCACTATCGCCTAATATTACATCTGCAGCATAAAGGTACGGCTGTATATTTTAGCGCGTTTAACTGCTTTCGTTCAAATTTGCAGGATGGTATTAGGAGAGAAATCCTTGTGCAGATTCTCAATATCAGCAAACATTTCACTCGTTTTTATTTCCCTCTGCCACAATTATTGGTTTGAATTTTCCTGCACTGTTGGAGGCAGGCTGGGGCATGGAGAGAAACAACATTGAGTGAAGAACCCAGCATATTCCTGCCAGCATGACCCAATGCCAGCGATGGGAATGTTAGTGGTGTGACTGCCCACTGGGCAGCCAATTGTGTCACCTTAGAGGCCAATTAAGGGCACCTTTTGCCTGTGTCGAGAGTGTCTGCTGCCACTTGGGGAAACTGCCAGATGAACCCTGGTGGCCTCCCAGCAGGTTTCAGAGGGGCCCCCTCTTTGATGGTTGCTCCAGAGCCCATGGAGGGGATTCCCTGATAGCCATGACTGCCCCCTCAGCGACATGCCGCCAGTGTACCACTCTTCAGTTGGACCAGCAACTATCCTTAAACTATCCCCAGTGACAGCCTCTTAATTGGCTGCTGCCGGCAATATGCTTTCTTGGGTCCTACTGCTACCAAAGTAGAACTGTCTCTTGGTTTTAGCCCCAAGATTTGGGGTCGGCGTTGTTTTGCCTGTTGTGGCTGATTGTGTAAAGTATATATGAAGGCCTTCCTTGCCCTCTGACCTTGGTACTCTGGGTTGGCAGATCTTTGAGAAACACATACCCGATGCTCAGAGCTTTGGTGAAAATATTTCTGATTGGGATGCACTTGTAAATTGTGCGGATCTGAGAGGCACTACAAAGCTAATTACAGCCGGACATTATTATTCCTCCTCCCTGCATCTGTCTCATACAATTGTCTACAATTCTTGCTTTCACTATTTCATTTGTGACAAATCTGTGCTGTATTTGTTTTGAAGTTCAGTTCATTTTCTTTTGTCTTCCTTTCTTTTTCCCAAGCCCTCGGACATGGGTTAGGCATGTAGATCTTACACACGGCCTGATATAGCTGACTGCGAACTCACAATGACCTCCAGGCTGTGTGAAGGACCAATGATTCACTCTCGCCTCAGTCCTCGGTGAGTCATAGCCTCTTCCACAAGTGAGCGAAGGACTGCAACTTCTTAATTAACCCAATGGGCGCACATCTTAGAAACAGGCGGACATCAAACGAGCTGCAAATTCCTGTGCTACTGAAACAGCATAAATATTCATCATATTTTGTTCGCTATTAATATCTAATTTGTTGAAAGTCTCGCTCTGGCACTATGCATCCTAAACACTACTTCAACTTGGATCATCTGTGTTTGGAAAGCCCTCAATGGGCTTACCTTTCTGTATCTTGGGAATGTTCTCCAGCCCTTCAACGCGCCATGATTTCTGTGTTCTTTTGATTCTACCCTCTTGCCCATCTCCACATTTGCCTCACCATTGGTGGTCGCAACTTCAGCGGCCTAAGCCCCAAGTTCAGGAATTGTCTCCCCCACCCATCCTCTTGGCCTCTCTCCCCACCTCTCAAGCTGCCTCTCCTTCCAGCTGACCAATGGGAAGAACTCATAGCTTGACATGCATGGCTGTCCTGGGCATGCTCAGTGGCAGCCCTGAGTCGGGGGATCTAGTTTGCCATTCGCCCAACACAGCAGAGCGGTCTAACTGCTCAGGGGCCATTTTGACTGTGGGACTAAACAAACAAAAATCATGGCTGGGATTTTCTGGCCCGTCCCGCCTGGTGGCTTACTAAGCCTCCGCCGAAGTAAACGCCAATTAAAATGGCGCGTTGCGTTCAACAGGGGAGACACCCCATGGTGGGCTGTAAAATCTGGGCCCTTGTGACGGAGTGCAGGGAAGCTACAACTAAAGCTTTGATGGAAATATTTCCGACAAGGTTTATATCTCTACACTCTGTGTCGTATCGAACCATCACTAGATATCAACGGGTGATGTTTAAAGGAGGTGGTTTACAGGATGGAAGGGGACAGTATCTGCAGTACCAGCTACAGCTTAAAAAGAAACTCACCCAAGTCTATGCACTCTGTTTTAACACCAGCATTGTACTGTTAACAGTTCCGTTTATCTGTCTTTTGAGTTTTCTTTCACTTTGGGCAATACACAGTCTGCTGTCAGTGTTCAGCCTGGGTGGGCTGGTGAGAATTGACTATCATCAGTGTGGTGAACGTAGTGTCATCTCACTGAGCAGCATGGCAGCACATTGGTTAGCACAGTTGCTTCACAGCTCCAGGGCCCCAGGTTTGATTCCAGGCTTGGGTCACTGTCTGTGCGGAGTCTGCACGTTCTCCCTGTGTCTGCGTGGGTTTCCTTCGGGTGCTCCAGTTTCCTCAAACAGACCAAAGATGTGCAAGTTAGGGGGATTGGCCATGATAAATTGCCCTGAGTGTCCAAAAAGGTTAGGTGGGGTTACTGGGATAGGTTGGAAGTGTAGGCTTAAATGGGGTGCTCTTTCCAAGGGCCGGTGCAAACTTGATAGGCCAAATGGCCTCCTTCTGCACTGTAAATTCTATGATTCCATGATTCACTGTACATCACACTGAACCCACCAGGACATTCTGGATAAGCGTAAGGAGCCATCTTGGGAACTAGGCTTTCCCATGTATGAGGGTGCAGGGCAGAGCATTTAATAATGACCAGCTAGAGCAATGGTTACATTCTGGATCAAAAGACTAAAGAACATGAGTTCAAATCTCACAACAGCCAGGGCCTAATAATGGCTATCGTCTCTTTTCTCTGGGCCTGTCCTGGGCAGCTCTGGTAATGACCATGACAGAACTGCACGAGTAAAGTTTTAGATTTTTCCTCCTTAATGAGAGCCTGGCAGCTGTGAACTCCGTTTATTTTGTTGAATGTTTCTTTCTTCAGCGGAAGGCTCGACGCTGAGGACACCCTTATGGTCTCCTGCCTATCTCTGCAGCACCCACTTGTCCCTGTGGGACTGCTATTGGCTCCTGAGCTGCTGCTTCTCGGCCCACTATTGAGAGGCTGCTTGTTGTCTGAGCTCAGAAGGCAGCTTGTGTCCCAGAACATCACTGAGCTCGGCTCGTTGCTGGCAAGCGAGGGGCCAAGACCCCCATTTGGTCCCAACATTGGAATGCCAAAGCCAGGGGGATATCCAGCTCTTGGTGTTGAAGGTCAGGTATTTGAATCAAAGTTAAATGGGGATGCCAATTCTTGATGGGGCATGACAAAAACAAGAGCGGGTTAAGTAACATTTTAAATTGAGGAATGATTGATGGCTGATTTAAAGTGGATGCAGAAGGCTGCTCCAATTGATCAAGGGAACAATTCAAACTTTAATATAAGTGACTCTTTTATCATTTCTGCTACAGGGTATTCTGTGCTTAAACTACTGTAAATAGCTTGAGGAGTGTGGGGTACAATGATGAAATTGTTATATTTATTGTGCTGTTTCACTTTGCTAGTTGAAATTTGAAGTGAAATTTTCTACACATAACTCTGGCAATAAAGTAACAATCCTGGACATCTCCATCGCGGTGTGTCTGTTTTTGTGTCTCCTTCGTCATTTCTAACGAAGAGCATTGCAACATCAAAGCAGGAACAGAGTAAGGTAAAGATAAAATGATGACTTACTGACTCATTAGAAATAATGTAACTAGGTCTAGCCATAAATCTTGCGCCTGCTCTGGGAAATACGGAGCAGGTTTCCCAAACCTTTCCAGCCGCAGACCTCCTTGTGACCTCCCGAGAGCATCGGGGAGCCTCAATCATTCTTATCATGTCGATGACACATTTTAGCCCCCTCCCATTAATCCTCTTCCAAAGCCCCCCTCACATAAAATCCCATTCAAAGCCCCCCTCACACGAATCCCCTCCCAATGCCCCCCTCCCATGAATCCCCTTCAAAGTCCCCTCCACAGAAATCTCCTATCAAAGCCCCTTCTGCCTGGGCACCCCACCCCACCCCACCCACATTCTGCTCAGTAACAGAAAAAACAAGATATCAAATTAGCCAATCAGAGTCCTCTCTTTCTTGAGTATTGGCTATGGATAGGCTCACTTGTCAACCTATCAGGAGCCAATGCTCAGAGAGGGTGGGGTCTGATTATTCAATTATGTATTTGGCTTGATTCTCAGTTCCTGAGACTCAGAAGGCTGACAGGCCGCAGCCACATGTACACATTGCACTCCCACACCCACTCATCCCAGGTGACAAGATGGTACTGAATGTGCTGGAGCGCACCCATTCAGCTGATGGGTTGGCTGGGGCCAGAGGGCACCTGGGCAGGTGGCCTGGGGGACTACTATACCACAGTGGCCCTAAGTTCACAGTGGGCAGTCAGCGGTGTGTGCAGCTGCATGGCTGCCTTGCTGACTTCGCCAATGGTGCTCTGAACCCATCCACCCCGACCCCACAGTCCACCAACTGGCCACCCCCCGCTACTCCTCCAGCCCTGGCAGAAGCTCCCAACCAGCACTACGGCTGGCAGCAAACTATGGCGATGTTGGACACTTTCTGTATCCCCCTCTCTCCCCCCCTCATTGGCCATGGTGCCTGTTTCACGATTTTTAAAAGCACAAGTGAACCTCGCCATTGGGAATTTGCCCCTGTGCAGTTGGAGAATCGCAGAGGCCCTGGAGAATACCAGGTCAGGCCCACTAATGATATGCCAACAGTCTTTACTGTATGCGCATTCTGGACGCTTTGATGCCATTGTCGAGGCACTGGAAAATTGCAATTTGACGTGAAACCGGCGCCCACCATGATTTCGGCGTCAGAACCCATTCTTCGCCCAATCGCATTTCCCGACCTTGGGTGACTGTGTGGAGTTATAACGTCCTCCCCGTGTCTGCGTGGGTTTCCTCCGGGTGCTCCGGTTTCCTCCCACAGTCCAAAGATGTGCAGGTTAGGTGGATTGGCCATGCTAAATTGCCCCTTAGTGTCCAAAACGTTAGGTGGGGTTACGGGGATGGGGCTGGAGGAGGGGTTTGGGTTAGGCTGCAGAGGAGCAGTGCAGATTCGATGGGCCAAATGGTTTCCTTCTGCATTGTAGGGATTCTAGGGGCAGCACGGTAGCATGGTGGTTAGCATAAATGCTTCACAGCTCCAGGGTCCCAGGTTCGGTTCCCGGCTGGGTCACTGTCTGTGCGGAGTCTGCACGTCCTCCCCGTGTGTGCGTGGGTTTCTTCCGGGTGCTCCGGTTTCCTCCCACAGTCCAAAGATGTGCGGGTTAGGTGGATTGGCCATGCTAAATTGCCCGTAGTGTCCTAAAAAGTAAGGTTAGGGGGTGGGGGGTGGGGGGGGGTTGTTGGGTTACGGGTATAGGGTGGATACGTGGGTTTGAGCAGGGTGATCATTGCTCAGCACAACATCGAGGGCCGAAGGGCCTGTTCTGTGCTGTACTGTTCTATGTTCTATGATCCTCTGATCAGCCAGACAATGACAGTAAAATTGGTCTGGAAATTATTGATTGGTCATAGGATTGTAAGAAATTGCTCAGAATCTCTTGAAAGAAAGGACTAGATACTCGGACTCCTCTATCCGTGTGTTTTCACGGTGGTACACCATTCGCTGGTGGCAGGCTTCTTTACTCCCTCCCAACGCAGCCCCACGGGATGGGACCGTTGCCAGCGGGAAGAGAGAATCCCAACATCGGAATAAAGCTTCAAACAAGTTCCAATAATTGCATCGCCTTGAGTTTCACTATACCTTACTGGAAATTGTAATAGAAAGCATGAAAACACAAAAAGCTGCCTAAAACTAGTGGGTGGGACTCAGTGAAGATGGTGATGTAGTGCTATTGCCACTGCATGAGTAATCTAGAGACCCAGATTAATGCTCTCGGGGCAAGGGTTCAAATACCATGGCAGCTGGTGGTGGAATTTAAATTCAATTAATAAATCTGATAATTTAAGCCACTCTCGGTAATGGTGACCGTGGCAACTATCATCGGTTGTCGTAAAACCCCACGTGGTTTACTAATGTCCTTTAGGGAAGGAAATCTGCTGTCCTTACCTGGTCTGGCCTACATGTGAATCCAGACCCACAGCAATGTTGTTGATGTTTGACTGCCCCCTCTAAAATGACCTCGCAAGCCACTCAGTTCGAAGACAATGAGGGATGGACAAAATGCTGGCCTTGCCATTGACACCTACATCACTTTGAAAGAATTCCCCAAAAAACATTGGAGAGCAGAGCTATGTTAATGCGATGGTTTCCAAGGAAATGTTGTGGAACCAGCATAATCAATCAGGGAGATGTCATCATTCCCATCCAAATTTCTCAATTTTTTTCCCTCTGCAAATGGACAGCACAGCGCACTTTCACAGTTGTTCCAGAACGTTCCAGGCCCTTGACGTTAAAGTCAAGTGATGATTCACTGTGATGTTTTGCCGAGCATTTTCTATGTTTCCTTTTCTTTGAAGCGTAGTATTACTCGAGAGGATAGCTGCGGTTGGGAAATTAGAAACCGTTGAGCTGAGGAGGTTAGTGACAATGGGAGGGCAGCAGCAGTGGCAACTGGAGGTGGAACATTTGGGCTGCGTGCCAGTCTACACTGGCAGCCTTCCAGATATCTCTGATTCTGTTCTGAAAAGGGACATTTTGTTCATTTGGTAGCCTGGTAGGTTAAGACAACTCAGTGCCTTTGTTTTCAATGCAATGAGGGTTTTTGACTCTACCACTCTTTCCAGCAGGTTCCAGGTCCCTGCTAGGTTCTGGTTGAAAGAAAATCTCCTCAACTTTCCTCCAAGACATCCACCAATTGTTCAAAACCTCTGTCCCGGTTTATCGGCCACTCTGCCAATGAAAATAGGTCCTTTCTAGCCTCTCTATCTTGGCTCCTCCTTAATCAATCCCCTCTGTTCCAAACAGACTTGTTACGGCACATAAGGAGGCCATTCGGCCCAACGTGTCATAGAATCCCTGCAGTGCAGAAGCAGTCCATTCGGTCCATCGATTCTGCAACGGCCATCCGAAAGAGCACCCTACCTTGGCCCAACTCCCAGCCTTATCCCTGGAGCCCAATCTAACCTTTGGACACAAAGCGGCAATTTAGCATAGCTGATCTACTCGACCTGCACATTTTTGGACTGTGGGAGGAAACCAGAGCACCAAGTGGAAACCCATGCTGACATGGGGGAAATGTGCAAACTCCACACAGCAACCCAAGGTCGGAATTGAACCCGGGTCGCTGGTACTGTGAGACAGCAGTGCTAAACACTGTGCCACCATACCACCATGTCTGCCGACCTCTCCAAAGGAGCATCAGGTCTCAGTGCCATTCTGCTGCACATTGTTCCTATTGAAATAATCATCTAATGTCCTCTTGATAGCATGGATTGAAGCTGCCTCCACCATATTACCAGACAGCGCATTCCAGACCCCAACCACTCACTGTGTGAAAAAGATTTTTCTCACATCCCATTTACTTCTTTTGAAAATCACTTTAAATCTGTGTCCCCTCGTTCTCAATCCTTTTACGAGCGGGAACAGTTTCTCCACATCTATTCTGTCCAGCACCCTCAGTTTTTAACTTTCTTATCACATCTCCTCTCAGCCTTCTTCTCTCCAAGGAGAAGCTGCCAAGTGCACATCCTTTTAAAGGATGTGAGGCCACCCACCTCTACATCTCTCCCAGTCAGTGCGTTCCAGACCGTCACCACCCTCTGGGTAAAAAGGTTTGCCTCAAATTCCCTGAAGATCCTGCCCCTGACCTTGAGCTTCTGTCCCCTCGTAACTGACTCTTCAACTAAGGGGAACAGCTGCTCCCTATCCACCCTGTCCATGCCCCTAATAATCTTGCACACGATGATCAGGTCGCCCCTCAATCTTTTCTGCTCCAACGAAACCATCCCAAACCTATCCAACCTCTCTTTGTAACTTGAGTGTTCCATCGCAGGCGACATTCTGGTGAATCTCCTCAGCACCCCCTCAGTGCAATCGCAACCTTCCTATAATGTGGTGAGCAGAACTGAACATGGTACTCCAGCTGTGGCCTCACCAAATGAAGGGGTAGATGTGGAATTAAAAACGCAAACCGATTAGCCATGAGGTTGTTGAATAGCGGAGCAGGCTCGAGGGGCTGAATGGCCTACTCCTGCTCCTATTTTGTATGTTCGTATGTCACCTATTAGAAATTTCCAGCCATTTACTCCATATGGATTAGAACCAAATCAGAAACGGCCCAAAATTGTTATGAACTAATTCCTCTCAGGCTTCCCCCTCTCTCAAATTATTCTGCTCTGGGCTGTACAATTGAGACCTGCTTGTATAGATCCTGTCTCCTTCCCTATGCGTGGGCCTCTGCTTATAGCAGACACTTCTGGCACAAAAACCGAGATGTACTTGGCAATAAAAGTCACATTCTCCAGCCTTGAATTCCAGGTTGACATGCAGTGGGATACTCGCATCGAATGGATGTGAGGTGCAGGTGGCCCGCCAGCAGGTTCTACCACTCCTGCCGCTGTCAATGGGATTTGCTGTTGTCAGCACCCCTCATCTCCGGGAAACCCGTGTGCCGACATGGGAGCGGAATTTCTCACCGGCATTAACAGCCGATAAATCCCGCCCAATATTTATTATCCATTCCTAATTGTATTTGAGAGGATAGTGATGAGCCAGCTTCTTGAACCACTGCCATCCATGTGGTGTACAGCTGTGCTGTTAGGAAGGAGGGATTTTGACCCAGTGAGAGTGAAGGAACAATGATATAGTTTCAAGTCAGGATGGTGGCAAATCCCTCCACCCCTCGCACATCTACTCCATCATTACAGGTCAAAATCCTGGAACTCCTTGCCTAGCAGCACTTCTTGTATACAATTAGGTATGGGCAACAAATGCTGGCCTCGCCAGTGAAGCCCACATCCAGTAAAAATTATTTTTTTAAAAATAGGACTAATAAAAATGGTCACTCAAAGAACATTCAGATTGTGTCAGCCAGTCAGCAGGTTAACCCGCCTTTAATTCTGTTCATGATCCAAGAAGAAATAAAACAATTCCATTAACACCAATCATCTTCAACCAGAAGTGCTGAATGGATGATTAATCTCGGTCCTTAGAACATAGAACAGTACAGCACAGAACAGGCCCTTCGGCCCTCAATGTTGTGCCGAGCCATGATCACCCCACTCAAACCCACGTATCCACCCTATACCCGTAACCCAACAACCCCCCCCCCTTAACCTTACTTTTTTATTAGGACACTACGGGCAATTTAGCATGGCCAATCCACCTAACCCGCACATCTTTGGACTGTGGGAGGAAACCGGAGCACCCGGAGGAAACCCACGCACACAGGGGGAGGACATGCAGACTCCACACAGACAGTGACCCAGCCGGGAATCGAACCTGGGACCCTGGAGCTGTGAAGCATTTATGCTAACCACCATGCTACCCTGCTGCCCGAGGGCTCCTTCCTTAAGTTCCCAGCATAATGGATGCCAGCCTTCAACTAGCTCCATTCACTCCACCTACAATTGAGAAATGGCTGAAGGCACTGGACACTGCAAAGGCTATGGGCCCTGACAACATTCTGGCAATAGTACTGAAGATTTGTGCTCCAGAACTAGACATTCCCCAAGCCAGGTTGTTCGATTACAACCACAACACTGGCATCTACCCGGCAATGTGGAAAATTGCCCAACTATTTCCTGTCCACAAAAATCAGGACAAATCCAACCTGACCAATTGCCGCCCCATCAGCTTCCTCTCGCTCATCAGCAAAGTGACGGAAGAAATCATCGACAGTGCTATCAAACGGCATTTACTCAGCAATAACCTGCTCATTGATACTCAGTTAGTGTTCCACCATTGCCATTTGGTTCGACACCATCCAGGACAACGCAGACTGCTTGATTGGCACCCAACTTAAACATTCATCCCCTCTGCCATTGACACATGGAGGCAGCAGTGTGCACTATTAACAAATTTAGTGCAGCAACTTATCAAGGTTCCTTTGACATCACCTTCCAACCCATGGCCTCGACAACTAGAGGATAAAGAACACCACCACCTGCAATTTCCCCTCCAAGCCACCATCCTGAACTTGAAACTATATCATTGTTCCTTCACTCTCACTGGGTCAAAATCCCTCCTTCCTAACAGCACAGCTGTACACCACATGGACAGCAGTGGTTCAAGAAGCTGGCTCATCACTATCCTCTCGAATACAATTAGGAATGGATAATAAATATTGGCGGGATTTATCGGCTATTCACACCGGCGGGAAATTCTGGTCCCATGTCGGCACACGGGTTTCCCGGGGACGAGGGGTGCTGACACCAGGAAATTTAGTGGAATTTTTTGAATACATTACCAGTAAATAACGGGGAGCCAATGGATTTCCAGAAAGCCTTTGACAAGATGCCACACAAAAAGTTGCTGCATAAGATAAAGATGCATGGCATTAAGGGTAAAGTAGTAGCATGGATAGAGGATTGGTTAATTAATAGAAAGCAAAGAGTGGGGATTAATGGGGTTTCTCTGGTTGGCAATCCGTAACTAGTGGTGTCCCTCAGGGATCCGTGTTGGGCCCACAATTGTTCACAATTTACATAGATGATTTGGTGTTGGGGACCAAGGGCAATGTGTCCAAGTTTGCAGATGACACTAAGGTGAGTGGTAAAGCGAAAAGTGCAGAGGATACTGGAAGTCTGCAGAGGGATTTGGATAGGTTAAGTGAATGGGCTAGGGTCTGGCAGATGGAATACAATGTTGACAAATGTGAGGTTATCCATTTTGGTAGGAATAACAGCAAACAGGATTATTATTTAAACGATAAAATATTAAAGCATGCTGCTGTGCAGAGAGACCTGGGTGTGCTAGTGCATGAGTCACAGAAAGTTGGTTTACAGGTGCAACAGGTGATTAAGAAGGCAAATGGAATTTTGTCCTTTATTGCTAGAGGGATGGAGTTTAAGACTAGGGAGGTTATGTTGCAATTGTATAAGGTGTTAGTGAGGCCACGCCTGGAGTATTGTGTTCAGCTTTGGTCTCCTTACTTGAGAAAGGATGTACTGGCACTGCAGGGTGTGCAGAGGAGATTCACTAGGTTAATCCCAGATCTGAAGGGGTTGGATTACGAGGAGAGGTTGAGTAGACTGGGACTGTACTCGTTGGAATTTAGAAGGATGAGGGGGGGATCTTATAGAAACATTTAAAATTATGAAGGGAATAGATAGGATAGATTCGGGCAGATTGTTTCCACTGGCGGGTGAAAGCAGAACAAGGGGACATAGCCTCAAAATAAGGGGAAGTAGATTTAGGACTGAGTTTAGGAGGAACTTCTTCACCCAAAGGGTTGTGAATCTATGGAATTCCTTGTCCAGTGAAGCAGTTGAGGCTCCTTCATTAAATGTTTTTAAGGTAATGATAGATAGTTTTTTGAAGAATAGAGAGATTAATGGTTATGGTGTTCGGGCCGGAAAGTGGAGCTGAGTCCACAAAAGATCAGCCATGATCTCATTGAATGGCGGAGCAGGCTCGAGGGGCCAGATCGCCTACTCCTGCTCCTAGTTCTTATGTTCTTATGTAATCCCATTGACAACGGCAGGACTGGTAGACCCTGCTGGCGGGCCACCTGCACTTTCGAAAAACACGCGGCGGGGTCGTTGATAAATCCCGGCCATTGTTTTTTTCTTTTGTGCAATGTGGGCTTCGCTGGCATTGCCAGCATTTGTTGCTCATCCTTAATTGCCCCTGAATGATTGGTTTGCTGGGAGACTTCAGAGGCAGTTAAGAGTCAACCATATTGCTGTGGATTTGGACTCACATGCAGGCCAGCTCAGGGTGTGGCGATACGGAGAATCCCACCCACAATTTTCAGCAAGAAATTAAAACAGGATTCTTAAGGGATTGTCTTATAGAGTGGGGTTAACTGGATTGTTCTTTAAAAGTACTCACATGGACCCAAACCATCCCCTCCACAACCTTTGTCATTATATGGTTCCATCCTCTTGTCACATGCCTAGCACCAGATTAATATGAAATAAAGTTATAAGTTAGATCATTGAATATGATTGGAGGGTGAGTAGTTTGTAGAGAGTTGCGTTTGAAAGCCAAGCTAAATTTGATTTTGAAGGTGTTTTTTTGCCCCCCATGAATTTCAAGTAGCAATTATTTTTTTCCAATTAAGGGGCAATTTAGCGTGGACAATCCACCTAACCTGCACATCTTTGGGTTGTGGGGGTGAGACCTACGCAGTCCCGGGGAGAATGTACAAATTCCACACAGACAGTGACCAATGACTGGATCGAACCCGGGTCCTCAGTGGCGTGAAGGCATCAGTGCTAACCACTGTGCCACCATGCCGCCCCACCTGAAGGTGGTGTTGACACTTAAATGACTGCAACAGGTTCACTCTCTGCGTTCGGTAATCACCCGGGAGAGTTTAAGAAAGTTCTCACTGCTCTGAAGTTTCAGAGTGATTAATCCACATTCTTCAAATTCTTGTCACCAGAAACATGTGATTCACAACCAATCAAGGGATCATTTAATGAAAGAACCTCAATACTGAGGGGTTTGGAGATGGTTGCAATCATTGTAACTGATTACAGATCCCATGTTAGTTCATCTTATACAATGAACTCTGTCAGAAGATGGATGATTGCAATATCCAAATACCCTGATCAGGTATTATTCCAAGCTATCATGTTTCCTTGGTGACATTACTTCAAAATCTCATCTTGGCTGCTGTAGAGATCAGCACTATACCAGCTAGAGAAATACAAGAGGGGTCTATTCCAATTATATTTTGTCACAGTTATATTTTAAAATGAGTGTACTTTCTGTTCGAGGTGAGGCTGTGAGACTGATGTCCTTAATAAGCATTTCTTTATTACAAAAACCTCACAAATGTAAAATTAAGTTTCAAATCAAGCTCCGGAGTGTTCTTAAGGGATCATAATCTACTTGGAACAGGAATAGATTGAAGCTTGTCCTGTGGAAGAAAACACCGTTCAACATCTAACCTCCAAGGTAACTTTCCACACACAAAGTTGGTGTTTTTCCCTCATCCCATTGTTCATTGGGAGGTTCGCACGAGCTACTGAAGAAGAAAGCAATGGATGACTGGTGATGATTGATGATTTGATCTATTGTCACATGTGCCGAAGTACAGTGAAAAGTATTTTTCTGCGGCCAAGGGAACGTACACAGCACGTACATAGGAGACAAAAAGAATAATCAACAGAGAACATTGACAAATGGTACATCGACAAACAGTGATTGGTTACATTGTGGATCAAGGGGCCAAACAAAGCAAATAAATGAGCAAGAGCAGCATAGGGCGTCGTGAATAGTGTTCTTACAGGGAACAAATCAGTTGTTGAGGAGTCTAGTAGCTGTGGGGAAGAAGCTGTTCCTATGTCCAGTCAGACTTCTGTACCTTCTGCCTGATGGAAGGGTCTGGAAGAAGGCAATGCCTGTGTGGGAGGGGTCACTGATAATGCTGTCTGCCTTCCTGAGGCAGCGGGAGGTGTAAACAGAATCCATGTGAGGGTGGCAAGCTTGTGTGATGCCTTGGGCTGAGTTCACCACATTCTGCAGTTTCTTGCAAAATGGACTGGAGTTTCCAGCCCCGCCTATGTCAATGGACCTTTGAACGGCTTGCTACATGTTCTGGCCCCGCCCCACTGCGACACAACCAATAACGTCCATTTGTTTTCCTTCCCTCCTCTCCACGCAAAGCATTTCCAACACTCAGAATTTTCTCTCCTTGCAGGAGAAGACAGCGCAGGTCCATGGGGAGAGGCTGTGACCCAGGGGCTGGCCTTTCTGTGCCAGGCACCAGGACAATCACAGGAGGCCGAGGGTGTCAGTAATGACCATGATAGCCTGACCCTCCTGAGGTACTGGTGTTCAGACTTGTTGAGGGAGACGATTCTCCATCTACATTAGGACCCTGAGCTCTTTGGAGATGGATCTCAGTGTCCATCCTCTCTAAGTATGTGACTGAGGAGAAGGTCTTGCTCTTGCTGCTTCTGTTGCTGTTACAATCATAGAATCCATCAGTGAATAAGGAGGCCATTTGGCCCATCAAATCTGCACCAACCCTCTGAAAGAGCACCCTACCTAGGCCCACTCCCTTATAAACCCGTAAACCCACCGAACGTTTGATCACTAAGGGACAACTTACCATGGCCAAAACACTTAACCTACTTTTCTTTGGACTGGGGGAGGAAACTGGAGCTCCCAGAAGATACCCACGCAGACACGAAGAGAAAGTGCAAACTCTTCACAGTTGCCCAAGGCTGGAATTGAAGCTAGGTCCCTGGCGCTGTGAAGCAGCAATGCTAGCCACGGTGCCACCGTGCCACTTCTTGTTCCTCTTGTTCCTCATCAGAGGTTCAGGGTGGAGCTGTACAAGGTTTTCCCATGCTATGAGGAAGGCTGGCAGCAGGGAAGTGCAGCTGAAGGTAAATGCAAGGGCTGTAGCTCTTCAGCTTCACTGATCAAAGACTTTCCAGTCTGTCAGTTTCAGTGAAGAATCTCAATTGGCTTGCAACGCTGCTCAGTTGGTTTAGCTCAGTTGGCTGGACAGCTGGTTCATGATGCAGAGAGAGGACAGCAGCATGGGTTCAATTCCCATACCGGCTGAGGTTATTCATGAAGGCCTCGCCTTCTCAACCTTGCCCTCGTCTGAGGTGTGGTGATCCTCAGGTTAAATCACCACCAGTCAGCTCTCCCCCTCACAGGGGAAAGCAGCCTATGGTCATCTGGGACTCTGGCCACTTTACTTAGTTACTTTTACTGGTCAGGACTGTACAAAGGCCCGGAGATTTAGGAATACCCGGGGGGGTAGGGGGGTTGTTCTCTTTCAGATCCCCACTGATACTGCCAGCCCCACAACCATTTTACTTTCCAACAAACATTAATCGCTGGAGGCTGGCCCTCCACCTCTCATTCGGGAGGAGGACCCTCCTCAGCGAGCTGCCGGCCAATCTGACTGGCAGCAATTCTCTTCTCCCTGCAGCGCCAGAAGCCGCAGTGGACAGGATTGGGACTGCAAGCAGCCCTTGGAGCCCAAGTCCTGGAAGTATAGGTCCAGGTAGGTTTTGGGGGTTGGCGGGGGAATACAAAATTCTGCCTCTCAATGGTTTATAAAATGGTGGAGTTACCTCACATTCCGGCTTAATACTGACCTCTTAATTCATCCTGACATCTGATTAGCCTGGCTCACTGCAGCCACTGATACAATAGCTTCAATTTATTATTAATCAGGAGCCCGGGTCTAGAACATAGAACATAGAACGATACAGCGCAGTACAGGCCCTTCGGCCCTCGATGTTGCACCGACATGGAAAAAAAACTAAAGGCCATCTAACCTACACTATGCCCTTATCATCCATATGCTTATCCAATAAACTTTTAAATGCCCTCAATGTTGGCGAGTTCACTACTGTTGCAGGTAGGGCATTCCACGGCCTCACCACTCTTTGCGTAAAAAACCCACCTCTGACCTCTGTCCTATATCTATTACCCCTCAATTTACGGCTATGTCCCCTCGTGCTAGCCACCTCCATCCGCGGGAGAAGGCTCTCGCTGTCCACCCTATCTAACCCTCTGATCATTTTGTATGCCTCTATTAAGTCACCTCTTAACCTTCTTCTCTCTAACGAAAACAACCTCAAGTCCATCAGCCTTTCCTCATAAGATTTTCCCTCCATACCAGGCAACATCCTGGTAAATCTCCTCTGCACCCGTTCCAAAGCTTCCACGTCCTTCCTATAATGAGGCGACCAGAACTGAACGCAATACTCCAAGTGCGGCCGTACTAGAGTTTTGTACAACTGCAACATGACCTCATGGCTCCAGAACTCAATCCCTCTACCAATAAAGGCCAACACACCATAGGCCTTCTTCACAACCCTATCAACCTGGGTGGCAACTTTCAGGGATCTATGTACATGGACATCGAGATCCCTCTGCTCATCCACACTACCAAGAATTTTATCATTAGCCAAATATTCCGCATTCCTGTTATTCTTTCCAAAGTGAATCACCTCACACTTCTCCACATTAAACTCCATTTGCCACCTCTCAGCCCAGCTCTGCAGCTTATCTATGTCCCTCTGTAACCTGCAACATCCTTCCGCACTGTCTACAACTCCACCGACTTTAGTGTCGTCTGCAAATTTACTCACCCATCCTTCTGCGCCCTCCTCTAGGTCATTTATAAAAATGACAAACAACAGCCCCAGGACAGATCCTTGTGGTACGCCACTCGTAACTGAACTCCATTCTGAACATTTCCCATCAACTACCACTCTCTGTCTTCTTTCAACTAGCCAATTTCTGATCCACATCTCTAAATCACCCTCAATCCCCAGCCTCCGTATTTTCTGCAATAGCCGACCGTGGGGAACCTTATCAAACGCTTTACTGAAATCCATATACACCACATCAACTGCTCTACCCTCGTCTACCTGTTCAGTCACCTTCTCAAAGAACTCGATAAGGTTTGTGAGGCATGACCTACCCTTCACAAAACCGTGCTGACTATCCCTAATCATATTATTCCTATCTAGATGATTATAAATCGTATCTTTTATAATCCTCTCCAAGACTTTACCCACCACAGACGTTAGGCTCACCGGCCTATAGTTACCGGGGTTATCTCTACTCCCCTTCTTGAACAAAGGGACCACATTTGCTATCCTCCAGTCCTCTGGCACTATTCCTGTAGCCAATGATGACCTAAAAATCAAAGCCAAAGGCTCAGCAATCTCTTCCCTGGCTTCCCAGAGAATCCTAGGATAAATCCCATCAGGGACTTATCTATTTTCACCTTGTCCAGAATTGCCAACACTTCTTCCCTACGCACCTCAATGCCATCTATTCCAATAGCCTGGGTCTCAGCATTCTCCTCCACAATATTATCTTTTTCTTGAGTGAATACTGACGAAAAGTATTCATTTAGTATCTCGCTTATCTCCTCAGCCTCCACACACAACTTCCCACCACTGTCCTTGATTGGCCCTACTCTTACCCTAGTCATTCTTTTATTTCTGACATACCTATAGAAAGCTTTTGGGTTTTCCTTGATCCTACCTGCCAAAGACTTCTCATGTCCCCTCCTTGCTCGTCTCAGCTCTCTCTTTAGATCCTTCCTCGCTTCCTTGTAACTATCAAGCGCCCCAACTGAAACTTCACGCCTCATCTTCACATAGGCCTCCTTCTTCCTCTTAACAAGAGATTCCACTTCTTTGGTAAACCACGGTTCCCTCGCTCGACCCCTTCCTCCCTGCCTGACTGGTACGTACTTATCAAGAACATGCAATAGCTGTTCCTTGAACAAGCTCCACATATCCAGTGTGCCCAACCCTTGCAACCTACTTCTCCAACCTACACATCCTAAGTCATGTCTAATGGCATCATAATTGCCCTTCCCCCAGCTATAATTCTTGCTCTGCGGGGTATACTTATCCCTTTCCATCACTAACGTAAAGGTCACCGAATTGTGGTCACTGTTTCCAAAGTGCTCACCTACCTCCAGATCTAACACCTGGCCTGGTTCATTGCCCAAACCCAAATCCAATGTTGCCTCGTCTCTTGTTGGCCTGTCAACATATTGTGTCAGGAAACCCTCCTGCACACATTGTACAAAGAACGACCCATCTAATGTACTCGAACTATATCTTTTCCAGTCAATATTTGGAAAGTTAAAGTCTCTTTCGTTTTCGGTTCACATTATTTTCTCCATTGAATTATTCGCTCTTCCTGCACTTTCTGTCCCCGTGTGAAGCATTTTGCATTTCTTTTTTTGTTTATTTATACATTTAGAATACTCGATTCATTTTTTCCAATTAAGGGGCAATTTAGCGTGGCTAATCCACCTACACTGCACATCTTTGGGTTGTGGGGGTGAAACCCACACAAACACAGGGAGACTGTGCAAACTCCACACCGGCAGTGACCCAGAGCCGGGATCGAACCTGGGACCACGGCACCATGAGGCTGCAGAGCTAACCCATTGCATCACCGTGCTGCCTGCATTTTGTATTTGTTTACATTCAATTTAATCTGCGGCCTGACTGCCCAATTCCCGATTCCATTCTAATCCGGCTGTGTCTTTTCCTGTGCAGCTTTGCACTCTATTACCTTCATCAATACTGTATAGCAATGGGCTGATCTTCACATTTTTAACTTCGGGCATTGGAAGCCAATTGCAACTCCCACTTCCCTTTCCAGAAGAGCTTAGCTAACCCAGTATTGTGTTATGCCACCTTGGCCAAGGGCAGTCAAAATTCCAGCCCCACGTGCCTCAGACCTGACGTCTTTGGCCCTTGGCTGCCCAATAATTATAGTCGCCAGGTTTGTAAGATTAAACACAAATACTTTTTATTAATATGAAGAACTGTAATGAAATATGCAGCAGATACAAGTGGTTAACTATCATCTAATTCCTAATATCCCACCTTAACTTGCCTTCCACCCTCTACACACACACACATATACACACACACGCACAAGACAGACAAACACAGAGGGGACAAGAGGGATGAAAATAATAATAAGTGAAAAGAAAAAGAGTCTTTGTTTCAGATGGTTGTCTTTAAGCAGACTTTCCTTCAAAGTAAGCTTTCAGATTCAGGTCACGTTTGCAGCCTGTAATGCCTGTTGATTATTTCCTTAGGTCTCTGGGAGTCATCCCACTCAGGCAAGTCCAATTACCACCTGTTATCGGGCAGAATACGGCCTTTCGGCCAATTCATTGGCCACCAGCCACCATTTGACCCAGTCCCACTCCATCTCGCATGAGCCACAAAATCTGGGTTCTGCTGTTCAAAGCTAGAGAACCTTACCCCTCAACCTAAAATGGTCAAACTGGCAGAGAAGCTTCTGCTGGGACCCAAGGAGATTAGTAGCCATCTTAATTCAAGGCAAATAACACTGGGGTTGCTGCTCCGGTGCATGGAGGGGGTGGGCTGCCATGGGGGTATAGGAGGCACGGAGCAGGGAAGGTGGCTGCCCATGGACTCGGCTGGGGGGGGGGGGGGGGGGGGGGGGGGGGGGGGGGGGGGGAAGGGTGTCTAGTCACTAATGAGTCCGTCATGTTAACCCCTAGAATGTGTGTTCCCGTTCTGGGGGCAACCCTAGTCCCTGCCTGTCTGCCCTACTGAGCACCCAAAGCTCGCACTGACCGCAGAGGCCTCTGGCCATGTGGCTGAAGGCTATTGCAATCGTAGCTAAATGAGCACCTCACATTTCCCAAGTGGAGCCTTGTAGGCAGGCGGTCCATGTAGCATTCGGGGGTTATCTCCTAGCATCACAATCAGACCGTTGCCTGGACACTGTGCCTGAACACTGCAGGAAGCAATACCATGGACACAGCGGCCAACATCCTGGCTGGGCCCCTACACTGGGAACATTACTGCGGCAGGAGGGTGGGGGACTGCACCGGGAGGGGACCTACGCCTGGTCCAGGTAACGTTATGTGCGGGTATCTGGGGTACAGGATGTGGGGCTGGGGGTGTGTGGGCAGGGCGTGCCGGGGGGAGGGGGGGGGAGCATTGGGGGAGACTGGAGGGTCCCGCGGTGGAAGACACCACTGGTTGTCAGCGTCACACTCTTTCCCAATTCCTTACAGATATTGAATGATATTTTGGACCCCGCGGAACTTGCCCTCATGGTGCTGCTGGCAGGCCAAGCAGCCAGATGCTGGGGAAGGCGCAGGCAGCAGCATCAACAGAGACTCGAGGCGGCGGCTCGAGTGCAGGGCTCTGCCCCACACCCTGAGGACCTGGCTACCCATAAGGCCAGGGAGAGACCAGAAGGAGAGGCCCGTGATGGCTCGAGGTGTACAGGCATTGCTGTTCTTTTGAACAGATGACAGGCAGCGAGTGTTGAAGGAGGGGACACCTGTGCCATGTCCTCGCAGACTTGGCATCACGTGGAGGAGGATACCTGCTCCGGGTGGGTGTCAACGTCACCGCAGCCCTGAATCTTTGCACCCCAGCATCATTCCAGTGCTCGAGTGGGGACTTGTGCGGCATCTCACAAGCTACAGCGTTGTGAGGTCACAGGTGCACTATCTGCCCGGGCAGAAAACTATATCAACTTTGATGTGGACCAGGTCCAACAAGATACCCGGGCAACAGGATTCTCTGCCATCGCCGGGATGCCCCAGCTCCAGGGGATAATAGATGGCACGCATGTCGCCTTGCACTCACCAGGCCACCTGGGAGGGCCCTACATCAACAGGAAGGCGTTCCATCCCCTGAACATCCAGCTGATGTGTGACCACCAGATAAGCATCATGCACATGTATGCATGTTCCCAGGGAGTGTGCACATTCCCAACCTCTTCAAGGACCACACCAGGATGGCCAGTTGGCCTTTGGGGTTGAGGGGTATCTGCTGAGGACCTGACTAATGTCACCAGTATGGATGTTGGTGATTGATGCGGATACACAATACAAGGCCCATGAGGCCACCCAGTCTGTCATTTAGTGCTGTATCGCACTGCTCAAAATACAGTTCCGATGCCTCGACCGCTGTGGTGGTTCTCTCCAGTACACCTGCCAGAGGGCCATCCGCTTTGTGGTGGTCTGCTGTGCCCTCCACAATGTGGCACAGCAGCGGGGCAACGTGCTGGAGGTGGAAGGGGAGGAATATGTGGCCACCTGAGGGAAATGGAGAAGGAAGAGGGCAAGGAGGGGCCGGACTAGAAGGAACTGGAGGAAGAGCCGGCCCAGATGGAGGATGAAGGACGGGCAGCAGCGGCAAGGGTCCAGCAGGGTCAGGGAAGCACCCATCCTCACACACTTCACATAGGATGTGGCCTCGTCCATCATTCCCCCTCTCCACACCCCCCCTTCCCACCTCCAGAGTGTTGTGACTGTGTCGACATTGTCAGCGTGTTACTGCCGAGGCCCGGGGGGAGGGGGGGGGGTGATGATAACCCGCAGAGAGCTGAGCACCACTGTTCCTCAATCTATGCCAGAGTCTGACTCCTGCCTGTCTGCTGAGTGCTCACTCACACCCATCACCATCACGCAGTGTGCCGGGGGGAGGGGTGGGGGGGGGGGGGGGGTGCAGGGAGCAGCAGGGAGCAGCAGGAGCCCAGGACCCCCATGTCCGGGGAGATGGGGCATAGGATTGGTGGTGGCCCTGAATAGTGGAAGAAAGTGCGGTGCGAGGTGCCGATATTTTACTTGGTTTCACAAAGTGTCCACCACTGCTCCACTTTCCTGATGGCGCCGGCCTCTTCCCCACCCCTCCTGAAGCCTCCCCCCACCCCACCATGCAAACTCCCCCCCTTACCCTCTACCCATCCCCTTTACCCCACTACCCCCACTGCCTTCTTAGTGATCCACGATGAGCTTCCGTGCTCTACCGCTGTGTCTAGGTGACTCCCCAAGATACACATCAGAGGTGGAGAGGGTGGCACGGTGGTGCAGTGGTTAGCACTGCTGCCTCACTGCGCCGAGGTCTCAGGTTTGATACCGGTCCTGGGTCACTGTCCGTGTGGAGTTTGCACATTCTCCCCGTGTTTGTGTGGGTTTAGCCACGCTAAATTGCCCCTTAATTGGAGAAAATGAATTGGGTACTCTAAACTTCTGAAATAAAGAGGTGGAGGCATCCAGCTGCTTATCACCTCCTGTGGCCCTGAATACCCCTGGCGGCCTTCCTCTGGGGCCAGAGGACCCAGCGCACTTGCCAGCGGCACATGCCGCACCACACCGCACTGTACTAGGTGCTGACAGTGAGACACCAGAGGGGTGGAAATCGAGGGAGCTGGTGGCTGCCTCTATAATCTCCCGGGCCTGTTCCTCACAGGGGGTGAGGACCACCGCCAGTCTGGGCCCTCTCCCATTGGTTGTGGGTCAGCCTCTCCTGTGGGGACATCGTTAGCTGCACATGTGATTACTCGCCAGGGTAGGGGGGGCTTGTGGCTTGTGGGAGGGGCCTTGGGGGATGTCAATATGGAGGGATGGGGACGATCGGAGGGAGTATGTGGGGGGGATTGGGGGTTTGGTGCAAACTCACCCCCAAAGGCCCCCCCCCCCACCCCCACCTCCGCCGGCCCGGTGGAGGTCATTGACCTTGCAGCACTGGGTGCTGGTCATCCTGGTCACACCCCCTGAGGTGACGGCCGCTGCCACTTCCTCCTAGGCAGCCGTGGTTGCCCTGTGGCTGACCCTCCTGGACCCTCGGGGGAACCGCGCATCCCATCTCGCCTCCATTGCGTCCAACAATCATCCCAGGTTGGCGCAACCAAACCGGGGGGCTGCTCTCTGTGACAGCATGGCTGGGATTCTCTGAAAAAGTGGCTGAGTGTTGACGCCGGCATCAACGGGCCTCTTGGCCCAGCGATTTTGTTGCCCACAGGGGGCCAGAACTGCGCTGGAGTTCTCTGCGCTGCTCCAGCTGCCATACGTGGCCCTGCACTGCTCGTCACGGGTCCGCACATGTGTGCAGCGGCTGCTTGCGCGCTGGCACCGCACAACATGGTGGAACCACACAGCGGACCGGCATGGAACAAGGTAGGCCTCCCCCGGATCATGCGCGCCTCCAAACGGTGGCCCCCCGAACGCGGGCCTGGCCGTCGTGGAGGTCCCTCCCGGAGTCTGATCCTCCACCAGGACGGCCACCGAGGCCGCGGGTCTGAGCTCCGGCCGGATGGAACTGTGTCAGAACCATGGCAGTGGGAACTTGGCATGTCAACCGTGGAGAATCGCCGCGGGGCCTCTTTCATCAGCCGCCGACCGGCGCCACATCAAATGCACATGCACATGCCCGTGACGAGCAGTGCAGGGCCACGTATGGCAGCTGGAGCAGCGCAGAGAACTCCAGCGCAGTTCTGGCCCCCTGTGGGCAACAAAATCGCTGGGCCAAGAGGCCCGTTGATGCCGGCGTCAACAATGCTGCATGCGATTCTCCGGTTGCTGGAGAATCGTGTCCTGGCGTCAGATTGGCATCGCGGCCCGTCTTGGTGTCATCTCAGCCGCTGGCTCGGAGAATCCTGGCCCATGGCTGCAATCAGAATGGGGTTGGCTGTGCAGGAGCGGTTTAAGTGCTGCTGTCACTTGTTAGCATGGGGCTAGGTGAGCGCGGTTCCGAGTAAATCAGCCAGCAAACCATGATTTTCTGCGTGAATCCCGTGGGACCTCGATAAATGGGCTAAGTAACGTTTTATGGTGGTGACATCATCCCCAGATTGAGCGCAGGGAAGCTCGGGGCATTTCACGCTCACTGCCATATTTAGAATCTTTTCCATCAAATTGTGCCCCCTTTGTTTGCTAACTGTATTTAAAAGTGGATTTTGACCTGAGATGGGGTTTGCCTGAGTGGAGATAAAAGATAAGAGTTAGGAGTTTGTGTTTCATTGTTAAGCATCATCTAACAGGTAATTGTAAGCTGTTTTCTTGTATGATGTTAAAGCTATTTTAATCCTGTGTTAGTAATAAAGTTTGTTTCAATATATCATAGCCCTGTTTTATTTGTGAAATCACTCCTGGAGCTAATTACATTCTTACAAATTAATATAGAATATTGGACTTTCTGTTTGGTATCCTAGCAACCGTTGGGGCCTGTTCCAGGATCGTAATATGTCCAAGATGTATATAGTTTGCACATTAAGTTGCCAGAACAGGGACAACGCAACCCACACACACAGTTTCAAAAGATTCACATCTGAAGCAGGGATTAATCATTTAAAAAAAAAAGATCCTATTTTAGATTAAGTAGAGAATTATCTTATCTACATTTTGTAAACTTGCCAAGTCTAAAGCAATTTGAATGAAGTGTAAAACTGCAGCATTACAGCAACCTCACTGAGCTAGAACTGTCGGATCTTAGTCTCTGAAAATAATTTCTTACAAGCCTATTTAAATAACACATCAAGAAATTAATACCATGCCCTAAAGCAAGAAATATATAAATCTTCTAATGAACCTCATTAAAATGTTAATTTGTCTAAAGCTGATTTCTCTGCTCGTTAGATTCCCTTCTAAATATAATTGAGTGTGATAGAAATTAAATATTGCCGGACAGCACATCTTTAGCTTTCACAATGGACTCATTTGGTTCAAATCTTGTTACCACTGCCTTCCAGCATATGGAGCAGCTACTCTTCAGATGGGACATCTAGTTACACTGACAGTGCAGTCAGGCAAAGAAATCCAAAGGTTAATAAGGCCTAATTCTAGGTGTAACTCTGGTGCTAACATTGGGCTCCTGTCCCCTCAGGATGGGCTGCGCAAACATTGGCAGCATGTGAGGCAATGCATTTTGGAAGGTCTCATACAGGTGAGAAATATACAGTAAATGGCAGAACCCTGAAGAGTGATGACAGGCAGAGGGATCTGGGTGTGCAGGTACACAGGTCACTGAAACTGGCAACGCAGGTGGAGAAGGTAGTCACCTTCATTGGCCGGGGCATTGAATATAAAACTTTGGCAAGTCATGCTGCAGCTGTATAGAACCTTAGTTAGGTCACACTTGGAATATATGTTCAATTCTCATCACCACACTACAAGAAAGATGTGGAGGTTTTGCAGAGGGTACGGAAGAGGTTTACCAAGATGTTGACTGGTGTGGAGGGCATTAACTATGAGGAGGGGTTGTTATCAGACTCCTGAATGGCTGTCTTATGGACTGAACCGATCTCTTCACACAACTTCTCTACTGAACAGTACTGCACTCCGTATCATTACACCCACTGCCTGTGCCTGTGTATTTGCAGTGTGCATTGTGGATAGCACAATGGCTTCACAGCTCCAGGGTCCCAGGTTCGATTCCGGCTTGGGTCACTGTCTGTGCGGTGTCTGCACATCCTCCCCGTGTGTGCGTGGGTTTCCTCCGGGTTCTCCGGTTTCCTCCCACAGTCCAAAGATGTGCAGGTTAGGTAGATTGGCCATGCTAAATTGCCCTTAGTGTCCAAAATTGCCCTTAGTGTTGGGTGGGGTTGCTGGGTTGTGGGGATGAGGTGGAGGTGTTAACCTTGGGTAGGTTGCTCTTTCCGGGAGCCGGTGCAGACTCGATGGGCCGGGAGGCCTCCTTCTGCACTGTAAATTCTATGTTCTATGTACCGTATATACTCGCGTAACATGCGACTTTTGAGCACCTAATTTGAAGCCTAAATTTCGGGGGTCGCATGATACGCGAGGTACAAAAATCGCGGGTGTGAAATGCTGGCCAAGATAAGTCACATAGCATCCAGCTGGCTTTACTAGCGTCGTTCAGCCACTTGCCGTTTCCATTCATAAAAACATGAATGGAAACGTCAAGTGGCTGAACATCTGCCCATCAGAATACTACTCTTCAGATTTTGACCACAGCATTCTGATGGGAAGATGTTCAGCTACTTGACGTTTCCATTCATGTTTTTATGAATGGAAACGGCAAGTGGCTGAACGACGTGAGTAAAGCCAGCTGGAAAGCTGTTCGAATCGCGAACAGCTTTCACAGCAGAATCCACTCTGCAGAAACCACACACAATTATACCATTTGGAAGTTTTAGTTTCCAAAATTAATTTCCAAAAAAGTGACTCGCATGATACATGAGGTATACCATAAAATCATGTTTTGGGGACGAAAATTTAGGGGTCGCATGATACGCGAGATCGAAGGATACGCGAGTATATACGGTATTTATGAATGTTCTATGTTTTTTTCATGTATGAAATGATCCATCTGGACTGGACGCAGAACAATACTTTTCACTGTACTTCGGTACATGTAACAATAAATCAAATCCAAATTCAAATAAACTTGGTTTGTTCTCACTGGAACGACAGAGGTCGAGAGGCAACCATTTAGAAGTCCACAAAATTATGAGTTGTATGGACAGAGTAGATAGTTAGAAGCTTTTCACAAGGGTGGAAGAGTCAATTAGTAGGGGACATAGGTTTAAAGTGCGAGGGTAAAATTCAGAGGAGATATGCAAGAGAAGTTTTTTACACAGCGGGTAGTGGGTGCCTGGAACTCACTGCCAGAGGAGGTGGTGGAAGCAGGTATGAGTTTAAGGGGCATCTTGACAAATACATGAATAGGATGGGAATAGAGGGATACGGACCCTGGGAGTGTAGAAGGTTTTAGATAGACGGGCAGCATGGTTGGTGCAGGCTTAGAGGGCCGAAGGGTCTGTCCCTGTGATGTACTTTTCTTTGTTCTTTGTATTCCCAACTGAGGATATAAGACAATCAACGCAAGTGTTTGTGATTCCCCCATGGTGGAATAGGACAACTTTTGGCATTAAAGTTGAAGTTTGAAGTATGTGCTTTGGGGGAAGGTGCTCTGACAGAACCTGAAAACAAGTGTGGCCTACCTAAGGTTCTATACCACTGCAACACAGTAGCACAGTGGTTAGCACAGTTGCTTCACAGCTCCAGGGTCCCAGATTCGAATCCCGGCTTGGGTTACTGTCTGTGCGGAGTCTGCACATTTTCCCCGTGTTTGCGTGGGTTTTCTCCGGGCGCTCCAGTTTCCTCCCACAGGCCAAAGATGTGCAGGTTAGATGGATTGGCCATGCTAAATTGCCCTTAGTGTCTAAAAAGGTTAGGAGGGGTTATTGGGTTACGGGGATAGGGTGGAAGTGAGGGCTTAAGAAGTGGGTTGGTGAAGACTCAATGGGCCGAATGGCCTCCTTCTGCACTGTGTGTTCTATGTTCTAAGATGCATGAAGGAATCTATTTTCATTTTATTAATGGTAAGTAGACCTTTTCATAATAGATTGGACTCGAGACATAAGAACATAAGAACATAAGAACTAGGAGCAGGAGTAGGCCATCTGGCCCCTCGGGCCTGCTCCGCCATTCAATTAGATCATGGCTGATCTTTTGTGGACTCAGCTCCACTTTCCGGCCCGAACACCATAACCCTTAATCCCTTTATTCTTCAAAAAACTATCTATCTTTACCTTAAAAACATGTAATGAAGGAGCCTCAACTGCTTCACTGGGCAAGGAATTCCATAGATTCACAACCCTTTGGGTGAAGAAGTTCCTCCTAAACTCAGTCCTAAATCTACTTCCCCTTATTTTGAGGCTATGCCCCCTAGTTCTGCTGTCACCCGCCAGTGGAAACAACCTGCCCGCATCTATCCTATCTATTCCCTTCATAATTTTAAATGTTTCTATAAGATCCCCCCTCATCCTTCTAAATTCCAACGAGTACAGTCCCAGTCTACTCAACCTCTCCTCATAATCCAACCCCTTCAGCTCTGGGATTAACCTAGTGAATCTCCTCTGCACACCCTCCAGCGCCAGTACGTCCTTTCTCAAGTAAGGAGACTAAGTTGATCTTCTCATTGCTAAGCAAAACACACAGGCCCATAATTAAGCCTTTGCAGAAGAAAGCCTGCTCCTAACTAGCGACATCTGCACCTCTGGGGAAAAACTGGGGCTGAGAGAGATATTTACGGTCCTTTTGAATATCGCACATAATAAATGTAGGCATGGCTGAGGTGCGTGCATTCTCACCTCTGGGTTAGAAAGTTTTGGGTACGAATCTCATTACAGAGGCTTCAGTGTATAATCCAAGCTCAAATCAGTGAAGTACTGAGGTTTGCAGCATTGTCAAAGGTGCAGTCTTTTGGGTGAAACATTAAATTGAGGCCCCATTTTCCCTCCCAAGGCACCGTTTGAAGACAGCATCGGAGTTCTCCCAGTGCCCTGGCAAATATCTATAATCTTCAAAGCAGATTATTTTGTGATCAATCTATTGGAACCCACTGTCTGGAAACAGGCTGCGCAGGCTATCAAAGAGTAGAGAAAAGTCATTTAACGTGTCTATTTACAGTGAGGCTGCCCATGGTTTCAACATTCTTGCAGCCATTGTTTGCTATTTTATACACAAGCCACAACAAGATTATGAAGAGCATGGACAGGGTGGATAGGGAGCAGCTGTTCCCCTTAGTTGAGGGTCAGTTATGAGGGGAGACAAGTTCAAGGTGAGGGGCAGGAGATTTAGGGGGTATTTGAGAGAAAATATTTTTACCCAGAGAGTGGTGATGGTCTGGAATGCACGTCCTGGGAGGGTGGTAGAGGCGAGTTGCCTCACATCCTTTAAAATGTACCTGAATGAGCACTTGGCATGTCAAGGCTATGGGTCAAGTGCTGGCAAATGGGATTAGGTAGGCAGGTCAGGTGTTTTTTGTGGTGTCGGTGCAGACTCGATGGGCCAAAGGGCCTCATCTGCGCTGTGCGATTCTGTGACATCCATGTGAAAATACCTGCTTTTCCTGAAAGCTTTGCGAAATCAAAAAATGTGGAAGACAAGGGAATTCTTGCCAATTCAGGAAAGGTTTTTTTTACAACGCCTGTGAGTGAATGGCAGTTGCTGAAATAGTACTGAAATTTCTTGAACTAATCAGTGGTAATTTTCTTGAAAGTTGCCTGGCAGTTCTTTGAAAGTTTAGTGGATTTATTGATGACATAACTGTGATGAAGACCAGTCTGGATTTTAGCAGCAAAGCATTGAGGTTTTACAACATCCAATCTCAAAGATTTAGTTCTAACCAGGTTACCACATCCAACACAGAAGAACCGAGTTATTTTGTGACATTGAGACTACCTATTGACCTAGCTCAGTAGTTAATACTGTGATGTTAGCAACCACTGAAATGCAGGATGCTGGATTCTCTGCCATATTTAAACCGATCATTAAGTTTCTATTAACTGTCAAGAGGATCAGTAGCCGATGAACACAGATCTAAGATAATCCATAAAGGAACCGGGTTAAGAAGCGGATGTGCTTTTTTTACACAGCACAGGTATAAAAATAATAGAATTCCTTTTAAAGGAGAATGGAAAATCACATCTAAAATGCAACAATATAAACTTGAGTATAATTTGGATTAGTGAGAGGTTATTCACTTTGGAAGTAAAAACAGGAAGGTTGTAAATTGAGAGACGAGAGTGTGCAGTGGGACCTGGGAGTGTGCAGCAGGACCTGGGTGTCCTTGTGGACCAGTCACTGAAGGTAAGCATGCAGGTGCAGCAGGCGGTAAAGAAGGCTAATGGTATGTTGGCTTTCATTGCGCGCGGTTTTGAGTATAGAAACAGAGATGTGTTGCTGCAATTATACAGGGCCTTGGTGAGACCACACCTGGAGAATTGTGTGCGGATTTGGTCTCCTTTTCTGAGGAAGGATGTTCTTGCTCTTGAGGGAGTGTAGTGAAGATTTACCAGACTGATTACAGGGATGGCAGGACTGTCATATGAGGAGAGATTAACAAGGTTAACATTGTTCTCGCTGGAGTTCAGAAGAATGAAGGGGGATCTCATAGAAAACTTCTAAAGTTCTAACAGGACTAGACAGGGTAGATGCAGGGAAGATCTTCCCGATGGTGGGTGGGTCCAGAACCAGGGATCACAGTCTGAGGATTCAGGGTAAACCATTTCGGACAGTGATAAGGAGACATTTCTTCACCCAAAGAGTGGTGAGCCTGTGGAATTTATTGCCATAGGAAGTAGTTGATGCTAAAACATTGAATATATTTAAGAGGCGGCTAGATATAGCACTTGGGGAGAATGGGATCAAAGGGAGAAAGCAGGGGCTAGTTTAGCACAGTGGGCTAAATAGCTGGCTTGTAATGCAGAACAAGGCCAGCAGCACGGGTTCAATTCCCATACCGGCCTCCCCGAACAGGTGCCAGAATGTGGCGACTAGGGGCTTTTCACAGTAACTTCATTGAAGCCAACTTGTGCCAATAAGTGATTATTTTTATTATTAGGCTATTGAGTTGTGATCAGCCATGATCATGATAAATGGCAGAGCAGGCTCGAAGGGCCAAAAGGCCTCCTCCTGCTCCTATCTTCTATGTATCTATGTATCTATGAGTAGTCAGCTTGGATTTCAAAAGGAAAAATCATGCTTGAGCAACCTCAGTGATTTTTTGAAGATGTAACCAAGAGAATAGACATGGGTCATGTAGTCGATGTTAAAAATCTAGATTTCCAAAAGGCCTTTCACACGGCACCATAAAACACAAATTCTAATTTTGTGGATAACATCAAATGGGCCTGCGTGTGTTTGTGGGGTTGAGGATAGTCAATACTGAGGAAGATTGCAACAAATTTCAAGAGGACATTATTACTATTACAGCCTTTGATCCAGAAGAGATAACAGGAAGGAAAATTTCTAATTATTCTGCACTTATAAAAAAGTATTTGAAAAGGACTTGGAAGATTGCTAGCACTTGTAAAGGGGTCAATTGTAATTTTTGGATATTAAGAAATACTGATCCATATGACCTGGTGATACTTGACCTTGAAGCAGTTCCAATAGGAAGAAAGTTCAAATACGGAGGATGTGCGGTGCACAGAAGAACACACAGGCAAAAAGAGGAAACAGAAGAGGTGGCAGCTGCCTGCAGATAAACAAACAAGTCATTGAAGGGAAAGAGAAAATGCTGGAAAATCTCAGCAGGTCTGGCAGCATCTGTAGGGAGAGAAAATAGCTAACGTCGCGAGTCCAATGACTCTTTGAAAGGGACTGGAATTCTGCTTGAAATTTCTATCTGAAATTGGGTACAAATGGGCTAGACAACCTTCTCAGGCCATGAGATGATCTCTGAGTTGCGTGGTAGTACAGAACTTGAGTATTGCTCAAAAAAGGAACATGCTATGAAAGTTTTTCATCTTGCACTCTTCAGGGCAGGATCTCATGAATACCAAATCTCAAAGAGAACAGCAATTTATACTACTTGAGAAGAGGGTACTGATTAACTGGCAGGAGACTTAGATTGGTAGAGACATTTTCATGGAGAATACATCAGGGAAAAGTTAACTGCCAAGGTTTCCATCCATGGTTCATTCCCCATGGCAATACTTTGACAAATTTGAGTCGACTTGCCTGGCTTGAATCTAAACAAAAGCTCAGCAGTTAACTCTTCCCTGGTGTATTCTCCATGACAATACCTCTACAAATTCAGAGTCCATTTACCAGCCAATATTCTCAAGATTGGGGAATCACAGAATTGTTACAGCACAGAAGGAGGCCATTCAGCCCATGATGTCTACCCTGGCTCTCCGAATATGCACCCCTCCTAGTGTCATTTTGCTGACATTTTCCGATAATCCTGGACATTGTTTCTTTTCAGTAATAATCCAGTTCCCTCTTGGATGACTTTATTAAACCTGGCTCCACCATACTGTCAGGCAGTATAATCCAGATCCTATCCACTCGTTATGCAAATACATTTTTTCTCATTTTATTTTTGCTTCTTTTACCAATTACTTTAAAACTGTGCCTTCTAGTTCTTGATATGGGAATAATTTCTCCCTATCTTTCCTGCCCATGTCTCATGCCTCATGATTTTGAATAGTTCTATGAAATCCCCTCCCTGCTTTCTTTCCTCCGAGAGTCCAACCTCCTCAATCTATTTTCATAAATGAAGTCTTCAAGCTCTGGAATCATTCTTATAAACCTCGTCTGTATTCTCTCCAAGGCTTTGACATTTCCCCTAAAATATAGCGGCCAGAGCCATACACAATACTCCAGCTGAAGTCTAACTGGTATCTTATACAAGCTCAACGTAATCTCCTCGCTCTTGTACTTTATGCTCCTATTTGCATGGCAAATTGTTGTTCACTTTGTGATTTGGTATTGTTGCGAATCTGTCCAGATGAGTACAAGGCAGAAAACTTTGACAGCATGTTTTTTTCTCTTCAGCACTTCTCGAGATAGTCTCTGTTGCATCTGCTGTTCCATGTGTAATTTTAATTGGTACAAACCATTATGTTCCTTTTAATTTATGTTTAATTTACATTGATTCTGGCGTGTATTGAAATAAAAGTTACAAGAATTGAAATCTTGTTCGGTCAAGCCTTCATTTGGCCTTTATTTGGTAAATCTGTTTATTTTGGATGGCTGATCACCACGGGGATCGTAACAATACAATTGCAGAATGGTTACATAATTAGCAAATTAATCTTGTAGCGATAAGTGGGAGGGAGTATATTTTGGTAAGGACACGAGGTCAGATGTTAAATGGAGTGGCGAAGCGAAGGGATTTGGGAGTCTAAATACACAAATCACTGCAAGCAGTGCTGTAGGTTAACAAGGCCATAAAAACAAGCATGAGAATTTATTTCTAAAGAGATAGAATTAAAACACAGGGAAGTTATTTTGAACTTTTGTCGAACATTGTTGAGTTCATGTCACCATATTATAAAAAGGATATCGAGATTATAGTGAGGGCATGGATAAAATTCCAAGAATAATACAGAAGTGTGAGATTATGGGCGCGAGTCAACAAAAAGGTTTCAAAGTCCGGTTTTGGTCGCATTTGGCGGTTGTTTCGTGATGGCCTCAATGGCAAGATCGTGGCCCATATTCAACAGCATTTAACGTCAAAAATGAGTCCAAACAAGATTCTCATTATTATTGTCTGATTCGCCCGACTCGTGCCTCCTCGCCACTAACAAGGGGGAGCTGCTCTTTTAAATGCTCCCTCGCCAATTACTCCCAGTCAACTCACAGCACGGCAGTGCTCAGAGATGCTCCTTGCTTTGGGGATGCCGACCTTACAAGGCTTCTTGACGCTGTGAATGGAGGCAGGCCATCCTGTTCCCCGAGGGGGTCAGAGAACCAGCAGCAGGGTCAGCAATGCCGCCTGGGAAGCAAAGGCAGGGGCTGTCAGTTCGGGCAGCATGACAAGGAGGAAGGCCATCCAATGTCAGAAGAAGACAAACGACCTCCAATGAGCTGCAAGGGTAAGTTTCCACCTCACTCCTGGCATCAGTTCCGCCTCCCATGCCTCAAATTCCCAACTCCAAACCCCCTGAATCACTGGACAACACCTCACACCCTCCCCACATCCGATCTTCATGATTGTTCCTGAGAACCCCCTGGCATCCACCAGAGCAATCCTATCATGCCCAGGTGTGGTGCCCACACATGCCACCTGCTATAGATCCCCCGACCCTTCAAGCGTGTGGCTCACAATGCCCTCTCTTTGTCCCTGCAGGAGACGATAGCCCATAATAATGAAAAACAGACAAGGCAGGGGGGATGGAATCCCAGAGATTTGAGTCCTCACCCTTCTATGCGGAGCGGGCCCTGGAAATCACAGAGTAGACCGAGGAGAGAGCGGTCACCAGCAGCGAGCTTGGCCAGCATCAGAGAGGTGAGGATCTGCTGTCCCTTCCCCCAGGTGACCTGTCTCAAGTGAGTTGTTCATGTCAGACAAAATGATCCTGCCCTCTGACTGACCACATGTCCATTGTATCGCAGGATCTCCATCTGGAGGTAATCCAGTTGCCCTTCCTTCCCATGGAGCCCCCCAAGGCCCTAAACACCATCAGGGAGGAGGTAGCGCTGGAGGCCAACCCAAGGGCCTATCACCAAGGAGACGACTGCGGGCTCCATTTCTTCCAAATTCCCACCTCCTGTCACCGACGCAACTTAAGAGCAGTGGGGAGGACAGGGTGGCAAGGTGAAGCCAGTGACACTGGTAAGTCAGAAGAGCTTATGAACACAGCCTCGTCCCAGAGGAATCTAGAGATGATGAGGGCCTCCCTGCTTCTCCTGGCATGTTGGAGCCATGCGGCCACCTGTCGTCCATCCTTCGGCTCATCTTTGAGCTCGCCCTCCTGCCCCACCTGCATCGCCTCATCATTCACATCCTCCTCCTCAGTCGAGGCCACATTTCCCTCCGCCTCAGACAAGACTGCCCGTCCCTCCGCCTCCTCCTCCTCCTTCAGTATGTCGCCCTACTACTGTGCCAGATTTTGCAGGCCACGGCATACTACAACAAACCAGTAGGGGGGATACTGTAAGACACCACTAGAGTGGTCAAGGCATCAGAACCACATTTTCAGCAGTCCGATACTCAATGACGGCATGTGTGGAAATGTAGGACTCATTATAACGGGTCTCCGCCTCGGTCTCAGCCATGACTTCAGTGGGTAGCCCTTGTCCCCGAAAAGCCAACCTGTCATCCTGGGGTGGTCTTCAAAGACACCGATGATCTCCTTGTGCCCCAGGATGTACCTGTCATGCATGCTCCCAGGGTAGCGGGCACACGCGTGCATGATTCCGAGGCGGTGGTCACACATGATCTGAACATTCAGTAAGTGGAAACCCTTCCCGGAGCACTGGTACAGCAGCTCCGGTGCCTTTGAGCTGCATGCTGGGAAATGGAAATGGTTACTTACTTCCCCTCAGTAACCAATGCGCCAGCTTCACATTTTTAAAAAGGAGTACTAAACCACGCCTGATTGACTTCCTGCTGAGGAGTTGAGTGATTCCAGGGAGGAGACTGTTGTCTTATGAATGGGATTGAAATGATTGCAAATGAGGGTTAATGGTTTTCCCGCCAATTTTGTGTGAGATCCGGAACTCGGCATTGGGAGCGCACTGGATGAATTGCAAAATAGTTCATGTCTGTCATAAATCTCGATTTTGCCCTCTCCAACTATTCACCCCATCCTCCCTGGGCGCAACGCGCTTGCTTAATCGCGCCTTATATCAATCAGAAAAAATGGAAAGGCTGGGTCTCTTCTCGAACAGAAAAGGCAGCAAAATCTCCGAAGGAAATCTTTAAAGTTAGGAAACGTTTTGATAGCATAATGATTTTTTTCCCTTTGAGATGGGAATTGGGACTTGGGCCATTTTCCTGATATCCGACCTCTTGAGCTGCCGTGCTCAGCCCACAGAGTTTGGAGTGGACTGGAGTGGAGGCTGCGTGTTGCATGAGGGAAAAATGGGAACTGAGGTGGGCGAATGCCAAGGCAGGCAGGTTAGAAGGGTGGCACAGTGGTTAGCACTGTTGCTTCACAGCTCTAGGGTCCCAGGTCTGATTCCTGGCTTGGGTAACTGTCTGTGCGGGGTCTGCACGTTCTCCCCGTGTGTGCGTGGGTTTCCTCCGGGTGCTTCGGTTTCCTCCCACACTCCAAAGATGTGCAGGTTAGGTGGATTGGCCATGCTAAATTGCCCCTTAGTGTCCAAAACGTTAGGTGGGGTTTCTGGGTTACGAGGATAGGATGGAGGTGTGGGTTTAAGTGGGGTTCTCGTTCCAAGGGCCAGTGCCGACTCGATGGGATGAATACCTCCTTCTGCACGGTAAATTCTATGATTCTATGATTCCTTTCCCTGAGACATTGGTCCAATTCTATAAATAGGTGAGAGGCTCTCTCACCTTCACCCAAAACCCTCACCCAACCCCCACCCCAGACCCCATGTGTCCCCCAATCCCATATCTACTGTGTCCCCATAATTCTTCCGTATTTCCCATGCCCCATGATCCCCACAAGTCCTCCATATTCACCCAGCCATATCAACACTCATCCCTTCATCCCCTAATCTCCTTTACCCTCTCACCCCCTACTTCCTGCATCCCATTTATTCAGTATCCACCGTACAATATGAACATATGAAATAAGAGCAGAAATAGGCCATTTGGCTTTCGACCCTGCTCCCCGTTCAATAAGATCATGACTGATCTGTTTGCGTTTTGAATTCCTCATTCCCATCTACCTCAGGTAATCTTTTATTAGCTTTTCTAAAATAATCTATCGACCTCCACCTTAAAAATATTCAATGACCCTGCCCCCATTGCATTCTAATTACATCTGGAAGCAGTTAAGTTGAAAAGCTCATAAAGCTGTCAGAATAAGCAAATATAACTTGAATAGGCATTTCAAAACTATTATGCTCTTCAGAAGCTTATACATCTATCAAAACTTTGAAACAGCCAAAAGATATCTGAGTTCTTCTGCAAAGAAAGAATGAAAGGGAAGACATAACAATTATCTTTGAATCACAGACTGGATTAGCCTTTCAATATTGCCCAATGCAGAATAACACTTTATCCAATGGATAATCGGTTCCATTCTAATGCATCTGAAAACTTTTCTACTTTTACAATGCTGTTCTTTCACTTGACAGCTTTCCATTTGTCAGTAGTAATAACCTGGCAACCATTTTATTTAATGGTCACTTACCTTTACCAATCATAGCATTGCCACCACTTATTTCAGTGAACACAGATCTAACTCAGGCTGCAGTGTGTCATGATGAATTATAAAGTAGGATACCATTTTTACTCATCTTTGACATTCTTCCCACTTCCCATCTATGGTTCACGTCTCCACTCTGACAGGTCTGAATTAAGAAGACCTACAAAGCACAACTGCCTCTGTGAAAATTGAAACAGTGCAAAAATGGCCACTTCCAAAATATTGCTGGCAGCTTCAAAAGCAGAATGTGTGGGGTTCCTGACCACCCCCTAGGCCCTTCCACTGAAAATATCCCAAAATTTAAAAGGAGGCGGGACGTCCTTCTTCGCCACTCAGGGGCTATATTTCTTCTCAATTCCAAAGTCCACATAGTCTCATAAAATCATATTATAGAATTTGAAGCGCAGAAGGTGGCCATTTGGCCCATCGAATCTGCACCGGCCCTTGGAAACAGAACCCTACTTAAGCCCACACCTCCACCCTATCCCCGTAACCCCACCTAACCTTTTGGACACTAAGGGCAATTTAGCATGGCCAATCCACCTAAACTGCACACCTTTGGACGTAGTAAAATGGGACGGGAAAATCCAGCCCCTTTGTGTCTTTTCCTGTCAAATTAAGATGATATCCCAAATACGGGCAGATTTCTGAACAAATCTTGATTGTGGGCAGAAATGTCTGATGTCCATTGCAGTTTGTCAAGTTCCCAAGTGATTAGGATAGGAAGCATAAAGTGAGTAAGTGAGAGTGGGAGAATTGGAGGATGGGGGGTTGGCGGGGGGGGGGGGGGGGGGGGGGGATTCACCTTGAAAAAAAGGCTGCCTTCTTACAGGCTGAGAACTGTTTGTTGTGGAGCAGACAGAATCCGTGAGGTAAAGTAAAAAGCCGAAAGGTGACAGTGACTTCGGAGAGACATCCAGCAGAAGGGAGTGGGGGGGGGGGGGGGGGGGGGCTGGGTGGAGGAGTGGTCACTCCTGCATTCATCTCAATTTTAAAACAAAATGGGTTCCAATTAATGCTTTTTAGTCCCTCCTGGACTCAGAAGTAATGAGAAAGCCCTTTTTGAGAAGCTTGGCACAGGCAGCGTCCCAACACACTGATGGATTCCAGCCAACCAACACAAATGTTCTTTCTTTTGAAAAGGCTCAGACGAGTGGAAAATATGATTGAAAGCACTTAGAAATGGAAAGTTGGACAAGTTGACCTTTCTAAACATTTTTGTTACTGTAGCTTTTTCCTTGAGATCCGGTTTTCATTGCTTTCCAGCGTTCGTGCTGTCCAACCCCAGCCAATGGGACAAGAACAGCTCCTTGGCAACAAGACTACACACGAAGCAGCCAGACGCTCACTTTATCAGATCCTCTCACTCCCTTCTACCAATCGCAGGCTACATCTTGTGACTGTCCAATTTTACGACTGGGGTTAAGTTGAGCTCGCTCTATGGTGGGGTTCACAGAACAGTCTGAGACGAAGCTGCAAGTCACTGCTGAAGATAACACGCACAAGGTTATTGAACCTGCATCATATCAGTACTCAGAGACCTAATGGATTATTTTTCTGTTTTTGCTGCTTTCATTCTGTGTGTCATGGACAACCCCCTCTATTGACACAACTTTCATCAGTTGCCAAAACCTCAAAAGCATTTCAGCCTCTATCAGTTCCTCCTTCCAGCCGCCTGCTTCAAATCTTCAGCACAAATCTCTTTGTCCATCTGTAATATATTCCCCTCAGATCTATCCCTCTACCACAGTGTTCAGCGCAGATCTCTGTCCATCTATACATTCCTCCTTTACACAACCCACTTTCTCTTTCTGCTTTTCCTTACCCTAGATATTTTCTCTTTTTGCCATTAGATTTTTCGCCCCCTTCCCGAACACCCTTTTTTTTCAGACTGGGTTTCTTACACCCTCACCCTATTTGTCAGATTCGAACACAAAAACGGTAGCATTGTGGATAGCACAACTGCTTCACAGCTCCAGGGTCCCAGGTTCGATTCTGGCTTGGGTCACCCTCTGCGCAGAGTCTGCACATCCTCCCCGTGTGTGCGTGTGTTTCCTCCGGGTGCTCCGGTTTCCTCCCACAGGCCAAAGATGTTCAGGTTAGGTGGATTGGCCATGATAAATTGCCCTTAGTGTCCACAATTGCCCTTAGTTTTGGGTGGGGTTACTGGATTATGGGGATAGGATGGAGGTGTTGACCTTGGGTAGGGTGCTCTTTCCAAGAGCCGGTGCAGACTCGATGGGCCGAATGGCCTCCTTCTGCACTGTAAATTCTGTGATAGTCTGTGAAAACTGAGCTTTCATTGTCATCTAACTTGCCCATTTACACCAATGAGCTATGTCCTGATTATTCCCAGCTCACTTAAGTTGCTCACAGCATTTGTGTGTCAGCAATTAAAATCAAAACTTTAGCAGTAGGTCAATGAAGATAACAAACAAATATTTGCCCCTCAGTGAGGAGAAATCCTAGAGAATGAATAGCAAAGTGCCAAGTCTCAAATGCAAAGACCAAAGCAGTAGAAGATATACATTTATATAACACCTTTCGTCATAGCAGAACATCCAAAATACTCTACAGTTAATGAAATACTTTTGAAGAGCACTCACTGATGTAATGTAGGAGAGGTGGCAGCTAATTTCTGGGTAGCAAAACTTCCCAAACAGCAATATGCTAATCAGCAGGTAATGTGTTGTAGTGAGGGCGATTGAGGGATAAATGCTAGTTATGCAGTCTTTCACATCCACCTGACAGGACACATGGGATTTTGGTTTAATACTGCTTCTGAAAGTAAGCTTCTTAGACAACACAGCTCACCCGCAGTCTGAATTTTGTTCTTCTTTTAAAACAAATTTAGGGTAACCAATTCTTTCTTTCCAATCAAGACGCAATTTAGCGTTGCCAATTCACCTACCCTGCACATCATTTTGGGTTGTGGAAGTGAGACCCATACAGACACAGGGAAAATTGTGCAAACTCCACATGGACAGTGACCCAGGGTTGGGATTGAACCAGGGTCCTCGTCGTTGTGAGGCAGCTGTGCTAACCACTGCGCTACCATACTGCCCTTAATTTTGTTCTCAAGTCCCTGGAGTGGGAGCAGGAGCAAGAATATTACCCCTGAGCCACGGCTCGCACCTTGTGATAGGAGAGTAGCGAAGAGTCATTGACAAGAAGATTTCAAAGAGAGGCTTACATTTTTTAATCTTTGCCAAGATGTGGGCATCGCTGGCTAGGCCAGCATTTAATGCCCATCCCTAATTGCCCTTCAGGAGGTGGTGGTGAGCTGGCTTCTTGAACTGCTGCAGTCCACTGCGCTGTTAGGGGGGGGGAGTTCTAGGATTTTAATTCAGCGACAGTGAAGGAATGGCAATATATTTACAAGTCAGGATGTTGAGAGACTTGGAGGGGAACTTCCAGGTAGTAGTGTTTTCATGCATCTGCTGCCCACGTCTTTCTGGAAGGTAGTGGTTGTGTTCTGGAAGATACTGCCCAAGGAGCCTTGGTGGGTTGCTGCAGTGAATCTTGTAGATTGTATACCCGGGTGCCACTCGGCGTCTGTGGTGGACAGAGTGAATGTTTGTGGATGCCAATCTAGCGGGGCTGCTTTGTCCTGGATGGTGTCAAGCTTTTTGAGTGTTGTTGGAGCTGCACTCATCCCCGTAAGTGGAGAGTATTCCATCACACTCTTGACTTGCGCCTTGTAGCTGGTGGACAAGCTTTGGGAGCCAGGAGGTGAGTTACTTAGACCATAAGAAATAGGAACAGGAATAGGCCGATAAGTCCCTTGACCCTATTCCTCCATTTAATAGGATCATGGCTCACATCCACTTTTCTGCCCTTTCCCCGAACCTGTGATTTCCTTACTGATCAAGAATCTATCTATCTCGACTTCCGGTGGCGGCTATGGAGGAGTAAGTCGCACATTTGGTGGCTCCCGCTCTGGTTGGACTTTTGGACCTTTCACCTGGACTTTTTAATGGTTTTAAATGGAAAATTTGTAGGTTGAGGCAGCTGGGCACTGTTTCATGGAAAAAAGGAGCAGAAGTGTGCGAAAAGGCAGAAACAAGAAGTCAGTAGCGAGCTGTGGTGAAGCTGCAATGGGAGACAGTATGGCTGAGGGACGGACCCCTGGGGTGGCAGCGCAGCATTCAATGGACCCAGTGATGCAGGTCATTCAGGATGGTTTTGCCAGGCAGAAGCGGGAATGTTTGGACCCGATCAAAGAATCAATTGGAGAGCAGACTGGACGCCCAGGACTGGGCGATTCAGAAGGTGGAGAAGGCGCTGCTGGAACAAGAGGAGCACCAAACAGCAATGGAGCTGGAGGTGGGGATGCTTCAGCAGAAAAAGATCTTGGAGAAGGTGGAGGACCTTGAGAACTGGTCCCGCCGGCAGAACCTAAGAATTGTTCTTAGGATTGAACCTAAGACGCTGGAGCATACGTAGCAGGTATGTTCGAAAAGCTGCTGGGGGAGGGGGCATTACCCCAACCGCTGGAGGTGGACAGGGCGTACCGAGCGCTTGCAAGGAAGCCGCGAGCGGGGGACCCTCGGAGGGCGATGGTGGTGAGATTCCATAGGTTCCTGGACAAGAAATGTATTCTACAGTGGGCCAAGTGCACGCGGAGTTGCAAATGGGATAACAGCATCCTGAGGGTGTAGCAGGACCTGAGCGTGGAGGTGGCGAGGAAGAGGGCAGGCTTTAATCAAGTCAAGGAGATTTTCTTTAAGAAGCAGGTGAAGTTTGGTCTGCTGTACCCGGCGCGTCTGTGGGTTACACATGAAGACCAAAATCATTATCTTGAGTCGCCCGATGAGGCATTGGACTTTGCAAAAAGAAAAGGACTGGTGGGAGTTTGAGAACTTTTGGACTCAGTGACAATATGTTGGCCTATATCGGGCCTTTTTTCCTTTTCTGTCTTTCTGTGGGAGTTTTTGTTTGTTTTTCTTTTCTCCCCCTTGGTTCATTGGTGGGGTTTGGGTTGGCTTTTTCTTTCTGTTGTTAAAAGTGGCTATGCCTTCTCGTATTGTTTTGTATCAGTCTTTTTTGGAGCTCTGTTTAGGGGAAAAGGAAGGGGGGAAGTCGATTTTTCATTTCATTTCTGGTTCTTTTTCGGGGTAGATGTTGGCAATGTTCCTTTAGTGTTTTATCTTGTGTGTTTATACTGTTGTGCACTTTGGTGGGATGGAGACGTGCCTGTCTGGGTTTTGGTGGGTGGTGCTTTTGTCCTTCGTGTTTTCTTTCTGCAGGGTGTTTGTTTGCGGATTGTTGGATGAGGGAACTTGTTTACAGGAGCGGGGGGAGGGGAGCGAGGGAACAATGGGTGGGAGACTCCTTGGCGCCAGAGGCAGGGGTCACTAAGCTAGCTGGGTGAGCTAGCTCACGGAAGTACAGTGGGGGGCGTATATGCTTAGTTTGAAAATGAATGAAATGAAAATCACTTATTGTCACGAGTAGGCTTCAATGAAGTTACTGTGAAAAGCCCCTAGTCGCCACATTCCGGCGCCTGTCCGGGGAGGCTGGTACGGGAATCAAAACGTGCTGCTGGCCTGCTTGGTCTGCTTTAAAAGCCAGCGATTTAGCCTTGTGAGTTAAACCAGCCCCTATTAACTGTGTTGGGATTTAGAGTAGTGTTTCTGGGGGAGGGATGGGTTCTGCTGACGTGGGAGGGACTTCGATGGAAGGTCACTGAAGGGGTCAGGGGTGGGGGCTGCCCCGGGGCGGGCTGGAGGAGGTGCGGTGCATGGACTAGAGGCGGGCCCAAAAAAGGGGATGGCTGACCAGTGGGGAGGGGGGGGGGGGGCACTTTGCCCCCCTACTAGGCTGGTCACCTGGAATGTTCGGGGGCTAAATGGGCCGGTAAAGAGGGCACGAGTGTTTGCGCAACTGAGGGGACTGAAGGCGGACGTGGTGATATTGCAGGAGACGCACCTTAAAGTAGTGGACCAGGTCAGCTTGAGGAAAGGCTGGATTAGTCAGGTTTTCCATTCGGGGCTGGATACAAAGACAAGAGGGGCTCAGATTCTGATTACCAAGCGAGTGACGTTTGAGGTGGGAAGAATAGTCTTGGATGTGGGAGGTCGATATCTCATGGTTAGCGGCAAGCTGCAGAGGGTGAAGGTAGTGCTGGTCAACGTACATGCACCAAATTGGGATGATGGGGATTTTACAAAGAGGGTTCTAGGGAAGATTCCGGACCTGGACTCGCACAAGCTCATTATGGGTGGGGATTTTAATACTGTTATTGATCCAGGCCTGGACCGGTCATGCTCGAGAGCAGGCAAGGTGCCAGCAATGGCAAAGGTTGAAAGGGTTCATGGAGCAGATGAGGGGGTGGATCCATGGAGATTTAGGCAGCCGAGAGCGAAGGAATTTTCTTTTTACTCCCACGTACATAAGGTGTATTCCCGGATCGATTTCTTTGTCTTGGGTAGGTGGACATGGGGTACTCGGCGATTACGATCTCGGACCATGCTCCGCACTGGGTGGACCTGCAGGTTAGTATGGATAGCAAGCAGCCCGCAATGAAGGTTGGATGCAGGGCTATTGGCCGACCAAGTGGTCTGCGAGAGGCTGAGGAAGTGCATGCTGAACTACCTGCAGGTAAATGATATGGGGGAGGTCTCAGCAGCGGTGGTCTGGGAAACGCTGATGGCAGTGGTGAGAGCTGATCTCGATCCGGGCTCACAGGGACAGGACGGATAGGGCAGAAATGGACCGACTGGTAAAAGAGATTCTATGAGTTGATAGGAGATATGCGGAGGCTCCAGAGACAGGGCTTTTAAGGGAACGCCGGAGGCTCCAGGCAGAATTTGGTTTGTTAACCACCAGGAGGGCAGTGGAACAGCTCAGAAAGGCGAAGGGGGTGAGTTACGAGCACGGTGAGAAGGCCAGGAGGATGCTTACACAGCAGCTCAGAAAGAGGGAGGCAGGTAGAGAAATAGGGAAAGTTATTGACGGGGATGGGAACTTAGTTGAGGACTCGGTGGGGGTGAGCAAGACCGTTTGGGACTTTTATAGCAGGTTGTATAGGTCGGAACCCCCTGCGGGGCCGGAGGGGATTGTCATAATATACACACAAGTATATGATGGTGCAGAGACACACACTGACTGACACAATGAAAGACCAATCAACACACAGAACACAGCAGCCAATCACCAGACAGGACACGGCCACTATAAAGCCAGAGGGCACTAGTTTTTCCGCTCATGCAGGATGCAGCCTCTGAGACAGCCAGAGCCCGTAATCAGTAACACGAACATCTAGCATGTGGTAGCAATATAGTCTGGTCAGGTTAACCTCAGGTCTCCAGTCAACCTAACATGGTGTCGACCCACAGAGCAAGTATGTTTAACAGCTCATAGTTAAATAAAATAGAGTTGTACTTCTACAAGTGTTGGTAGCCTGTCTATGTTACTGCTCTGGTAAACGCAGTCCTCGCAGACCCAGCATACCCAACACGGCATGGTATCAGTACGTGATGTTAGAGTTTGATGGACCTACCCTCAAATAATCTGCCTTCGACCAGCGATCAGCCATCTGGTAGTATGGATAGCGTTCGCCCTCCCCTGCCGCTCCGGATCACCGGCAACCTCGGTGCGAACTGGAAGATTTTTAAACAAAGGTTTCAACTGTACCTCGAAGCTACAGATCTGGAAGCTGCCTCAGACGCCAGGAAGATTGTTCTCTTCCTCTCCATGGCCGGGGACCACGCCATCCATATTTTCAACTCCAAGTTCAAGACAGTCCTGCTCAAATTTGACAGCCAATGTGATATCGAAGTCAACGAAAGTTTTGAACGCTACGTCTTTCAACAGCATCTGCAGGGTAAGGATGAACCTTTTCAATCTTTCCTCACCCATCTTCGCATCCTCGCGCAATCCTGCAATTACGGCTCCATGTCCGATTCAATGATCCGCGACCAGATTGTTTTCGGTGCGCAATCGGACCCCCTACGCCAGCAGCTCTTCAAAGTTAAACAGCTCACCCTCGCTATAGCCATCGAAACCTGCGTTCTGCATGAGCACGGCACTAACCGATACTCATACATTCAAGCGGCTGAAATGGTACGGCAAGGCCCCCACGAGGCAGAGCGGGTGCAAGCCATTAAAGAGCTCCAGGGCCTGAGCCTGGATGAGGGCGGCCATTTTGCGTGCTTTTCCCAGGCTCCTGCGCATGCGCGCAATGACCGAGGGGACGGCGAGGTCGAAGACCGAACTGCGCAGGCGCTCACTACGTACGACCGCACCGCGCATGCGCGGTGGCGCACTGAGCGTTCTGACGTCACGATGTGCAACAACTGGGGCTCCGTCCATTTAAAGCGGCAATGTCCCAGGAAATCTCGACGCTGTCTCCAGTGTGGCAAGCTTGGCCGCTACGCAGCTCTGTGCAGGTCTGCTCAAACACCTACCTCCCGTCGCTCCCACCAGCAGCGCAGGGATGTCCGGACCGTCCAACCACCGGTCACCAATTCCGACTCCGACATGGTTCCGGACCCCGACACCAAGGACCTCAAATCCCCATTCCGGGTGGGCATCATCACCAAGCACAAGGTGCTTCAGAAGAAAAAAGCCAAGTCCTTCCCAGTGCTGAGCATTGATCCGGACAATGAGTGGTGTGCCACTCTCACGGTCAACAAATCTCGCATCAGATTCCGACTGGACACCGGCGCTTCAGCCAACCTCATTGCGCGGTCTGACCTCGACAGCCTCCACATTAAGCCAACCATCCTGCCATCCGCCTGCCAGCTTCTCGACTACAATGGCAATGGCATTGCTGCCAGCGGCTCATGCCAGCTTGTGGTGTCGCACCGTTCCTTAAAGGCCACCCTGCCCTTCGAGATTGTAGGGTCCACTAAAGCTTCCCTGCTCGGTGCTCAGGCGTGCAAGATCCTAAACCTCGTCCAAAGGGTTCACTCCTTGTCACCCGCTGAGGCTTCAGCATCTCCGGACGCCGACTTTCAATCACAACTGAAGGACATCATCACTCGATACCACAGCGTCTTCGAGGGCATGGGCACACTCCCATACATGTACAAAATTCTTTTAAAACCAAATGCCACGCCTGTGGTTCATGCACCCCGCCGGGTGCCGGCGCCCCTCAAGGACCGCCTCAAGCAGCAGCTCCATGACCTCCAGGACCAGGGCGTCATCTCTAAAGTAACAGAACCCACCGACTGGGTCAACTCTGTGGTGTGTGTTAAGAAACCATCCGGAGAACAACGCATCTGCATCGACCCCAAGGACCTGAACCGTAACATTATGAGGGAACACTACCCTATCCCAAAGCGCGAACAACTCACCTGCGTGATGGCTCGTGCCAAATTTTTGACAAAGCTGGACACCTCCAAGGGGTTCTGGCAGATTCAACTTGACACATCCAGTCGGAAGCTCTGCACCTTTAACACCCCATTTGGCCGGTATTGTTACAACCGGATGCCGTTTCGCATCATCTCAGCCTCGGAGGTGTTCCACCGAATAATGGAGCAAATGGTGGAGGGCATCGAAGGGGTGCGGGTATATGTAGACGACATCATTGTTTGGTCTACCACCCCGCAGGAACACATTGATCGCCTCCAACGCGTCTTCCGGAGAATCCATGAGCACGGCCTCCGCCTCAACAGGGCCAAATGCTCCTTTGGTCAAACAGAAATTAAATTCCTCGGCAACCACATTTCACAGTTTGGCGTGCAGCCGGATGCAGACAAGGTATCGGCCATTAATGCCATGAAGACACTGGACAACTGAAGGCGGTCCTCTGCTTCCTGGGCATGATCATCTTCCTGGGGAAGTTCATCCCCAACCTCGCATCCCACACCACGGCTCTCCGCAATCTGGTGAAGAAGACAACCGGGTTCCAATGGCTCCCCGCCCACGAGCAAGAATGGCGAGAACTCAGGGCGAAACTCACCAAGGCCCCGGTATTGGCATTCTTCGACCCTGCTAAGGAGATGAAGATCTCCACTGATGCGAGCCAGTCCAGCATTGAAGCAGTGCTCCTCCAACGCGACAGCGCCTCCTCATGGGCTCCAGTCGCATACGCATCACGTGCAATGACATCCACCGAGCAACGCTATGCGCAAATCGAAAAAGAGTGCCTGGGCCTTCTCACGGGAATTGTTAAATTCCATGACTACGTCTATGGACTCCCTAAATGTACGGTCAAAACGGACCACAGGCCATTGGTCAACATTAGTCAAATGGACCTTAATGACATGACGCCGCGCCTGCAACGCATCCTCCTTAAACTCAGGCGGTATGACTTCGAACTAGTCTACACCCCGGGTAAGGTTGCTCATCGTCGCCGACGCACTCTCCCGTTCCGTCACTATGCCCTGCGAGCCGTCGGGCTTCGTGTGCCAAATTGATGCTCATGTTGAGTTCTGCTCGTCTAACCTGCCCGCCACGGATGAACGACTCATCTAGATTCGTCGTGAAACTGCCAATGTTCCTCAGCTCCAACGCGTCATGCGCCATCTGACAGACGGATGGCTCAAGGGCCAATGCCCGCAATTCTACAACATCAAAGATGACCTGGCAGTGGTAGATGGAATTCTGCTAAAGTTGGACAGGATCGTCATTCCGCACATTATGCGGGAACTTGTCCTTGAGCAGCTCCATGAGGGTCACCTGGGGGTGGAGAAGTGCTACCGGCGGGCCTGTGAGATAGTGTACTGGCGTGGCATCAACCAGGACATCGCCAATGCCGTTCTCAACTGCCCGACATGCCTTTTACCTCGCACTACTTGCCTACAGGTCAGCTCCATTGTCCACTGGCCTGTCACCAGCTCAATTGTTGATGAACCGCACATTACGAACGACAGTGCCCGCCATACACGTCCCAGACTTGGACAACCTTCCGGTCCTGCGTCGAATGCAGTTGTCTCGGGCCCAACACAAATCGGCGTACGACGCCCGCGCCACAGATCTCCCTGATCTTGTTCCTGATGACCAGGTTCGTGTACAACTTCCTGAAGGTGGCTGGTCTGCCGCCATTGTGGTACTCAAGCAGGATGGCTCTCTTCTTCGCCGAAATAGGCAGGCACTGCGGCTCCTTCCACGCTCGCCGCCAGATCGTCATGCCCTGTCTCGCCCTCAGGACAGGCCCGTCACAGAGTTTGCAGATCTACCTTTTTTGTTGCCACCCTCTGCGACTGACACAGTCCCGCCCGTTCCAGAGCAGGCGGCCCCTGACCCACCCTTGAGGCGGTCAACTAGAATTCGTCGCCCGCCGCAGAGACTGAATTTATGAACTGCCTGAATTTATGAACTCTCTAAACTCATGGACTGATTGTTTCGTTATCCTGGTTATTCGTTCGCTAGTTTGTACATACTGTTACTCATGTTCTGCTTTGTGTTACATACAGTCTATCTGCACTAGACACTTTCCCATGTAAATATGTTAGCAATTTTGTATATAGCCCTGTAAATATGCTCACCTATTCCCCACATAGTCAGGAACATTCACATACCACACTATTTATTGCCACGTACACATACTTTTTTAAAAAAAGGGGAGATGTCATAATATACACACAAGTATATGATGGTGCATAGACACATACTGACTGACACACTGAAAGACCAATCAACACACAGAACACAGCAGCCAATCACCAGACAGGACACGGCCACTATAAAGCCAGAGGGCACTAGTTTTCCTGCTCATTCGGGATGCAGCCTCTGAGAAAGCCAGAGCCCGTAATCAGTAGCACGAACATCTACCATGTGCTAGCAGTATAGTCTGGTCAGGTTAGCCATAGGTCTTCAGTCAACCTAACATAGTGTCGACCCACAGTGCAAGTGTGTTAAACAGCTCATAGTTAAATAAAATAGAGCTGTACTTCTACAAGTGTTGGTAGCCTGTCTATGTTACTGCTCTGGTAAACGCAGTCCTCGCAGACCCAGCATACCCAACACATCAGGGATGAGAAACATTTTGGATGGGCTGACTTTCCCGAAGGTGGATGGGGAGCTTGTAGAAGGGCTGGGGGCCCTGATCTGGCCGGAGGAGATAGTGGAGGGTCTGAAGGCCATGCAGTTGGGTAAGGCCCCGGGACCGGACGGGTACCCAGTCGTGTTCTATAAAATGTTCTCTGGAATATTGGGGCCGATACTGTTGAAGGTCTTTAACGAGGCTAAGGAAAGAGGGGTTTTACCCCTGACGATGTCACAGGCTATGATCTCGCTCATTCTGAATAGGGAAAAGGACCTGGAGCTGTGTGGTTCTTATAGGCCGATATCCTTCCTGAACGTGGATGCCAAACTTATGGCCAAAATTCTGGCCTCTTGGATTGTGGACTGTGTACCTGACAGGGTTTGTTAAGGGTAGGCAGCTGGGGGCCAATGTAAGAAGGCTGCTAAAAGTGATCATATTGCCCCCAGAAGGTAGGGAAGTTGAAGTGGTAGTTGCGATGGATGCGGAAAAAGCCTTCGACCGGGTCGAGTGGGATTATTTATGGGAGGTGCTGGAGCAGGGTTTGGGAGGGGCTTTATTGACTGGGTCAGGTTGCTGTACCGGGCTCCGGTAGCTAGTGTACGGACAAATAGGACAACTTTGGGATATTTCAGACTACACCGGGGGACGAGACAGGGATGTCCCCTCTCCCCACTGTTGTTTGCGATGGCGATAGAGCCGCTGGCAATTGCTCTGAGGGCCTCAAGGGGCTGGAAGGGGGTGGATCACAGAGTCTCGCTGTATGCGGATGACCTACTGATGTATGTCTCAGACCCAATGGAGGGGATGGGGGAAATTATGGGAATCTGAGGAGAATTTAGCCGGTTTTCGGGGTACAAGCTTAATATGGGGAAGAGCGAGTTGTTTGTGGTTCAGGCGAGAGATCAGGAGAGGCGACTGAGGGAATTGCCGGTTAGAGTGGTAGGGGACAGTTTTAGGTACTTGGATATTCAGGTGGCGAAGGATTGGGACAGGCTACGTAAATTGAACCTGGCCCGGTTGGTGGACCAGATGAAGGAGGATTTCCGGAGAAGGGTTGCGCTCCTGTTGTCTCTGATGGGTAGGGTACAGTCGGTAAAAATTACGGTCCTCCCGAGGTTAGAACATAGAACACTACAGCGCAGTACGGGCCCTTCGGCCCTCGATGTTGCGCCGACCTGTGAAACCATCTGAAGCCTATCTGACCTATACTATTCCATTTTCATCCATATGTCTATCCAGTGACCACTTAAATGCCCTTAAAGTTGGCGAGTCTACTACTGTTGCAGGCAGGGCGTTCCACACCCCTACTACTCTCTGAGTAAAGAAACTGCCTCTGACATCTGTCCTATATCTATCACCCCTCAATTTAAAGCTATGTCCCCTCGTGTTGGTCATCACCATCCGAGGAAAAAGACTCTCACTGTCCACCCTATCTAACCCTCTGACTATCTTATATGTCTCTATTAAGTCACCTCTCAGCCTTCTCCTCTCTAACAAAAACAACCTCAATTCCCTGAGCCTTTCCTCGTAAGACCTTCCCTCCATACCAGGCAACATCCTTGTAAATCTCCTCTGAACCCTTTCCAAAGCTTCCACATTCTTCCTATAATGTGGTGACCAGAACTGCACGCAGTACTCCAGGTGCGGCCGCACCAGAGTTATGTACAGCTGCAGCATGACCTTGTGGTTCCGAAACTCAATCCCCCTGCTTATAAAGGCTAGCACACCATATGCCTTCTTAACAGCCCTATTAACCTGGGTGGCAACTTTCAGGGATTTATGTACCTGGATGCCGAGATCTCTCTGTTCATCTACACTACCAAGAATCTTGCCATTAGCCCAGTACTCTGCATTCCTGTTACTCCTTCCAAAGTGAACCACCTCACACTTTTCCGCATTAAACTCGATCTGCCACCTCTCAGCTCAGCCCTGCAGCTTATCTATGTCCCTCTGTATCCTATAACATCCTTCAGCACTATCCACAACTCCACCGACCTTCGTGTCATCTGCAAATTTACTAACCCATCCTTCTACACCCTCTTCCAGGTCATTTATAAAAATGACAAACAGCAGTGGCCCCAAAACAGATCCTTGCGGTACACCACTAGTAACTGAACTCCAGGATGAACATTTGCCATCAACCACCACCCTCTGTCTTCTTTCAGCTAGCCAATTACTGATCCAAACCGCTAAATCACCTTCAATTACATACTTCCTTATTTTCTGCAATAGCCTACCGTGGGGAACCTTATCAAACGCCTTACTGAAATCCATATACACCACATCAACAGCTTTACCCTGATCCACCTGTTTTGTCACCTTCTCAAAAAACTCAATAAGGTTTGTGAGGCATGACCTACCCTTCACAAAACCGTGTTGAGTATCGCTAATCAACTTGTTCTTTTCAAGATGATTATAAACCCAATCTCTTATAACCTTTTCCAACATTTTACCCACAATCGAAGTAAGGCTCACAGGTCTATAATTACCAGGGTTGTCTCTACTCCCCTTCTTGAACAAGGGGACAACATTTGCTATCCTCCAGTCTTCCAGCACTATTCCTGTTGACAAAGACGACATAAAGATCAAGGACAAAGGCTCTGCAATCTCCTCCCTGGCTTCCCAGAGAATCCTAGGATAAATTCCATCTGGCCCAGGGGACTTATCTATTTTGACATTTTCCAAAATTGCTAACACCTCCTCCTTTTGAACCTCAATTCCATCTAGCCTGGTCGACTGAACCTGAGTGTTCTCCTCCACAACATTGTCTTTCTCCAGTGTAAACACTGACGAAAAATATCCATTTAATGCTTCCCCTATCTCCTCTGATTCCACACACAACTTTCCACTACTATCCTTGATTGGCCCTAATCTGACTCTAGTCATTCTTTTGTTCCTGATATACCTATAGAAAGCTTTAGGGTTTTCCTTGATCCTATCCGCCAACGACTTTTCGTGTCCTCTCCTCGCTCTTCTTAACTCTCCCTTTAGGTCCTTCCTGGCTAACTTGTAACTATCAAGTGCCCTAACTGAGCCTTCATGTCTCATCCTAACATAAGCCTTCTTCTTCCTCTTGACAAGTGCTTCAACTTCCTTAGTAAACCACGGTTCCCTTGCTCGACAACTTCCTCCCTGCCTGACAGGTACATACTTATCAAGCATACTAGCCAGGTTCCTTTTCGTTTTCCTGTGACTCCCCATCTTTATCCCGTGGTCCTTTTTCAAGCGGATCAATAAGATTATCGTGGGCTTTATGTGTGTGTGGGGGGGGGGTTAGGTTAGCGTAGGTTAGGGATGTAAGTAATGGCAAGACCTGCGGGAGAAGGAGGTGGAATTTGCACTATGTATATATTCTTCTTGTTATGTATATTGTTGATTTTGTTGCTGTTAAAATGACAAAGATATACCTCAATAAAATGTTTATTAAAAAAAAAGAATCTATCTATCTCAGCCTTAAATATACACAAGGATTCTGCCCCCACAGATCTCTGTGGCAAGGAATTCCAAAGATTCACAAGCTTCTGAGAGCAGATATTACTTCCCATCTCAGTCTTCAATTGGCACCCCTTTGTTCTGAGACTATGCCCTCTGGTCCTAGACTCTCCCATGAGGGAAAACCTCCTCTCAGCATTTACCCTGTCGGCCCCTTAAAAATCTTATATGTTTCAGAAGAACATAAGAACATAAGAACTAGGAGCAGGAGTAGGCCATCTGGCCCCTCGAGCCTGCTCCGCCATTCAATGAGATCATGGCTGATCTTTTGTGGACTCAGCTCCACTTTCCGGTCCGAACACCATAACTCTTAATCCCTTTATTCTTCAAAAAACTATCTATCTTTACCTTAAAAACATTTAATGAAGGAGCCTCAACTGCTTCACTGGACAAGGAATTCCATAGATTGATAACCCTTTGGGTGAAGAAGTTCCTCCTAAACTCAGTCCTAAATTTACTTCCCCTTATTTTGAGGCTATGCCCCCTAGTTCTGCTTTCACCCGCCAGTGGAAACAACCTGCCAGCATCTATCCTATCTATTCCCTTCATAATTTGATATGTTTCTATAAGATACCTCCGCATCCTTCTAAATTCCAACGAGTACAGTCCCAGTCTACTTAACCTCTCCTTGTAATCCAACCCCTTCAGCTCTGGGATTAACATAGCGAATCTCCTCTGCACACCCTCCAGTGCCAGTACGTCCTTTCTCAAGTAAGGAGACCAAAACTGAACACAATACTCCAGGTGTGGCCTTACTAACACCTTATACAATTGCAGCATAACCTCCCTAGTCTTGAACTCCATCCCTCTAGTAATGAAGGACAAAATTCCATTTGCCTTCTTAATCACCTGTTGCACCTGTAAACCAACTTTTTGCGACTCGTGCACGAGCACACCCAGGTCTCTCTGCACAGCACCATGTTTTAATATTTTATCATTTAAATAATAATCCCTTTTGCTGTGATTCCTACCAAAATGGATAACCTCACATTTGTCAACATTTTATTCCATCTGCCAGACCCTAGCCCATTCACTTAACCTATCCAAATCCCTCTGCAGACTTCCGGTATCCTCTGCACTTTTTGCAGTCATTGGGAAATATCCAGAGGTGTTTCAGGAGGGCCATAGCAAAATCAAAGGGGCAAGGGCAAAGATCTGCATGAATCTGGAGTCCATGCCTAAATATTTCAGGGCATGACTAGTCCCTTATGCCTTGCCCACCAAGGGAGGCCGGCACCTTGGTACAATACTCCTGGTACAGTTTGTAGAGTGGGTTGCACCAGTGGTTCCAAGTCAGTCTGCCTTTGCGGAGACTATAACTTGACTGTCAACAGAACCTCCTGCCTTGATCGGTACACCATGCCATTTATTGAACATATCTATCCAAAGCTGGCTGGGGGCCATACGTTTACAAAGCTGGACATGAGCCATGGTTACCTCCAGCTGGAACTTGGTACGGCATCCAGGAAGTTTGTCACCTTCAACACCTGTAAGGGGTTGTATGAATATATCCGCCTGCCATTTATGTGGCTCTTTGGCACTCAGCGAGATACAATGATCCCTGGGCTGCTTTACATCCCCAGATCTGATTCCAGTCATGATGGAAGACTCAAGGCTGTTTGTGAAGCGGCGAAGTAGGTTTCATAGTCGCAGGAGCGAGAGGAAGGACCTGGACTTGCAGGGGGAGGGATGCGATAACCCTCACGAGAACCATGAGGGATCATTTATTGATCTCCCTGTGGGGCTCGTTGAGTATGAGTTCCCATTGTAACGGCCGGAGGCCTGTCCATCTGGGACTCGTTATCGAGCCTGTTAGTCCTGGGCTGGGGCACCAGTGTTGTGTGCCCAGGTTTGGCTTTACCTTTAAGTTAAAATAAATTTAGTTTAACCTTTATCTTTATGTCTCCTTAATTAATACACGTCCTAACTCCCTATATTCTGCTTTAAGGGCTTCATCCCTTTTTTTTTGCCTATTTCTTTTGTGCCAATGTGTAACACGACTACTAGCTGTTCACCCTCTTCCTCCAGAATGTTCCTCTTCCTCTGAGTCTTCCTTGGCCCTAGTACCAGGGAGGCAAAATATTATCCTGGAGTCTCGTCTGTGGCCACAGAAACACCCATCTATTCCCCTTACAATAGAATCCCCTTCACCAATTGCATTCCCACACTTTAACTCCTCCCCTCTGCAGCAGAGCCACCCGTGGTGTAACACATTTGGCTGTTGCTGTTTTCCCCTGAGAGGCCATTGCATGCAACAGTATCTAAAGCGGTATATCTGTTTTGCAGGGGAATGGCCACAGCAGATTCCTGCATTTCCTGCCTAGCGCCCTTGTTCTGCCTGCTGGTCTTCCTGTCTGTGGGGTCCGAGCCTGCGGTGTGACCATCTCTGTATACATGCTATCCACAACACTCTCAGCTGCATGGATGTTCCAGTGTCCCCCCAGCCGCCGTTCCAGCTCTGAAACCCGAGCTTCCAGGAGCTGCAGTTGGAGTCGCTTCCTGCACACATGCTGGCCCCGGGCACTGCAAATGTTTCTGGCTTCCCACATTGAGCAGGATGAGCACACCAGGGCTTTGAGCTCCCTGCCCATGAAATTAAACCTTTGGAAGATGATTAAAATCAGATTATATCCAATTTTCTATGGTTTTTCCTCCCTGATCCTTGCTACTACAGGATTTAGTCCCTTCAAATGATAAACCACAAAAGACTGTAAGTGATAAAGTTGGAATCCTTACCTGACCTTACATTCTACCTCCCTATCAGCTCTCTCCCTTGTAGCCTCTACTGCTGCAGCTGACCAAGATGACCCTCTGATGATTTAAAAAGTTACAAATCAAAGCGCAAAAAAAGCACATCTTTCCCTCTGCACCAAATTCCTAATCTGTTCCAAACTGCTGATACTTGCATCACAATTCCCAGTCTCTGACCTGCTCTTGTAATTATATGGCTAGTCCGTTTCCCTTTCTGGTCAATGGTAACCCCCAGGATGTTGATGGTGGGGGAATTCAGTGATGGTAATGCCATTGAATGTCAAGTGATGATGGTTAGACCTTCACTTATTTGATATGGTTATAGCCTGGCACTTGTGTAGTACAAAAGTTACTTCCCACTTATCAGCCCAAGCCTGAATATCATCCTGGTCTTCTTGTTTGCAGGTCTGAACTGCTTTAGTATCCGAGGAGCTACAATTGGTACTCAATGTTTTGCAAACATCAGCGAACACTCCACTTCCAATCATATGATGGAAGGAAGGTTATTGATGAAGCAGCTATGGATGGCTTGGCCTGGAACACTAACCTGAGGAACCCCTGAGGAAATCCTGCAGTGATGTCCTGGGGTTGAGCCAATTGACTTCTAATAACCGTAATTGTCTTCTTGCACTTTGAATTTCCTTGCTCTCACTTTTTTATTTTTCCTTTCTTTCCCTCCTCCTTCCTTTTCAATCCCTTCAGCTCCCTCTGTTTTTCATTTTTGTTCTCTTTTTTTAAAAATATGTCCCATTCATAGAAGGAGGTGATTCGGCCCATCGAGTCGGCACTGACCCTCCGAAAGAGCACCCTACCTAGACTCAATCCACAGCCCAATGCCCGTAACCCCACCTAACCGTTAGACCTAAGGGGCAATTTAGCGTAGCCAATCCATCGAACCGGCACATCTTTGGACTGTGGAGGAAACCCACGCACACATGAGGAGAATGTGGAAATTTCACTCAGACAGTTGCCTGAGATCAGAATCAAACCTGGTGCTGTGAGGCAGCAGTGCTAACCACTGTGCCACCACATTTGTTATGCCAGTTGTGCTGCTCTTGGAGACAATTCAGTGGGTTTCCAGACAGAAACCCATAAACAACATTTGTCGTATTAGCTTAGAGTATCTGTCACTCTTCAATATGACATGATTTTGATGATTGAACAGAGGTCGATTATAGAATTTGAGCAACTTTATGGCTGTCAATCTTTTCTGAAAGTTATTGCTGTTTTTACCAGCTTGTTACAACATTTATCTTGATTTAAATTCGTACCAATGTGTTTGAATTCCTGCACGGTCTCACCCTTCTTTGTCTCTGTAGCCTCATCCAGATCTACAAGCACAAGAACACAAGGAATAGTTTAGGAATAGTTTAAGAACCTATTTAGACGTGCTGCCGTTGCTCTAATGGCAACCCGGCATCTATTGGCCTTGCGGCGAGATCCCAGCCGGGCGCCGTTCAGTACTGCTACCTACAAACGGGGACCAGGCTGAACGGTATCTGAGGTCTCCCAGGTGATCAGAGGCCCCTGGGTGGTCGGCTTCTGGGAAGGGTGGCAGGCTGGCACTGCTGGTGCCATCCAGGTAACTTGGCACTGCCAGCCTGGCACCTGGCACCCTGGCAGTGCCACCCGGGTGCTTAAAAATGGCTCTTCGATCTCATCCTACATTGAGTAGCTCTGTTCGTCCGAGATCCTCAGTGCAGGAAATGATTCTGCGTGCGGCCACCGCACTAAAAAAGAACAGTGTTGTTAAATAGTGGGGTCACTTACGGCGTTTGTCCCGCCCAAAATCGACTCTTTGTTTTCAGTTAGATTGCGCCCTTAATCATTTTCTGGGGCCTTGGGGAGTTTCTTTCCACTAAAGCCCACACTTCAAACTTTTTCAGCAGTGGGGAGTTGAACTCGCTGGGCGATACCAGCACCTCAGAGATCGGAGCACCATTTTGAAAGGTTGCGACGATCTCTAAGTGAGCTTGAGGGTCCACCACACCCCCCCACCCATGGAAAAAGTCACCCTCTGCACACATTAGCATCACCTGCCCCCCCCCCCCCCCCCCCCCCCACCCCACCCGCAGTGATGGTACCCTGCTATGGTGTCACTGAGTGCTCCCCCTTTTCAGGCCTCCCCAACTCCCCTTATGGGCCTCCCTCTTTCAGGACCCCCCACCTTTCACCCCCTAACCTTCATGAGACCCTTTATTCCTGCCCTTCACCCCGCACCTTTCATACCCCATCCCATCCCTCCTTTCATAGGCATGGCCTCCCTCAAGCCCTGACCCTTGTAACCCAGGCACCCTGACACTGCCACCCATGCACCATGGCAGTGCCAGGGTGACAGTGCTAATGTGCCTGGTTGGCAGTGTCAAGGTGCCCAGGTGCCAGTGGGAGTGCCAAGGTCCACTCTGCCCTGTCCCCAACCACCCAGCGGTCTCCAAAGACCTGGGATACACCCCCAGGTGCTGTGATGTCTGGTCCAGCACTAAATAGCACCCTGGCAAGGTCTCCCAGGCGGGGTTGTTCAGTCCTGGACACCGGGTCAATCTGACAAATGCATTTTTAATTAAACCTAATGGCTCAATTAAATATACTAATCTGGATCTCGCCCAGTGATCGTGATGTTTCTCGAGCTTGAACCGAACCTCTCGTGCGATTCAATGGACTCGCACGACATCAGGTTGGGCACAAAATCGCGCCCTCTATAAAATGTGACAAAATGTTTACAAAGGATGTCCTTGTGATAAATGTTGACATCACATCACGGCTGCACGGTAGCACAGTGGTTAGCACTGTGGCTTCACAGCGCCATGGTCCCAGGTTCGATTCCTGGCTTGGGTCACTGTCTGTGTGGAGTCTGCATGTTCTCCCTGTGTCTGTGTGGGTTTCCTCCGGGTGCTCCGGTTTCCTCCCACAATCCCAAAAGGCGTGCTGTTAGGTAATTTGGACATTCCGAATTCTCCGTCCGTGTACCCGAACAGGTGACTAAGGGCTTTTCACAGTAACTTCATTGCAGTGTTAATATAAGCCCATTTGTGACCCTAATAAAAATTATTATTATTATTCCTCAGATGCTCATCCAGAAGGAGTATTGCTGAGATGCTGGCTGGCTTTAACTGAGGTGAGGCCTGCAGGCCTAAATGTGAATTTACACATAGTGGAGCCGATTAAATGACGCTGGGGAGCCTGAGAAATAGGCCATGCCACGTGATCTGCTTATATGAGTTCAGGATCACCTCTATTTACCTGCTTTAATACCATCAACTGGTAAATATTAACCAGCCTGGAACATTTCAAGTTGTCTCAGCAGCCACATCTTTGGGGGAAAGTGTTTCAGGTCTCTACTTTTTGGGGGGGAGGGGTTGGAGGAGGGTTCTTATCAAAGTCATTAAAGTGAAAACTTTAATTAAAGTACAAAAATTAAGCCAACTCTAAACCTTGGCAGAGAGGGGAGGAGGTAATAGCAAGGCCTGAATGGTTGCTAGTAAAAATTCCTCAATGATTAAATTAGAAGACCTGCAGTGCTACTGAGAAGACAGCCTGATTTATAATCTTGAAAATAACTTTAATCTTGTCCTGTTAAATATGTTCACAAAATAACTTGACTGCACTGCTCAAAGGATAAACAGTCCACTTGAAATGCTGAAAGTATTATGATTATCTCTGGGCTGCTTCTCTCCCCACTCAGAGTAAAGGGTGCACTAAATCTAATTTATAAGTAGCGCAAAAAAAAAAAAGAGTCTGCGATATTCTCCTGCATTAAACTAGTTTGAATATTATAGGTCCAACCAAGAATATCTTATTCCCCGTAATCAATATTTAGGGTAGCTAAAGTTATCTCTCTAATTCTGCAGGAAAAACTCACCTTGGAGACTGTCAGTATTTATATCCACCTACTTAATAAAGGTGGACTCGACTAATGTCAAATTGCAATTTAATTCAGTCGATTAACCATTGACTTACATGGAATTGTCAGAAAGTGCTTTCGATCTCTTTAAGGTGCAGATTTAGCTGCGTACCAGTTTCTGACATTTTTTGTTCTTGGCTGGCACTGGCAGGTCAATATTTGTTGCCCCCCCCTTCCCTACCTGCCCACCACACAATGTGGGTCAGGAATCAGGTGTAGGCCCAAGCCAGTTTGTGGTGGCATCCATCTTCCCTTAGCTGAGGAACATTACAGTTGGATTGCTTCAATGATAATGTTCCTCATGACTGAAATCAGCTCAGGCTTTTGTCATTTGCAAATTTCTAGACTGAGCTGGCTGTAAAACCTATCACAGAGGCACAAGAGTGTACAACTGTCCTGCTGTGGGGTAGTGTGTGAGCAGAAATGTGAGCTGGATTTTCAGCCCACCAAGCCGGCTGCCGCGCGAGGTCATGAGGTCAAATCTGACCTTGACAGTTTTGGGAAATGCAATTTTGTAAATCTGGTCAGGGGCATTCGGAGGCGGTTTTGCAGCCCAGACGTGCGAATGTGCATGCGCACTGGCATGTCGTCACACCCTTGGCACTCATGAACTAAACTCCCAGCTATGGGCGAACTGCTCCACTGCCTTGTAGGTACTTGGGAAAGTTGAAGGCTCAAGGAGTAAACCCAGACATAAACCCCAAAGCCAGTTTCTTCTCCGATTATCTTTCCATCGATCGCTGAAACCCAGGCCGTACGCCGAACGTAGTACTTTGCATTTCACTAGACTTAACCGGGGAGGTCGAGAGGAGAGCCCTGGGGCTGGATTCCCCGGTACCCCAGCTGTGGCAGCGCACCATTCGCTGGCAGTGGGATTCTCTATTCCTGCTGCTTGTCAATGGAATTTCCCGCTGAAGCCACCCCACACCGCTGGGAAACCCGTGGAAGGGGGTTCACTGCCGACGGGAACAGGGAATCCAAATGGCCTGAGAATTCTGGCCCTGATGTTTGGCCAGAGTCCCCATAGATCTTGTCCAGTCATGCACCCTGGAGGGGACGTTGCAGTTTCACTGCAGAACTTCAACACAACATGGGAAACAAATTATAAACGATAAGCCCACAACTCAATCAGCATAGGGAACCTGGTACAATGGGCTTCCTCCAATGGTGGGATGGACCCTCCTTTCCTACTGGTTGGCCACATTCCCTCACAAATTGGGTTGAGCCATGGAGCTGCTGGTGGAGCCGGTGACGCTGATGTGCGGACCCTCGCTGTGCTTGGGATGCTTCCAGCAAACGGTGGAGTTCAGTTTGGTTGGCTTGCTGGGCAGCGGGAGCCATTGGGAAGGTCGGGACTGTTACTGCATTGGCTGGGCTGTAGCCATGGCAATACATTACAGGGAGGGGTCGGGGGAAGCTGTGCGGATCGGGGAGTGGAGTGAGCGAAGAGGTCGGAGAGCTGCTCAAACATTTCTCCAAACAGCCAGGAGTCCAACTACAAGGGAATTGGACCAGCTCTTCCTGATTGCCATTGGGCACAAAATAAACAACGGGCTGCAGCTGGATTTTAAATTTAAATTTTCATCCACCCAGGTTGGCGCTGGACGTGGCAACTCTCTGCGAGCTCTCCCCTACAGATCCCCTTCCTTCATATGCTCTATAATTATTAATTATTATCGCATCTTCTATCTATTTATGTATGGAGCGATCTGCCAGAACGATACTTTTCACTGTACCTTGGTACACGTGACAATGAATAAATTAAATCAAATCAAAATTGAAGGATAATGGCCACATACCCAAAGGCCTGGGGACTGGCCAACAGGTCATAACCTCTTGGGTGTTCATATCTCTATAATTAGGCCACCAGCAAGTGAGATGCGAAGATGGTGGCCATTGGCACTGACAACTGGGAGACAGTTGTATCATGGTCATGGTTTCTGGTGGATGACTGTTTCAATGCCCCGGCCAATGAAAGCAAGTGTGCTGTATGCCTTCTTGGCTACCTTCTCTACCTATGTTGCCCTTTTCAGTGACCCGTGGACCTGAACACCTAGATTTCTCTGACTATCAATACTCTTGAGGGTTCTATCATTCACTGCATATTCCCTACTTGCATTAAACCTTCCAAAATGCATTAACTCGCATTTGTCCGGATTAAACTCCATCTGCCATCTCTCAGCCCAAGTCTCCAAACTATCTTAATCCTGCTGTATCCTCTGACAGTCTTCATCGCTATCCGCAATTCCACCAATCTTGTGTCGTGTGAGACCAGTTACATTTTCCTCCAAATCATTGATATATATTACGAACAGCAAAGGTTCCAGCACTGATCCCTGTGGAACACCACTAGTCCCAGCCCTCCAATCAGAAAAGTACCCTTCCATTGCTACTCTCTGCCTTCTATGACCTAGCCAGTTCTGTTCACCAGTTCACACCAAAGGGCGTGACTTCACTCTTTGTACCAGTCTGCCATGAGGGACCTTGTCAAAGGCCTTACTGAAGTCCATATAGACAACATCAACTGCCCTACTTGCATCAATAATCTTTGTGACCTCCTCGAAAAACGCTATCAAGTTAGTGAGACACAACCTCCGCTTCACAAAACCATGCTGCCTCTCACTAATATGTCCATTTGCTTCCAAATGGGAGTAGATCCTGTCTCGAAGAATTCTCTCCAGTAATTTCCCTACCACTGACGTAAGGCTCACCGGCCTGTAGTTGCCTGGATTATCCTTGCTACCCTTCTTAAACAAAGGAACAACATTGGCTATTCTCCAGTCCTCCAGGACATCACCTGAAGACAATGAGGATCCAAAGATTTCTGTCAAGGCCTCTGCAATTTCCTCTCTAGCCTCCTTCAGTATTCTGGGGTAGATCCCATCAGGCCCTGGGGACTTATCTACCTTAATATTTTTCAAGACGCCAAATACCTCGTCTTTTTGGATCTCAATGTGACCCAGGCTATCTATACACCCTTCTCCAGACTCAACATCCACCAATTCCTTCTTTTGGTGAATACTGATGCAAAGTATGCAAAGTACTAGAGGCTTTTCACAGTGACTCAATTGAAGCCTACTTGTGACAATAAGCGATTATTATTATTATTATTATTATTATTATTAAGTATTCATTTAGTACCTGGCCCATTTCCTCTGGCTCCACACATATATTCCCTCCCCTGTCGTTCAGTGGGCCAACCCTTTCCCTGGCTACCCACTTGCTTTTTGTGCATGTGTAAAAAGCCGTGGGATTTTCCTTAATCCTATTTGCTTTTTATGACCCCTTTTAGCCCTCCTGACTCCTTGTTTAAGTTCCTTCCTACTTTCCTTATATTCCACACAGGTATCATCTGTTTCCAGCCTTCTAGCCCTGACAAATGCCTCCTTTTTCTTTTTGACGAGGCCTACAATATGTCTCGTTATCCAAGGTTCCTGAAATTTGCCGGAATTATCCTTCTTCTTCACAGGAACATGCCGGTCCTGAATTCCTTTCAACTGACATTTGAAAGCCTCCCACATGTTAGATGTTGATTTACCCTCAAACATCCGCCCCCAATCTATGTTCTTCAGTTCCCGCCTAATATTGTTATAATTAGTATTGCCCAAATTCAGCACATTCCCCCTCTTATCCTTGTCCACCAACATTTTAAAACTTACTGAATTGTGGTCAGTGTTCCCAAAATGCTCCCCTACTGAAACTTCTACCACCTGGCCGGGCTCATTCCCCAATACCAGGTCCAGTACAGCCCTTTCCCTAGTTGGACTATCTACATATTGTTTTAAGAAGCCCTCCTGGATGCCTTCCCATACCAGCCTCCCCGGACAGGCACCGGAATGTGGCGACTAGGGGCTTTTCACAGTAACTTTATTGAAGCCTACTCGTGACAATAAGCGATTTTCATTTTCAATTTCATTTCATTTCATGCTCCTTTCAAACTCTGTCCCGTCCAAGCCCCGAGCACTAAGTGAGTCCCAGTCAATATTGGAGAAGTTAAAGTCTCCCATAACAACACCCTTACTCCTTCCCAAAATCTGTCTACCTACCTGCTCCTCTATCTCCCGCTGGCTGTTGGGTGGCCTGTAGTAAACCCCCAACATTGTGACTGCCCCCTTCTTATTCCTGATCTCTACCCATATAGCCTCACTGCCCTCTGAGGTATCCTCCAGCAGTACGAACGACATAGGCAGGAAGGTGGATGACGTCCTGCAGTAGGAGTTCAGGGAGCTAGGCAGAAAGTTAAAAGGCAGGACTTCTAGGGCTGTAATCTCAGGACTACTCCCTGTGCCATGTGCCAGTAAGACCAGAAATAGGAAGATAGAGCAGCTAAACACGTGGCTAAACAGCTGGTGTAGGAGGGAGGGTTTCCGTTATCTGGACCACTGGGAGCTCTTCCGGGGCAGGTGTGACACATATAAGAAGGCTGGGTTCTAAACTGGAGAGGCATAAATATGCTGGCCGAGAGGTTTGAACGGTAGGGTTTAATCTAATATGGCAGGGGTTAATGTGGCTTTCCGCCACCTGCATGCTCCTAAGTGCATCCAATTGCTGCTCCAACTGAACCACCAGTCTGTGAAAAGCTGCCATTGGTTACACTTGCTGCAGATATAGTCGACCAGAATGCTGGAAGCAGCACAGATCTGCCACATCTCACAGTTGGAGCACTGCATCCTGCTGAGTGACATTTTAAGCACTAGTTAATTAATTTGAAATAAACACTTGAGTTATTGTTAGTTGAGTTACAATTAACTATATGACCCTGGCACTAGATATTTACTGTAAAATTAAATGCTAAATACCGATCTCTACCCTCAGGTTTAGTTACTCCACTATCTAGTTAATCAATTAGATTTGTTTTGCAATATTATTTTTTTTCCAAATTTAACAGATTCCCAACCAGCCAATCAGGTCACAGATTTACTGTGCTGTCACTTCAGCTTTTCCCCGCAACACAATTTGAAAAGGTAATAAAAATCATTTACCTTCCCGGGATGCTCTCTGGGTCTCTCCCTGCAGATTAACAGTTGCAAGCCAGAAGAAAGAAAACAAAACAAGAGGGAACAAGCACCTCCTCCCACTCTGCACTGAATTACCTCACTGCACCAAATTATCAAGTTCCAATTCCTCACTCAGGATGTCTCGACTTCACCCTGCGCAAGCTTATTGAGTGTGCTTTATGTCTGTGATTATATAGAACTCAGCTAAACTCACACACATACACTCACACACACACACTCACACATACATAACCACACACACAACCACACACACACACACCCTCACTTATGCACACACATACATACTCACACACATACGCACACATATATGCACACACAACCATTCACATACTCACACACACACTCACATACACAAATACAGATACTCTCACACACATGTACACACACACCCACTCACACACACTCTCACACACACACACTCACACATACACACACACTCAAACATACTCACACACACACTCACACACATATACACACACATAGACCACACACATGGACACCCACACATACACACACGCTCACACACATGCACATACACACACTTACACACATACACACACAACCACTCACACACACACACACACACACACACACACACACACACATAGGGCAGCATGGTAGCACAAGTGATTAGCACTGTGGCTTCACAGTGCCAGGGTCCCAGGTTTCATTCCCTGCTGGGTCACTGTCTGTGCGGAGTCTGCACGTTCTCCCTGTGTCTGCGTGGGTTTCCTCCGGGTGCTCCGGTTTCCTCCCACAGTCCAAAGACGTGCAGGTTAGGTGGGTTGGCTATGATAAATTGCCCTTAGTGTCCAAAACGATTAGGAGGGGTTTTGGGTTATGGGGATAGGGTGGAAGTGAGGGCTGAAGTGGGTCGGTGCAGACTCGGTGGGCCGAATGGCCTCCTTCTGCACTGTATGTTCTATATTTCTATGTTCGTATGTTTCATACACACACAGCCACTTACACACACAACCACTCATGCACTCATGCACTCACACACACATAATCACACACACATGCACCCACACACACACAGATATACACCCACACACACTCACTCACACGCTCACACACACACTTACACTCACACACACACACCCCCTCACACACACACAGTCACACACATATGTACACTCACACACACTCATACTCACATGCACACTCGCACACACACAGTGTTTCAGCTGGCTTTAATCCCAGTCTTTGCATATTCCTCAGAGGTGAGGAAATTCAATGGGCTGGATTCTCCGTTTCTCAGGCTCTGTCCTGACGCCGGCATGGGAACGGTGGCCTTTTACGACTGAAAATTCGGCGCAAAACGGCCACCGATCCTCCGTTTGGCTGGGGGCTAGGAGGAAGGCAACATAGAGCACCCGGCTCTAGCTGCTGATACAGCCCGGAGGATTTCTGGGTCTGTGGCCATGCATACAGTGCAGCAGCTATCCCATACATCATGGAGCCGGCTGTGTGCAGACCCGGCCTGCAAAATAGTGTCCCCCCCCTTTGGCCGGCTCGCGACCGCCCCCAGCCCCTACCAAAGGGGCTGGTTTAGCTCACTGGGCTAAATCGCTGGCTTTTACAGCAGACCAACCAGCCCAGCAGCACGGTTCGATTCCCGTACCAGCCTCCCCGGACAGGCGCCGGAATGTGGCGACTAGGGGCTTTTCACAGTAACTTCATTGAAGCCTACTCGTGACAATAAGCGATTTTCATTTCATTTCATTTCAAAGTCCCCCCTGCCCGCGGACCGACTCTCCCCGACTGTGGTGGCACTGGACTGAGTATGTATCCGCCATGCCGAGTTCCCAACAAATGATAGCACACGCGGCCGGTCGGGAACGGAGCATTGCGGAGGGGGGGGGGGGGGGGGGGCGGGGGGGGGGGGGGGCCTCAGATAATGTCCTGAGGCCGTCTATACGCCGCTTTGGAGGGGGCGGAGCATCGCAAAAGCAGCATTGTCCCTGATTTTCAGCGGAAACGTTGATTCTCCAGCCAATCGCCAAATGCGATTTCAGCATCGGTGACCGAAGAATCCCGCCCAATATCTTTTCATCCTTATATTTAGAGCCCTGAATTACTTTTTTCCAATTAAGGGGCAATTGTGTGTTGCCAATCCACCTACTCTGCATGCCTTTGTGTTGTGGGGCGGAGGCCCACGCAGCCACATGGAGAATGTGCAAACTCCTCACGGACAGTGACCCGGGATCAGGATCAAACCCGGCTCCTCGGCAGCATGAGGCAGCAGTGCTAACCACTGCGCCACCTTTTTCATCCTTATTAGGGCGCTAGCATTGAGAAGGTAGTGGTGAGCTGTTTTCTTGAACTCCTGCGTTCTGTGTGGTGTGGGTACATCCACAGTGCTGTTAGGGATAGGGTTATCAGGTTTTTGACCCAGTGGCAATGGAGGGACGGTAACACAAATCCAAGTCAGGATAGTGTATGGCTTCAAGGGAAATTTGCAGTTGGTGGTGTTCCCTTTGGTCTCGCTGTCCTTGTACATCCAGGTGGTGGCAGTTGCTGAAGAAGCCTTGGCCAATTGCCATTGTGTATTTCATGTATGGTACACACTGCAGTTACACCCCACCAGTGGTGGAAGGTATGAATGGTTAAGGTGATGGATCGGGAGCCAATCCAATGACTTGTTTGTCCTGGATGGTGTTTGTGGTGAATCACTGTGCACCTGTATTGGGGATGTGTGGGGATGTATGGTAGGACCTGCACTATAGGTTCGCCGGTAACCCCTGCCGACTAGCTCCGCCCACAAGGAGCCGTATAAATATGCATGTCCTCCTGAACAGCCATTTCGCCAGCTGCAGTAGGAGGCCATTCATCTGACTGTAATAAAGCCACAGTTGTACCAATCTGAGTCTTTCGTGCAATTGATTGTGCATCAATTTATTACAGTCAGATTTTTCTACATTATGGACATCAGGACCAAACCAGATTACCTGCAGCTGGATCTGCAGTCGCCCGACTCCAGAAAGGACTTTAATCACTGGCTAGCTTGTTTTAAGGCCTACATCAATGCTGCGACCCCCACGCCAACGGAAGCTCACAAGATTCAAGTTCTATACTCCAGGTTGAGCCCCAACGTGTTCCCGTTGATCCAGGATGCCCCGCGTTACACGGAAGCGATGGCACTCCTAAAAGGGAACTACGCTCAGAAAACAAACACACTCTACACAAGGCATGTACTCGCGACTCGTGTACAACTACCTGATGAGTCGATCGAAGACTTCTGGCGGGCTCTTATCCCACTCGTACGGGACTATGACTGTCAGGCCATCACGGCCACTGAACATTCCAATTTCCTCATGCGTGAAGCATTCGTGACGGGGATTGCGTCGGACCCCATCCGACAATGACAGCTGGAAGGGGCCACGCTCGACCTAACGGAGACAAAAGCTTTAGCACTCTCCATGACGGTCGCATCTCGAAACGTCCAAGCCTACCCCGCTCGCCGCGCGGCCCACCCCTCCTGCCCCTCCTGGACCCCGCAAACGACACCCCCGGCTGGGGCCCCTCCTAATCAATACGCCTGCTCCGCCCACCATGCCACGCACCCTGGGGGTCCCCGCTGCTACTTCTGCGGTCAGCAGAAACACCCCCGCCAACGCTGCCCAGCCCGCACCGCCACTTGCAAATCTTGCGGTAAAAAGGGCCACTTCGCAGCTCTGTGCCAGGCCCGCAGTTGCTGATATTGCGCCCGCAATCGCCCGCTCACCCCTGCCAAACACACAATGGGCGCCACCATCTTCTCCTCCCGGGGCCATGTGCGACCAGTGGGCGTCGCCATCTTCTCCCCCCAGGTCCACGTGCGGCCCATGGGCACCGCCATCTTGCCCCGCCCCCACAACGTGCGCACCATGGGTGCCGCCATCTTGCCCCGCTCCCACGTGCGCTCCATGGCGCTGCCATCTTTCCCCGCCAACTCAACATGCGCTCCATGGACGCCGCCATCTTGTTCCCAACAGGTCCTCCGGACGCCGCCATTTTGTCTCCCCCACGGGACTGAAACGCTATATGCGGGTCGCCGACGCTCCCCATTTGAAACCTCGGACGACCACCCGCAGCTCGCCTCGATGACACTGGACCAGTCCCGTCCTCACAACCTGGCAACCACTTCGACGACGGTGAAAATCAATGGCCACGCGACCTCTGGCCTGCTGGACTCTGGGAGCACCGAAAGCTTCATTCACCCAGACACGGTAAGGCGCTGCTCCCTCGCGATCCGCCCCGCCAACCAACGGATTTCCCACTCTGTCTCGATCCGAGGGTTCTGTGTGGTCAATCTCACTGTCCAGGGCGTAGAATTCAACGGTTTCCGCCTCTACGTCCTCCCCAACCTCCACGCTACACTATTGCTGGGTCTGGATTTTCAGTGTAACCTCCAGAGCCTCACCCTCAAATTCGGAGGGCCCCTACCTCCACTCACCGTTTGCGGCCTCACGACCCTCAACGTTGACTCCCCCTCCCTCTTTGCCAATCTAACTGCGGCCGTCGCCACCAGGAACAGACGGTGCAGCGCCCAGGACAAGGCCTTCATCAGGTCCGAGGTCCAGCGGCTGCTTCGGGAGGGTATTATCGAGGCCAGCAATAGCCCCTGGAGAGCTCAAGTGATAGTGGTTAAAACTGGGGAGAAACACAGAATGGTCGTGGACGCCAGCCAGACCATCAATCGGTACATGCAGCTCGACACGTACCCCCTCCCACGCATATCTGATATGGTCAATCAGATTGTACAGTACCGGGTCTTCTCAACAATTGACCTGAAATCCGCCTACCACCAGCTCCCTATCCATAAATCGGACCGTCCATACACTGCCTTCGAGGCGGACGGTCGCCTCTATCAATTCCTTAGGGTTCCCTTCGGCGTCACTAACGGGGTCTCGGTCTTCCAAAGGGAGATGGACCAAATGGTCGATGGGTACGGTCTGTGGGCCATGTTTTCTTACCTGGACAACGTCACCATCTGCGGCCATAACCAGCAGGACCACGACGCCAACCTCTCTAAATTTCTCTGCATCGCCACTCTCCTCAATCTTACATACAACAAGGAGAAGTGTGTGTTCTGCACGTCTCACCTAGCCATCCTCGGCTATTTAGTCCAAAATGGACTCCTGGGGCCCGATCCCGACCGCATGCGCCCCCTCATGGAGTCCCCCTCCCCCACTGCCCCAAGGCCCTCAAACGCTGCCTTGGGTTCTTCTCCTACTACGCTCAGTAGGTCCCAAACTACGCGGACAAGGCCCGCCTACTCATACAGTCCACCCAATTTCCCCTCACGGCCGAGGCACAACATGCATTCGCCCGTATTAGCGCAGTAGATGAGACACTGCCCTTTCAAGTAGAAAGCGACGCTTCAAATGTCACCCTCGCCGCCACTCTAAACCAGGCTGGCAGACCCGTGGCATTCTTTTCCCGCACCCTTCATGCCTCTGCAATTCGGCACTCATCCGTTGAAAAAGAGGCCCAGGGTATCGTTGAAGCGGTGCGGCATTGGAGGCATTACCTGGCCGGCAGGAGATTCACTCTCCTCACTGACCAACGGTCGGTAGCCTTCATGTTCAACAACACACAGCGGGGCAAGATCAAAAATGATAAAATCTTGCGGTGGAGAATCGAGCTCTCCACCTTTAACTACGAGATCTTGTATCGCCCCGGCAAGCTCAACTAGCCCCCAGACGCCCTCTCCCGAGGTTCATGTGCCAGCGCACAAGTAGACCAACTCCGGGCCCTGCACGACAGCATTTGTCATCCGCGGGGGGTCACTCGACTGTACCACCTTGTCAAAGCCCACAATCTGCCCTACTCCGTCGAGGACGTACGGACAGTCACCAGAGACTGCCAGGTCTGTGCAGAGTGCAAGCCGCACTTCTACCAGCCAGACCGCGCGCACCTGGTGAAAGCCTCCCGCCCCTTTGAAAGCCTCAGCGTGGATTTCAAAGGGCCCCTCCCCTCCACCGACCGCAACACATATATCCTCAGTGTGGTCAATGAATTCTCCAGATTCCCCTTCGCCATCCCATGCCCCGATATGACGTCTGCCACCGTCATCAAGGCACTCAACACCATCTTCGCTCTGTTCGGTTTCCCCGCCTACATCCACAGTGACAGGGGATCCTCCTTCCTGAGCGATGAGCTGCGTCAGTTCCTGCTCAGAAGGGGCATCACCTCCAGCTACAACCCCCGGGGAAACGGGCAGGTAGACTTTCACTTTAATAATGGAGAGGGGTAGGTGTGTGCAACAGGGCAAGGTTTACAATTGGGGGAAGGGTAAATACGATGCTGTCAGGCAAGAATTGCATAAGTTGGGAACATAGGCTGTCAGGGAAGGACACAAGTGAAATGTGGAACTTGTTCAAGGAACAGGTACTGCGTGTTTTTGATATGTATGTCCCTGTCAGGCAGGGAAGAGATGGTCAAGTGAGGGAACCATGGTTGACAAGAGAGGTTGAATGTCTTGTTAAGAGGAAGAAGGAGACTTATGTAAGGCTGAGGAAACAAGGTTCAGACAGGGCGCTGGAGGGATACAAGATAGCCAGGAGGGAACTGAAGAAAGGGATTAGGAGAGCTAAGAGAGGGCATGAAAAATCTTTGGCGGGTAGGATCAAGGAAAACCCCAAGGCCTTTTACACATATGTGAGAAATATGAGAATGACTAGAGCGAGGGTAGGTCCGATCAAGGATAGTAGCGGGAGATTGTGTATTGAGTCTGAAGAGATAGGAGAGGTCTTGAACAAGTATTTTTCTTCAGTATTTACAAACGAGAGGCTCGCTCCCGGAGTCATCCGACTACTGGCCAGCACCAACACCGCCAGCACCGACGTCGGCGATGCCAGCACAGACATCGCCGCCACTGTTACGTCGCTCCCAGCGACCCGTCAAAGCGCCGGATCGACTTAACCTCTGACCTCCTTCTGCACTGTAAATTCTATGATCCTATGGATTCACCGATGGGAATGCCATTGAATGTCAAGGGGAGATTATTAGATGATTATTAGATTCTCTCTTGTCATTGCCTGACACTTGTGTGGTACGAATGTTACTTCCCACTTACCTGAGAAGTTGCAAATTGAACAGAAAATTTTACAGTCCTTAGCGAACATCCCCACTTCTGACCTTACGATGGAAGGAAATTCACTGATGAAGCAGCTGAAGATGGCTGGGCCTGGGATACTATTCTGAGGGACTTTTGCAGTGATGTCCCGGGACTGAGAAAATTGACCTCCAATAACCCCATCCATATTCCTAAGCGTTTGGTATGACTCGAACAGGTGGCGAGCTTGGCCTTTGATTCCCATCGACTTCAAATTTGCTCGTGCTCCTTGAGTTACACTCGGTCAAATGCTGCCTCTAGTGTGTGTATGTGTGTATGTGTGTGTGTGTGTGTTCCGCCACCCCATTTTCTAAATGGGGACAGGCTTCAGTAATCTGGAGCACAAAGGGACTTAGGAGTCCTTGTTCTCTCAATGTTAACATGCGGGTTCAGTTGGCAGTTAGATAGGGAGGCAAATGAAATGTTAGCATTCATTTAGAGAGAGCTAGAATAAAAGAGCAGGGATATACTGCTGAGGCTGTATAAGGTTGTGGCCAGATTCCATGTGGAGTATCGTGATCAGTTCTGGGCCCCGTATCTAAGGAAGGACGTGCTGTCCTTGGAGAGGGCCCAGAGGAGTGTCACAAGAAGAGGGCTTGTCACATGAGGGGCAGTTGAGGACTCTGGGTCTGTATTCGATAGAGTTTAAGAGGATGAGGGGGGAATCTTATTGAAACTTATAGGATACTGAGAGGCCTGGATAGAGTGGATGTGGAGAGGATGTTTCCACTAGGAGGAAAAACTAGAACAAGAGGACACAATCTCTGACTAAAGGGACGATCCTTTAAAACAGAGATGAGGAGGAATTTCTTCAGCCAGAGGGTGGTGAATCTGTGGAACTCTTTGCCGCAGAAGGCAGTGGAGGCCAAATCACTGAGTGTCTTTAAGACAGAGATAGATAGGTTCTTGATTAATAAGGGGATCAGAGGTTATGGGGAGAAGGCAGGAGAATGGGGATGAGAAAAATATCATCCATGATCGAATGGTAGAGCAGACTCGATGGACCGAATGGCCTAATTCTGCTCCTGTATCTGATGATCGTATGGTCTAATTAGTTAGCAAAAGTAGGCTGATGACATTCTATTCCACCTTCTCTCGACTCCTCCACAGTTGCTAAATGCGTCCAGAACTGGATGAGCAGGTATTTCCTCCAATTAAATACAGGGAAGACCAAAGCCATATTTTTCAGTTCCCGCTCCAAACTCTGTTCCCTAGCAACCAACTCTATTCCTCTCCATGGCAACAGTCTGAGACTAAACCAGTCTGTTCACAACCTTGGTGTCAGATTTGCTTCTTTCCTCATCCTCATGTCATCTCCAGGATTGAATATTTCTAACATCCACTATTTCCCTGTCTTCGCTCATCTGTTGCGGAAAGTATCATTCATGCCTTTATCACCTCCAGAGACATGGTAATTCCAACGCACGCCTGGCTGGTCTCCCACATTCCACTTTCCATAAGCTTGAAGATATCTGTAACTCTGCTACTGGTGTCTTAACTCCCATCAAGTCCCGTTCACCTACCACTCTTGTGGTCACTGATTTTTGGCTGTCAGTTAAACAGCGCCTGAAATTTAAAATTCTCATCTTTGTTTTCGAATTCCCTCCATCGTCTCAGCACTCCCTATCTCTGTAAGAGTCTATAGAATTCCCACAGTGCAGAATGATGCCTTTCAGCCCATTGAGTCTGCACCAACCCTCTGAAAGAGCACTCTACCCGGGCCCATTTCCCCGCCCTATCCCCGTAACCCTGTCTGAGCATTAATTATGGCCAACCCACCTAACATGCAACTCCTTGGACTGTGGGAGGAAACTGGAACACCCGGAGGGAAACCCACACAGAAACGGGAGAAAATGAAAATTTCAACTTACAAGGCAGGAATTGAACCTGGGTCCAGGCGCTGAGAGGCAGCAGTGCTAACCACTGTGCCATCCACCAAAATTGGTGCAGGAATAGACTACATGACCCATCGGGCCTGCTCCACCATTCAATACGATCATGGCTGATTTAGGGTTTTAAGTCCATTTTCCCACCCGACCCCCATATGCCTTATTCTCTGAGAGACCAAAACTCTTTGTATCCCAGCCTTAAATATATTCAAAGATGGAGCATCCACAAATCTCTGGAGTCGAGAATTCCGAAGATTCACAACCGTTTGAATGAAGGAATTTCTCATTTCAGTCCTTAATGATCAGCCCCTTATCCTGAGACCATGCCCCCGTTTTTTAGATTCCCTGACCGATGGAACCAATTTTTGCCTATATCTCTTTGCAGCCTTTCTCTGTTCTTCCTGTAGCTTATCGTCCCAGCTAGCTTTGTATCATCAGCAAACTTAGGTACTCTTTCTGCATCCAAATCATTAATATAGATTGTAAATGACTTAATTCCCTGGGATAATTTCTCCTCTCTTTGCTTCTAAGAGAACAATGTAACTTTAGCTACTCTCTTCCTTTTTATATACTCACAAAACTCTTACAATCTGTCTTAAAGTAACTCATACTAGAAAATGAAGGTCGCTGCCTTATTACTGCTCTTTGGTAAGTCATGTGTTAAAAAGTTTATTTAACAGACACATAATTGATGCCCTATGTGGCAGCTGAATGGGTAAATAGTAGAGAGCAGGACCAATCCATAAGGCCATAAGATGTAGGAGCAGAAGTAGGCCACTCAGTCCATCGTGTCTACTCTGCCATTCAATGAGACCATGACTGATCTAATGTGATATTCCACTTTCCCATCTTATCCCCATAACCCTTAATTCCCTTACTGATTAAAAATCTGTCTATCTCAGCCTTGCATATAGTTAATGAGACAAACTCTACAGCCCTCTGTAGTAAAGAATTCCACAGATGCACTACCCTCTGAGAGAAGAAATTCCTTCCCATCTTTGTCTTAAATGTGCGATCCCTTCCTCTGAGATTATGCCCTCTGGTCCCAGCCTCTACTATAAGGAAAACAACCTCTCAGCATCAACCCTGTCAAGCCCGTTCAGAATCCCGTCTGGCTCAATAAGGTCAACTCTCCGTCTTCTCAACTCCAATGAGCAGAGCCTAAACCTACTCAACCTCTCCTCATAATAAAACCCCCATAGTTGGTATCAACCTAGGGAGCGTAATGATAATCTTGATATCACATGGAGTGAATTTAATTGCTGAAGTCTGGCATCTGCGATCCTTGGGAACCTCAGGAGGAGGCCCACATGAATCATTCACTCATTTTGGCACAAATCTCCAGATGTTAGCAAGGGTTAGACACTGTCTCTCCTCAATTTCTCTGCTATTGTAGTCAATGAATAAGATGTATAAGGTTGTGTTGAATGTCGAGGTAAATGGATATGACCTCATAGCCATTACGGACACATGGTTACAAGGAGATCAAAACTGGGATATTAATTTTCAGGGATATTTGACCTTTCAGAAGTATAGGAGATAAGGAAAGGATTCATAAGAGTTGAAATTAGGAAAATTGAGAGATGATCTAGACTCGGGTGACGTACAGTCTATTTGGGTGGAGGTAACGTAAATACCCCCAATCAGTAGCCACACTGTAGGAAAGGGTATATATCAACAAATAATAGGAGCATGTAAAAAGATTAGAGCAATAATTATGGGTGACTTTAATCTTCATGTTGATTGAGTTAATTAACTTGGAAAGGGTAGCTATGACAACCAATTCATAGAGTGCATTAGGGATATATTAGAGGAGGTTCACAAGAAGAATTGCCGGAATGAAGGACTTGCCAGATGAGGAGCGGTTGAGGACACTGAGTCTGTACTTAATGATGTTTAGAAGAATGAAGGGGGATCTCATTGAAACTTAAACAATACTGAGATGTCGAGATAGAGTGAATGTGAAAAGGATGTTTCCACCAGGAGGGTAAACTAGAACCCGAGGGCACAGCCTCAGACAGAAGGGGTGATCCTTTAAAACTGAGATGAGGAGGAATTTCTTCAGCCAGAGGGTGGTGAATCTGTGGCACTATTTGCCACAGAAGTCTGTGGAGGCCAAATCACCGAGTGTCTTGAAGACAGAGATAGTTAGATACTTGATTAATATGGGGATATGAGGTTAATGGGAGAAGACAGAAGAATGGAGATGTGAAACAGATCAGCCATGATTGAATGGTGGAGCAGACTCAATGAGTTGAGTAGCCTAATTCAGCCCCTATATCTTATGATCGTCAAAGAACCATAGAATCCCTTCAGTGCAGAAGGAGGCTATTCAGCCCATGGAGTCTGTATAGACCCTCTGAAAGAGTAAACCTACTCAGGCCCACTCCCCGCCCTGTCCTCGTAACCCAACCTAACCTCTTAACACTAAGAATCAATTTAACATGGCCAATCCACCGAACCTGCACATCTTTGGACTGTGGGAGGAAACTGGAGCTCCTGGAGGAAACTCACGCAGACATGGGGAAAATATGCAAACTCCACACAGTCACCCGAGGCCGGAATTCAACCCGGGTCCCTGGAGCTGTGAGGCAGCAGTGCTAACCACTGTGCCACCCTTATGGATAATTTCCTAAAGCAATATGTCATGGAGTCAATCAGAGAACAGGCTAACTTTGATCTGGTAAAGGGCGGTGATGTAGGTTTAATAAATGACCTCAGAGGAAAAGATCCCCTAGGAAATAGTGATCATAACATGATGGAATTTAATATTCCGTTTGATAATGAGAAGCTTGGGTCGGAAACAATTGTATTTAACTTAAATAAAGGGAATTACAATGAAATGACGATAGAATTAACTAAAGTTATCTGAGCGGGTGGATTAGCAGGAAAGGAAGTAAACCAGCAGTCACAGACATTTAAGGTGGTAATTCATGACTATCAGTAAAAATATATCCCAGTAAAGAGGAAAGATTCTAAGAGAGGGATAAACCAACCATGTCTAACCAAGGCAGTTACGGAGAGCATTAATTTGAAAGGAAAATCAAGTAAGGAGGGAAAAGACAGCGATAGCCCCAAAGATTGTGATAAATTCAGAATCCAGCAAAGGAGGACCAAAAAAACAATAAAAAGAGAGAAAATAAGCCATGAGGGCAAACTAGTGAGGAATATAAAAACTGTCAATAAGATCTTCTTTAAGTGTATAAAAAGTGAGAGGTTAAACTGAACATAGACCCATTAGAAAATGAATCTGGGGAGACAGTTATGGGGGACAAGTAAATGGCAGTGGAGTTAAACAGACAATTTGCATCAATCTTTATGTTGGAAGTTACTTTGAGCGTCCCATTAATACTAAAGAATATGGGGGAAGAATTAAATACCATAGTCATCACTAGAGAAGTAGTATTGGACAAACTAATGGGGTTAAAGGCAGATAGGTCCCCTGGCCTTGAGAGCTTGCATCCTAGGATCCTAAAAGAAGCTGTTAGACATAATGGATGCATTGGTTGTAATTTTCCAAAAATCCTTGGATTCTGGGAAGTACCAGAGGATTGGAAAACTGCCAATGTGACAGCCCTATTCAAAAAGGGAGGGAGGCAAAAAGCGGGTCACTATAGGTTGGGTAGCCGAACATCTATTGTTGCAAAAATGTTGGAATTAACTGTTAAGGAAGTAACAGCAGCATATTTTGAAAATCATAATCTAATCAAGCAGAGTCAGCATGGCCTCATGAAAGGGAAATCATGTCTGACTAATTTATTAGTGTTTCGAGGAATTCTCGACCAGAATGGATAGAGGGGAACCGGTAGATGTGCTGTATTTGGACTTAGAGAAGACGTTCAAAAAGGTATCTCACAAAAGGTTAAATCATAAAATAAGAGCCCATGGTGTTGGAAGTAGTAAATTGGCATGGATAGAGAATTGGCTAATGGGGAGGAAACAGCGAGTGGGGATAAGGAATTCTCTTGGTGACCTGTAACGAGTGGGGTTCCACAGGGATCAGTGCTGGGACTGCAACTGTTTACAAAATCTATTAATATCTTGGAGGAAGGAAGCGAATGTGCTGTAGCCAAATTTGTAGACTACACAAAAATAGGTGGAAAGGCAAGTTGTGAGAGAGATACAAACAGTTTGCTAAGTGTTATTGATAGGTTAAGTAAGTGGGCAATAAGTTGAAAAATAGAGTATAATGTGGGAAAATGTGAAGTTGTTCATTTTGGAAGGGAAAACAAAGGAACAGAGTATTATTTAAATGGAGAAAAACTGCAGAAAGCTGCAACACAACAGGACTTGGGACTACTTGAGCACGAAACACTGAAACACCCTTTTTTCTAGCAGGTTGGAGTATAAGGATCGGGAATTCTTGCTGCGACTGTACAAGGTACTAGTGAAACCACATCTGGAGTAATGAGAGCGATCTTGGCTCCCTTACAACAAGCTTTTTCCAAGAGTGGGGGTGTCAGTTACAAGGGGTCACGATTTCAAGGTGAGAGGGGGAAAGTTTAAGGGAGATGTGCGTGGAAAGTTTTTTACGCAGAGGGTGGTGGGTGCCTGGAACGCTTTACCAGCGGAGGTGGTAGAGGCGGGCACGATAGCATCATTTAAGAGGCATCTAGACAGGTATATGAACGGGCGGCAACAGAGGGAAGTAGACCTTGGAAAATAGGAGACAGGTTTAGATAAAGGATCTGGATCGGCGCAGGCTGGGAGGGCCGAAGGGCCTGTTTCTGTGCTGTAATTTTCTTTGTTCTTTGTTCTTATTTAGGGGAAGATAGGGGGCTGGATTCCCTGTTCTGGAGACTAAGTGCTCCTGCCAGCAAAAACTTGCTACTGGTCTCCACTGGCATGAGGATTGGTCCCCAGTCACAATTCCCTCTATTTATCATTAATTTATGTACGGAGGAGAGCTTGGCGGGTTCTGTCAGAATACCTGTATCAGGCCACTATTTTGAATGGGAGCTCGAGACCAAGATCTGGTGGTGCCCACCCCTCCCCGCCCCCACAATATAAATCCTGCCCCCCCCCTCCGCTGATAAGTAGGGGCACACTACATCCCCTCCACCAGGAGAATAATGGGTCATCTCCCAAAGTACACACCCATGAGGGTGATCCTTCCCTCAAATGACCCCACCAGCACCCCATCACACACAAGCTATTTTTCACAGCAGAAAGCACTTAGTTGCTTTTGATGTAGTGAGGAGTTGTCAATCTTAGCAAGCGTGTTTATAAGAATTGAGGTTAATATCAAAGCATGGGACTTTAGATGCATTCAAGCATGATGGGAAAGGTAGGTCAACAATCCACCAAGCACCTGAACTCTGGAGTAATAAAACCACCAATCACTGGCAATTGCAAAGTCTTACTGTATGAAATTAAATGGAAAACTTGCATTTCAAGGGCTGTCAAGGGATCTGAAGACCTTTGAAGTGTATTTGGTTTCAAGGAAACATCTGACACTTGTAATAGCTGCTCCTTTAAACACCTTTGGCTGAGGCAGCACATGTTAGGGAAAGGTAAGTGAAAATGTAGTGATTTTTCACTCTACTGCCTGGACTGTTCTTCAACTTCTAGGCAGGGTCCCCTGTTTGGGGCCCCTAATGGGGGTCTCTGCTGGGTGCCTCTAATGAGGGCCTCTGTTGTGGGTCTTTGAGGGGGGTCTCTAATGGGGGGGTCTCTATTGAGGTGATAAATGGGGGTGGCTGATGGCGGCCTGGTGGGTGTTCTGATGGGAGGGTTGTGGTTGTTGGGGGGGGGCAGACTTTGCATTAATAGGGTGGAGGGGGGCCTGACGATGGACTTTGGGGAAGCACCTCAGCTATGCACTGACCTCCTTGCGTGGTCCTCCGCATTAGGGCCATGCTATAGATAGATTCTTGATCAACGTGGGAAAAGAGTAGGAAAGTGGAAATGAGGAACGTCACATCAGCCATGATCTTATTGAATGGTGGAGCAGGCACGAGGGGCCGAACGGCCCATTCTTGTTCCTATTTCTTATGGTCTTATTGTCACCATTATACATGACAGCTCAAGGCTAACATTTAGAAGATAAATGTGAGAGGTGTAATAGAGGGCCAGCTAACCACTTTCACATGTTCTGGTCATGTCCACGATTTGTGGGGTTTTGTATCTCGGTAGTTAAAACATTAACAAAAATTGTGGAAGTGGAAATATTACTGGGACCTTGTGAGGCAATTTTTGTAGTGTTCAAAATACCAGGAATAATAGAAGAGAAAAAAGCCGATGTAGTGGTCTTTGCCGTATTGATTGCCCGAAGCCGAATTTTATTAGAATGGAACTCAGAAGATCCGCCAAAAATATCGATATGGTTGGGGGATGTTGAGGAAATCCTTAAACTTGAGAAAATGTAATTTGCCCTTCGTTGCTCAGACGGGGAACTCTGGATGAGACGGATGCTGTTCTTGCCTCTAAACAGATCTGTTTATTGCCAGCGGGTAAAGGAGGGCGGGGGAAGGGGAGATGCGACGAGGGGGGAGGGAAAAAGGGAAAGGTTTAATGGAAATAACAGAAACAAAAATCTCAAATTAGGACAATTTTATTTTGTTTATTTTGTTATTAATTGATTGTTTGTATGTTGTTATTTATTTCTTTATTTGAATAAAAAATATTTAAACAAAAATGCGTCCCTGTCGCAATGTAAACCTTGGGCTGGATTCTCCGTCGGCGGTACCCTCCGTTTCGCTGGCAGCACACTCACACCTGTGGATTTCCCTATGGCGTGGGGGTGCCCACAATGGGAAACCCCATTTCAAGGTCCAATGAAAATGAAATGAAGCGTTGATAGACCACGTTTCCAAATCGACCCCCCCCCCCCCCCCCCCCCCCCCCCACCCCTCCCCTGGGCATAACTGTTACTTTAAACTCTCTGAAGCCCCAGATATTTCGAAGACCTGGGATGATGCGGGTATGGTGATGGTGACGGGAGCTGGCAGAATTTGTACAGAGACCGATGGGGAATTACATTCGCAAAGCAGCACACAGACTGAGTCTGTGTAACAAGCGGCTGGAATCCCAATGACTGGAGAATTTCGCCCAGGATCTCTCCAGCCACTGGGGCTGACTTTACTAATTCCTTAATTGGCCGTTGACAGCTTCAAACTGCTCAAATAAGTATCTTTTTCCAAACTTAAAATTTTTTTTTTAGAGTACCCAGTTCATTTTTTGCAATTAAGGGGCCGACCCACCTACCTTACACATCTTTTTCGGTTGTGGGGGTGAGACCCACGCAAATGCGGGGAGAATGTGCAAACCCCACACGGACTTTTTAGATCAACTAACGTTTAAAACATGCTGAAGGAACTAAAATGGCTGGAATTGAGCTGGACAACAGCGCACTGCCCTTTACTCAGTGTCTAATGGCTAAGGCTCCTGAGCGAAGCTGACAAATTAGGCTACTGTGTGATGGAGACTGAAATGGGGTGGAGTTTATGATTAGTCAGGGCGTGACTGGGGAATAATCAGTTTTACTGGAACCTTTCTTCAAGGGAACTGCTCTCATTCATCAGAACTATTTCCTGAATACAAGCTCTCCTCAAGATAGGAACAGATTGAACATTTAATCAACTCCTACAATTCATTAAAATGCACAAACTCAGCCCAGTTAACACTTTTGTTACAAAATCATACTACGCCCAGAAAATATTAGCAAATATTCATTATATATCCCAAGCTGTGATCAATTAGCCACAGAATGACTTCCTGGATGTCTTTGTTCCCAGGGAGGGAGAGAGGAAAAACGGAAATGGTGGGTGGGATTCTCCCTTCGCTAACGGCAAATTGATAATCGGCGATCGGACGGAGAATCCTTTTTTACGATAAACTCGGAGGCGGTTCCTGTTTTCGGATGCTCGGCCCCCTCCAAACCAGCGTCATCGTGGAGCGTGCCGCACACCATTGGGACGGCCTCAGGGCGTTACCTGAAGGCTCTTCCCTGATGCTCCGCCCCCGATGGGCTGAGGACCGCGCAGTTGACTCATGGTCTCATAGATAGAATTTACATAGAATCTACAGTGCAGAAGGAGGCCACTTGACCCATCTAGTCCGCACCGGCTCCTGGAAAGAGCACCGCACCCGAGGTCAACACCTCCATCCCATCCCCACAACCCAGCAACCCCACCCAACACTAACGGCAATCCTGGACACTAAGGGCAATCCACCATGGCCAATCCACCCAACCTGCACATCTTTGGACTGTGGGAGGAAACCGGAGCACCCGGAGGAAACCCACGGATACACGGGGGAAGATGTGCAGACTCCGCACAGACAGTGACCCAAGCCAGAATCGAACCTGGGACCCTGGAGCTGTGAAGTGATTGTGCTATCCACAATGCTACCGTGCTGCCCCACAGCCTGACTTGGCGGCTGTGGACTGTGCCCAGCGCCAACAACAGTCGGGCGGGAGCCATGCTGCTGGCCAGGGGGACTTCAGCGAAGGCTGGAGGCTGTGACCCGGGGGTGGCAAGGGGGTGTCCAGGGGGGCACTATCTGGCAGACCAGGTCCACACATGGCCAGCGCCATATTGTCTGGCGCGACCACTGCAGGCCGTCGCCGTGCGCATGCGCGGCCACAAACCCGGCAATTCGCCAGGTGTTTATATTGGGAAGGCCATTCATTTTCATATGCCATGGATCCTCCGGACATAGCTCCAAAATCGGACAATCTAGCCCAGTGTCTCACTGATCCCTATTGGTCAGATTCCCCGTAAAACACGTTTTTGACATTGAATCCATCAAAACCCCTTCAGAATTTTAACAGCCTGCGTTATGTTGCCCCTTCAGTCGCCTTTTCTCTTGTGAATAGAGCTGCAAACTGTTCAGATCCCACATTGCTCCACAGGGACCATAATCAGGAATGAGGGCAAACAGGAAAAGGGTGTTCATCGTGTCAGGGTCTCACCAGTAGGCAACAGGTCAACCATACCAAGCCGAAGAAGGTTGAGACTTGGCAATAAGGCTACAAAACATGATTCCAAATCCACTCACTCTCACACTTAGCCACTAACTGTTACCGAGGCTGTTAATTTCTGCTTCTCATTCTTCCAGTCTGTCTCTGAGATGTCTGCACTGTCAGCTGAGCTGATGTCCTGAGAGACATTAACAAACTATCAGGCATTGAGCCCAATAGCTTCATCACTGCTTTCTTAGCATTTTGGGATCATCAGTTTTGTTAATATTGTCAGAAGGACTACAGGGCATAATGCTGTTCCCATATGAATCATCAGGGACCTTCACTGTCTAATGTACAAACAACATTTGATGTCCCATCACAAATAATGGAAATGAGTCACCAGCAATTCCCATTATGCCCTCATTTCAATTTATTTTTAATTTAATGTACCCAATTCTTTTTTTCCAATTAAGGGGTAATTTAGCGTGGTCAATCCACCTACCCTGCACATCTTTGGGTTGTGGGGGTGAGACCCACGCAGACACAGGGAGAATGTGCAAACTCCACATGGACAGTGACCCGGGGCCAGGATTGAACCCGGGTCCTCATTGTCGTGAGGCAGTGGTGCTAACCAGTGCTGCATGCCCTCATTTCAAGGTAGTGATTTTCAACACCCTTGAAGGCAAAGTGGAACGATAGTTCTTGCTGTACATGTCTCCAATCTGGGATCATGGTCCATATGACAGACAGCCTTTAATAGAAAAGCAAAGTGCAGTCACAAAAAGATCATTCTTCAAGCAAATTTATATCAGGCGTCTTGCTGCATTCTTCATTTGTCAGGGCCAATCAAAGGGTGCCTTATTGTACAACCACTTATAGGATCTCATGGCTCATTCCCATCTGCTGCACCATACCATCGCCCTGTGAAAACGGCCTCAATGTGAAGGTCAAAGTGCAAGTATAAGTCACGGCAGAGCAGGAGGATGTGGGTGACATAGAGGAAATGGCTCCCAAACCTGTAATGCAACAAGGAAGGAGCTCCTATGCCAGGCAGTGATTCAAGTGCGTTCCAATGATTGTCAAAGCAAGTTTGAAATCCACATCTGTGATCAACCATTGATATTATTCTGCACAATTCCTCAAGTGCCATCTATTTCTGTCAACTTGCTGCCCCCTACACCCACCTCCCCAAACTCTATCGGAACCTGTTGCACACAAATACTCAGTTTGAGTCGATGATGTGTGGGGAGGCCCCGGATAAATGAAATGAAAATCGCTTATTGTCACGAGTAGGCTTCAATGAAGTTACTGTGAAAAGCCCCTAGTTGCCACATTCTGGTTCCTGTCCGGGGAGGCTGGTATGGGAATTGAACCGCGCTGCTGGCCTGCTTGGTCTGAATTAAAAGCCAGCGATTTAGCCCAGTGAGCTAAACCAGCCCCTGGTTTGGGGTGCGTTCGTTGTTCTTCAGGATATATCCCAACTTCCCAATATTGAGGTGTGATAGGATATTGTGTTTCACCTTCCATCCACGTTTGAAGATTAAGAATCCCTGAAAATATCTTATTTATATCCTTCATTGAATCAATTTAAATAACACAACCATACGGCTTATATCGTAGAATTTACAGTGCAGAAGGAGGCCATTCGGCCCACTGAGTCTGCACCGGCCCTTGGAAAGAGCACCCCACCCAAGCCCACACCTCCACCCTATCCCCGTAACACAGTAACCCCACCTAACCTTTGAACACTATGGGGCAACTTAGCATGGCCAATCCACCTAAGCTGCACATTTTAGGATTGTGGGAGGAAACTGGAGCACCCGGAGGAAACCCAAGCAGGCACAGGGAGAACATACAAACTCTACACAGTCACTCTAGGCTGGAATTGAACCTGGGTCCTTGGAGCTATGAGGCAGCAGTGTTAACCAGTGTGTTACCATGCCACCCATATGAGATATAGATACCAATAATAGTGTTATAGCTCTTTATAGCATGGAAACAGCCCCTTCGGCCCAGCTTGTCCATGCCGCCCAGTTTCTATCATTAAACTAGTCCTAATACTGCTAATGAAAATTCCTTCTGCGAGCTGTGGGTTTCCTCCGGCTTCCTCCCACAGTCCAAAGATATGCAGGTTAGGTAGATTGGCCATGCTCGCCCCTTAGTGACGAAACAAAAAGGTTAAGTGGGGTTACTGGGTTACGGGGATAGGGTGGAGGTGTGAACTTAAGTAGGGTGCTCTTCACAGGGGCCAGTGCAGACTCGATGCGCCAATGGTCTTTTTCTGCACTGTAAATTCTATGATTCTATGAAGCCTGGTATCTCACGTTTTCTTCAGCAAGTCGAGATCCATCAGGAGCTACAGAGTGTTACTTCTTGGAGATTTCAGGAAATAGCACAAATCTGTGTATCATGTGTAAGGGCCCTTCCTGTTTATTCTCTTATTTCCCTTCCATTTTGCTGTTTCATTTTATCCATGGATGATTAATGGAAGGTGCCAATATAAGGCAAGCAGCCTGTATCATTGATTCAAGCAGAATAATCTAAAAGGCTGTGCTGCTTTAAACTGGAGTTGTAGACTGGCCGGCATCAGTGAGAGAGCTGGGTTGGGACACAGATTGATTGATTTGGCTGGTGGTCGATGAATTGGCCCAAAAAGCTGTGCACTGCCCGGCAACAGGTGGTGATATGATCCTATTCCATTGGAATGATTCAGGGTCCCGAGGTTTTAGTTTGGTTTCGGTTTTGATTCCGGCAGCCCACTGAAGGGGGAAGCTAACTGTCTCCAGAGAGATCCAGCTAAACCCTGCAGAGAGATCCAGCTAATTCACTCCAGAGAGATCCATCTAACTCTCCCCAGGAAGATCCAGCTAACTCTCTCCAGGAAGATCTAGCAAACTCTCCCCAGAGAGATCCAACTAACTCTCTCCAGAGAGATGCAGCCAACTGTCTCCAGTGAGATCCAGCTAACTCTCCCCAGAGAGATCCAGCTAACTCTCCCCAGAGAGATCCAGCTAACTCTCTCCAGAGAGATGCAGCCAACTGTCTCCAGTGAGATCCAGCTAACTCTCCCCAGAGATCCAGCTAACTCTCTCCAGGAAGATCTAGCTAACTCTCCCCAGAGAGATCCAGCTAACTCTCTCCAGAGAGATGCAGCCAACTGTCTCTAGTGAGATCCAGCTAACTCTCCCCAGAGATCCAGCTAACTCTCTCCAGGAAGATCCAGCTAACTCTCCCCAGAGAGATCCAGCTAACTCTCCCCAGAGAGATCCAGCTAACTCTCTCCAGGAAGATCCAGCTAACTCTCACCAGAAGGTCCAGTTAACTCTCTCCAGGAAGATCCAGGTAACTCTCTCCAGAGAGATCCAGCTAACTTTCTCCAGAGAGATCCAGCTAACTCTCCCCGGGAAGGTCCAGCTAAATCTCTCCGGGAAGATCCAGCCAACTCTTCCCAGAGAGATTCAGCTAACACTGTCCGGGAAGATCCAGCTAACTCTCCCCAGAGAGGTCAAGCTAACTCTCCCCAGAGAGATCCAGCTAACTCTCCCCAGAGAGATCCAGCCAACTCTCCCCAGAGAGATCCAGCTAACTCTCTCCAGAGAGATCCAGCTAACTCTCTCTGGGAAGATCCAGCTAACTCTCTCCAGGAAGATCCTGCGAAATCTCTGCCAGACGATCCAGTTAACTATCTCTGGGAATATCCAGCTAATTCTCCCCAGGAAGATCCAGCTAACTCTCACCAGAGAGATCCAGCTAACTCTCCCCAGGAAGATCCAGCTAACTCTCCCAGAGAGATCCAGCTAACTCTCCCCAGAGAGATCCAACTAACTCTCCCCAGAGAGATCCAGCTAACTCTCTCCAGAGAGATCCAGCTAACTCTCACCAGAGAGATCCAGCTAACTCTCTGCAGAGAGATCTAGGCAACTCTCCCCAGAGAGATCCAGCTAACTTCCCCCAAAGAGATCCAGCTAACTCTCCCCAGAGAGAACCAGCTAACACTCCCCAGAGAGATCCAGCTAACTCTCCCCAGAGAGATCCAGCTAACTCTCACCAGAGAGATCCAGCTAACTCACCAGAGAGATCCAGCTAGCTCTCTCCAGGAAGATCCAGCTAACTCTCTCTGTGAAGATCCAGCTAACTCTCCCCAGAGAGATCCAGCTAACTCTCCCCAGGAAGATCCAGCTAACTCTCCCAGAGAGATCCAGCTAACTCTCCCCAGAGAGATCCAACTAACTCTCCCCAGAGAGATCCAGCTAACTCTCTCCAGAGAGATCCAGCTAACTCTCACCAGAGAGATCCAGCTAACTCTCTGCAGAGAGATCCAGGCAACTCTCCCCAGAGAGATCAGGCTAACTCCCCCCAAAGAGATCCAGCTAACTCTCCCCAGAGAGAACCAGCTAACACTCCCCAGAGAGATCCAGCTAACTCTCCCCAGAGAGATCCAGCTAACTCTCCCCAGAGAGATTCAGCTAACTCTCTCCAGGAAGACCCAGCTAACTCTCTCCAGGAAGACACAGCTAACCCTCTGCGGGAAGATCCAGCTAACACTCTCTAGAGAGGTCCAGCTAACTCTCCCCAGATAGATGCAGCTAACCCTCTCCAGAGAGATCCAGCTAACTCTTCCCAGAGAGATCCAGCTAACTCTCTCCAGTGAGATCCAGCTAACTCTCTCTGGGAAGATCCAGCTAACCCACCGCAGAGAGATCCAGCTAACTCTCTCCAGTGAGATCCAGCTAACCCTCTCCAGAGAGATCCAGCTAACTCTCTCCAGTGAGATCCAGCTAACTCTCTCTGGGAAGATCCAGCTAACCCACCGCAGAGAGATCCAGCTAACTCTCTCCAGTGAGATCCAGCTAACTCTCTCCAGTGAGATCCAGCTAACACTCCCCAGTGAGATCCAGCTAACTCTCTCCGGGAAGATCCAGCTAACCCACCCCAGAGAGATCCAGAGAACTCTCTCCGGGAAGATCCAGCTAACCCTCTCCAGAGAGATCCAGCTAACTCTCTCCAGTGAGATCCAGCTAACCCTCTCCAGAGAGATCCAGCTAACTCTCTCCAGTGAGATCCAGCTAACTCTCCCCAGTGAGATCCAGCTAACTCTCTCCAGTGTGATCCAGCTAACCCTCTCCAGAGAGATCCAGCTAACTCTCTCCAGTGAGATCCAGCTAACACTCCCCAGTGAGATCCAGCTAACTCTCTCCGGGAAGATCCAGCTAACCCACCCCAGAGAGATCCAGAGAACTCTCTCCGGGAAGATCCAGCTAACTCTCTTCAGGAAGATCCAGCTAACTCTCTCCAGGAAGATCCAGATAACTCTCCCCAGAGAGATCCAACTAACTCTCTCCTACGAGATTGTAGAAGCCAGCTAAATCTCTCCAGAGAGATCCAGGTAACTCTCCCCAGAGAGGTCCAGCTAACTCTCTCCAGAGAGATCCAACTAACTCTCTCCTACGAGATTGTAGAAGCCAGCTAACTCTCCCCAGAGCGATCCAGGTAACTCTCCCCAGAGAGTTGCAACTAACTCTCTCCAGAGAGATCCAGCTAACTCTCTCTAGAGGTATCCAGCTAACTCTCCCCAGAGAGATCCAGCTAACTCTCTCCAGAGAGATCCAGCTAACCCTCCCCAGAGAGATCCAGCTAACTCTCTCCAGAGAGATCCAGCTAACCCTCCCCAGAGAGATCCAGCTAACTCTCTCCAGAAAGATCCAGCTAACTCTCTCCAGAGAGATCCAGCTAACTGTCCACAGATGTTGATGCCATTTCTGGTTCCTTGGATGTACTGTCACTGTAAATAAATTGCATTTATTGAAACTCATTAGATGAGTTTGTGAATGTTCTGGTCAACTTAAAGCCTTCGGATTTTGCTCTTTGAAATCCTCTTATCTCGAATCTCATCCCTGGAAATACCCAGGGGCAAAGAAATTGAGTGCTGTTGTCACCTTCGAGGCCACTGACTGCGGGATGTTCAAGCCCCATCCAGCCTCAGGCCTTCATGAAGAATGTGGCCTGTGTGATTTATGGGGTCTCTGGACAAGGGCAGCCAGGGGCATCGATTGTAAGACAGCTCTGCAAACCAAGCTGGGCATTTTCCCTGTGGAGCGCACAGCCCTCGCCCCTTCCCTATAGCTGGGGTACATCATGCTCCCAATGATTGCTCCTACTTCAAGCCCGCTGCTCTATTGTCCCCTTCCTCTGACTTCAGACTGCGGTCCTTATAGACCCTGAGCTGCCTATCATCTATGCCTGCTTTCCATTTTGCAGCAGGCTGCACTCTCTGACTCCTGTCTGCCAGTCCCGGAACTTAAACAGGAACCTTGACAAAGTTCCCATTTCCAAAGAGGACTAAGGACAACAGTGACCCACCCAAATCACTGCAGAATTCTGAGTGCTGGCGTGAACCTCCCCCAATGTGCCACACCATATTAAAGAGTATACATGATTTCCCCTTCCAGTAAACAATGTGGTATCCCTTTGACCCCCTTGATTGTCAGCGGTGATGTGTTGGGTATACTGGGTCTGCGAGGACTGCGTTTACCAGAGCAGTGAGAGAGACAGACTTCCAACACTTGGAGAAATGCAAGTATATTTTATTGAACTACTAACTGTTAAACATACTTAGACTATGGGTTGACACTATGCTGAGTTGACTGGAGACCTGAGGCTAACCTAACCAGACTATCCTGCTACCACATGGTGGATGTTCGTGTTGTTGCTCACGGGCTCTGGCTGTCTCAGAGGCTGCATCCCAAGAGAGCAGGAAAACTAGTGCCCTCTGGCTTTATAGTGGCCGTGTCCTGTTTGGTGATTGGCTGCTGTGTTCTGTGTGTTCATTGGTCATCCTGTGTGTCAATCAATGTCTGTCTGTGCACCATCATATACTTGTGTGTATATTATGACAAACGGTTCATTCAACCTTATCGGGATCCAGCTTCCTAGGCCTCTTGTCTTCCCTCTGCATTCCCTCACCCTCATTCCCACTCTATCTACCCCCTTGCCCTTGCACAACCCATTTTCACATTGCTCCCTCTTTTATCTTAGTCATCTCCCTCCTCCCCCTCACACCCCCAGTTGACTTTGGTCTGTTGAATTGGAGGGTCCCTGAATCCCGCTGCACGGTGCTGTCCAGACAGATAACCATGTGTTGTGACTGGAGCAGGAGAACTTTACACTCCCCAACTTCGGGCGCAGTATAGATCCAAGCCAGGGAAACGGGAGGGTCCATGAGCCTACCAGCTTCCCAGGGCTTTCCGTAAAGACCAGCTTGGCAAGGAACTGTAGGGTATGAACGGTTTTAGTCCAGCAGCGCTACTGCACATAGCTTATGCGTATTGCACTAACCGCAAAATTTTGAGCAAACTGAGGTCCGCTTGCATGATGCAAGATTGGGATGGCTCACAAGATGCCAGCAGTGACGTGGATACAGTGCTGAAAGATCTCACAGGGATCCTATTTTCCAACTGCGTCCACTGCGCAATTCACCATCATGCCTGACATTCATCGCTTCGCCTCACCCTTCTCAAACCTCACACCTCACAATTTACACACATTGGCAGCTGTTCAACCATAATGGCCACATCAGCCAAACGGACTGCATCACAGTCACTGATATACTTCCCTCCCTCTTACAGGACAAGGTGGCACACGGCTGGAGGCAGACAGGGGAGGGAGACAGCTGATTCTAATGCCTGCCATGGAGGAGGTGGTCCTGGCCAATAGTGGGATGCCCATTTCTGAGATTGTGGCTGGGGCGTGGTAGGGGGTGGGGGGGTGGGGGGGAGGTGGGCAGAGATGAAACCATTGAAGATGATGGCATCTTCAAACATGAGCACCCTTCTCACACCCACACATGCTTCGGACGTATAGACTGCAACACCATAAGCTGTCACTTACCTTTTCTTCTTCTTCACTACTCCACAACTCTACCCCTGCACATTTTTCCTTTCCCATACCCAAGACATACAACCTGGTCGGGCAGTGTGTCACAAGCATGTGACTTCCGCGTGAGTGATATTAATCTGTAACTATCACTGACTGACCAAACATATACTGAACTGTTTACAAACAGCTTTAACGGCAAGAAAAGACACTGAATAAAAATGGCTGCAACAAGCCACCTGACATCTGGCCCAAGTGACCAGTTTCTGGAAAGTTCCAACGTGGGACACAATTTAGACACGCCACAGCATGCCATTCTATAGGAATTTCATACCCGAGGATGTCAAGAATCAAGGAAAATTTCAAAGATATTTGCTGCTCCAGCAGAGACAGAAAGCTTGCCAGAACAATGGAAAATGTATTCACTCCTGGAGTGTGAGCCCAGCATTTGTTGCTTATCCCTAATTGCCCTTTAGAAGGTGGTGGTGAGCTACCTTCTTGAGCTGCTGCAGACCATGTGGTGCAGGTACACCCATAGTGCTGTTAGGGAGGGAATTCCAGGATTGTGACCCATCAACAGTGAAGGAATGGCGATATATTTCCAACTCAGGATGGTGAATGACTTGGTGATGGGGTTACCAGGTATCTGCTGCTCTTGTCCTTCTTTATGGTAATGGTTGTGGGTTTAGAACAGGGGTGGGCAAACTTTTCTGTGCAAGGGCCACATTCAGAAACTCACAATTTTAAAGGGCTGCATAGTATATTAAGTAAAATAATTAATATTTTAAATAGCCAAAATGAAAGGTCTTTAAAGAAAAAAAAGCACACTTATTTGAAAAACAAAGTAACTCAGTAAGTAAGAGAACAATGTCAATGAGAATGATGCATCTGACTGCAGTCATTTACCAGTTTGTTGAAATCAGGTGTCAAGTTGCTTGTGCTGATCCTTAACACTGACAGAAGCACAGCCTAGCCGAGTCAACGATAAAAACGCGGGTAGTGGGGTGGATGAGTGGGGCTGCCTTATTGGTCGGTTTAGTTGGGTGTGCGACCAATAGGAGTCCAGGTTACAAACAATAATAAGGCTTATTGTTTGTAACCTGGACTCCTAATTGGTCGCACACCCAACTAAACCGACCAATGAGACAGCCCCATTCATCCACCCCACTACGCGCGTTTTTATGCGGCCCGCCAATGAGATGCCTGGAATCATAACCGGCATTTTTGAAAAGCTGCCGGGGAAAAGCCGCTGAAGTAAATGCGCCTATTGAATAAGCGCATTTACTTCAGCGGCTTTTCCCCGGCAGCTTTTCAAAAATGCCGGTTATGATTCCGGGCACCTCATTGGCGGGCCGCATAAAAACCTTTGTCGGGCCGCATGCGGCCCGCGGGCCGTAGTTTGCCCACCCCTGGTTTAGAAGGTGCTGTCTAGAGCAGTGCTTCTCAAAGTGTGGTACGCGTACCGGCACCGGTACGCGAGCCATCGTCTGCCGGTACTTGGAGTGTTTCCAGAAAAGAAAGAGACAGTAATCCTGGATTGGCTTGTTTCGCTCACCGGTCCCTGGCACATTGAAAAAAAAAACTGTCGGTACGCCACATCAGATAGTTTGAGATGCACTGGTCTAAAGAACCTTGGTGCGTTCCTGCAGTGCATCTTGTAGATAGTGCACACTGAGTGTCGGTGGTGAAGGGAGTGAGTTTTTATGGATGGAGTGCCAATCAAGCAGATTGCTTTGTCCTGAATGGTGTTGAGCTTCTTGAATGCTGTTGGAGCTGCACTCAACCAGTTAAGTGGGGAGTATTCCATCACACTCCTGACTTATGCCTTGGACAGACGGTGATGGTGGACAGACTTTGGGGTTTCAGGAGGTGAGTTACTGGCTGCAGGATTTCTAGCCACTGACCTGCTCTTGGAGCCACAGTACTTATCTCCCTGGTCCAGTTCAGTTTCTGGCCAATGGTAACCCCCCCCCCCCCAGGATGTTAATAGTGGGGAATTCAGTGACGATAATGCCATTGAATGTCATGAGAAATGAAAAATGAAATGAAAATCGCTTATTGTCACAAGTAGGCTTCAAATGAAGTTACTGTGAAAAGCCCATAGTCGCCACATTCCGGCGCCTGTTCGGGGAGGCTGGTATGGTAATTGAACTGTGCTGCTGGCCTGCTGGGTCTGCTTTAAATGTCATGGGGATATAGATAGATTTTCTCTTATTGGAGATGGTCATTGCCTGACACTTCTTTGGTGCGAATGTTACTTCCCACATATCAGCCCAACCCTGGGTATTGTCCAGGTCTTACTGCATTTGGACAGGGACTGTTTCAATGTCTGAGGTTAATCAGGTGACCCTAAAGTAATGGTGGGATGTGAGTAATAGGGAATTATTTCAGGTTAGAGTGAGGGTCTTTTCTTGTCGGAGATGGTGTGATCTTGCACATACCTTTTTTTTAGAAATGTTTTTTATTGAGTTTTCATATTTTATATATGACAAATTACAAATTATTAGAGAGAGAGAAAAAAAAAAAGGAAAACACAAAAATTTAACATGAATATTTACAGGTAAGCATCTTCATAACAACAATTGTGGCCGCCCCCTTTAGCCAGCATACATATTTTACATTCCCCAATATGGCCGAGGCACATGTTTATAGACATTTATTTATAGTTTGGTTTTGGGCCTTGGCTTGCCCTCAAACCCCCATACCGAGCCCGTAACCCCCCCCCCCCGATTCCCGTCCATTTTCCCCTGGTTCTTGGCCACCCGACTATTCTTCCTCATGTACGTTGGCCACAAACAGGTCCTAGAACAGTTGCATGAATGGCTCCCACGTTCTGTGGAAGCCGTCGTCCGACCCTCGGATGGCGAATTTGATTTTCTCCATTTGGAGAGATTCCGAGAGGTCGGACAGCCAGTCTGCAGCTCTGGGTGGTGCTGCTGACCGCCAGCCAAACAGGATTCTACGGCGGGCAATCAGGGAGGCAAAGGCAAGGGCGTCCGCCCTCCTCCCCAGGAATAGATCTGGCTGGTCTGAAACCCCGAAGACCGCCACTATCGGGCATGGCTCCACCCTCACCCCCACCACTTTGGACATAGCCTCGAAGAAGGCTGTCCAGTACTCCACAAGTCTGGGGCAAGACCAGAACATGTGGGCGTGGTTGGCCGGGCCTCTTTGGCACCGCTCACATCTGTCCTCCACCTCCGGGAAGAACCTACTCATACGGTTTCTCGTTAAGTGGGCTCTATGTACCACTTTTAGTTGCGTCAGGCTGAGCCTTGCGCACGTGGAGGTGGAGTTGACCCTATGCAGTGCTTCGCTCCAGAGTCCCCACCCTATCTCAATCCCCAGGTCTTCCTCCCATTTCCTTCTTGTTGCGTCCAGTACGGTGTCGTCCCTATCTACCAGTCGGTCATACATGTATCTTGCACATACCTGGCATGAATGTCGCCTGCCATCATTTAGCCCATGACTGCATATTATGCAATTCCTACTGTAGGCTGGCACAGGCCGATTCAGTAGCTGAGGAGAATCTTATGGATGAATCCAGTTACTATTGTATCAGGCTTTACATTTCAAGGAAAGCTCCATCACGCACTGCCCAGTAAGGGTCGCTGGAGTCAAAGACACCTCGACCAAAGCTCCAGAAATTGTTTACTCGCATCAAGTCTAACAATTAACAGGCTTGGCCATTGTTAGTTTAGCTTCAGCAATAAGCAGCCTCAATATATCAACATCAGATGATGCCGCCTGCCATGAACCCTCGCAAATATTTGACAGGCCAGTCAAACTGAAGAGCAGATAAGTCCAGCCACACAGCAACACTTCAGTCAGATATTCCTGTCGCTCGACGCAATCATCAGGTTCCATTTGCTCCATGGAAGCCAACTGAGCAAAAGATGAAAGAGTCAGGAATTAATGATACATCCAAAAACGCAGAAGCTCTAAAACCTTGGGCTCACCACCATTAATTGTCCCCAAACTCATTACTGCTCAATCAGATGTTGAATGAAGTAAGAATCCAATTAAACTCTTGTGTCACTGGAGATATTTTAGTCAGCTATTTTCCACAAGGACGATTCAAATTGGTATTATTCTTATTTTGAGGCTGTCAGTGGAATCGAAAGGTTTTGATGTCCTCTTTGTGCTATTTTTAAGCAATGAAACAGGCCAGTCATGAACTCCTGCATTGTTAATGTTGCTTAAACTGAATTTGTCAGAACAGTGTTAAAGTATAATCACCTTCAATTGAAACAACTGTCTCATTCCTTGGTAAATTCACCATTGAATATGGGCATGGACTCCAGGATCAAATAATACTTTGTATTTTCCTGAACGGTTTGGAAAAATATCAGCTTTGTGATATTTCGTTACCAGTAGTTACCCAAGGATGAGCTGTAAAAATAAGCCTTTTAAAAGGGCTTGTATCTGTTAGTGAGCATTCTAATTAAAAATTGGGACCATTTCCAGAGATTTTGACATTATTAGCCATTATTCTCGGGATGTGGGTGTTCATATAAGGCCAGAAGTTATTGCTATGGTGATATGCATCACTGTAAATACACAAGGGGCTAATGTAACTACAATAGCACTAGATAAACACTAGAGGGAGCACCAGAGACATCATGACACACAGACATTCAACCAATAGGCCAGTAAGATAGGACACAACCAATGGGCAGTCAAGACACACCCAGAGGTGACACTACCACAAGGGAGCTACCCATTTAAAAGGACAGGGCACACATGCTCTTTCTCTGTTCCATAGGCGCCACTCAGAGAGACAGGGGCAGATCAGGAAGCATCACACCACCGCATGGATTAGAGCAGACTGGTTAGTTAAATCGAATTACCATAGTAAGATTAGCAGGAGAGTCGGACCCAAGTAGGAGAATTGTTAACTGTTCAATAAATGTGTTAAATCTATCTCCAAGTCTGAACCTTCCTTTGTCAGAGTATACATCAAGGAAGCAGCTTATGCTACGTGAAGAAGCATAACACAATATGGCACCAGTGAGTGACCTGTTGAATCCCTATTGTGGTGATATACATCACATTAGATACACAAGGGGTTAATGTAAATACACGTAGACTAGCTAGACACTAGAGGGAGCACCAGAGACATGACACAGACATTCAACCAATAGGTCAGTAAAATACGACACGACCAATGGGCATTCACGATACACACAGAGGTGACACTACTGCAGGGGGGCATTGCACCAACCCATATATAAAGGACAGAGCACACATGATCTTCTTCTTTCCAGTGGAGACACTCAGTGAGTACAGACACAGGGTTGATTCAACATCACACCCACCACATGGATTGTAGAAGACTGGTTTGTCAGTCTGAGTAGCTATAGAAGGATTAACAGTAGTGGCGAATCCGAGTAGGAGAATTGTAAATAGTTTAATAAACATGTTGAAGTTATCTCCATGTCTAAACCTTCCTTTGTCAGAGTGAACATCAAGGAAGCAGCTTATGCTACGCCAAGAGCATAACAAGACATGGTACCGGTGAGTAACTGTCGCAATCCATGTATCTACAACTCAGCAAACAGTGACAACCAGCAACAACACCCAGGCAAGATGATCCAGATCCCGGTTCCGCAGCGGCTCCAGTGCCACGGCAATCTCCGCGAAAACTGGCGGGCATTCTGGCAAAGGTTTGAGATCTTCCTGGTAGCAGCCGACCTACAAGACATGGCCGATGCTGAAAAGACAGAGCTTCTGCTCACCATCGCCGGTGCCAGAGCAGAAGAACTCTTTAAAACGTTCAAGTTCTCCAAAGGGCAAAACAGGAGCGACTTCCAGACAGTCCTGGACAAATTCAGTAAATACTGCGAGTAAAACACAATCAAACCAACAGAAAACAGTAAGAGAGGCGCCAATACTTATCACGAGGTCGAGATCCTGGAGCAGAGAACGACAATCTTGATCAGCGGCCATCTTAGTAAAGGTACTGCACAGTTGCGCGAGAAGCACACGGAACGGAAAGGTCCGTTTGCGCATGAGCGAGAAGCCGCGCATGCGCAATTGCAAAAAAGGCCCCCAGTACAGGAACAGCGATATGCGCATGCACAATCGCTTCCTACGACCAACGTCACACGTTTCGTGGCATCAGAGGCCCCGAACCATGCACACTTAAAGGGGAAATGTCCCAAAACACAAAAAAAATTCTTAAAGCCATAAAACAAGATTCTTTCACCTGGAATGACAGCACAATGCCTGAAATTCAACCAGTAGCTGAAAGTAACCTCCGCAGAACCCTGCAACAAGCAGTTAGCACCGCCCAAAGCGATGATACAGTCCTTGAAGACTATGCCTCAGACCTTGAATTCTTCTTTGGACATCGCGAGCCCAATGCCAGCTCCGACACAAAACGTGATGATAGGTCTTGGAAGACAACGACTCAGATGAAGCTTTGACCTTGGGAGGCTTTCCCAGTACCAAGTCCGAACCACAACTAGACATGTTGTACATGCAAGATCCCGATGACGAGTTCTTCGGATTTGAGGATCTTCAGCCCAGCATATACGACATCCCGACTCGTGAGTGCAGGATTACTCTGCGGCCTGACACCAAGAGACAGAGAGAGGTACAAGCCCACAGAGAGCGGCCTGACGCCAAGAGACAGAGAGAGGTACAAGCCCACAGAGAGCGGCCTGAAGCCAAGAGACAGAGAGAGGTACAAGCCCACAGAGAGCGGCCTGACGCCAAGAGACAGAGAGAGGTACAAGCCCACAGAGAGCGGCCTGGCGCCAAGAGACAGAGAGAGGTACAAGCCCACAGAGAGCGGCCTGAGGCCAAGAGACAGAGAGAGGTACAAGCCCACAGAGAGCGGCCTGACACCAAGAGACAGAGAGCGGCCTGACACCAAGAGACAGAGAGAGGTACAAGCCCACAGAGAGCGGCCTGAAGCCAAGAGACAGAGAGAGGTACAAGCCCACAGAGAGTGGCCTGACACCAAGAGACAGAGAGCGGCCTGACACCAAGAGACAGAGAGAGGTACAAGCCCACAGAGAGCGGCCTGAAGCCAAGAGTCAGAGAGAGGTACAAGCCCACAGAGAGTGGCCTGACACCAAGAGACAGAGAGCGGCCTGACACCAAGAGACAGAGAGAGGTACAAGCCCACAGAGAGCGGCCTGACACCAAGAGACAGAGAGCAGTACAAGCCCACAGAGAGCGGCCTGAGGCCAAGAGACAGAGAGAGGTACAAGCCCACAGAGAGCGGCCTGACGCCAAGAGACAGAGAGAGGTACAAGCCCACAGAGAGCGGCCTGAGGCCAAGAGACAGAGAGAGATACAAGCCCACAGAGAGCGGCCTGACACCAAGAGACAGAGAGCGGCCTGAAGCCAAGAGACAGAGAGAGGTACAAGCCCACAGAGAGTGGCCTGACACCAAGAGACAGAGAGAGGTACAAGCCCACAGAGAGCGGCCTGAGGCCAAGAGACAGAGAGAGGTACAAGCTCACAGAGAGCGGCCTGAAGCCAAGAGACAGAGAGAGGTACAAGCCCACAGAGAGTGGCCTGACACCAAGAGACAGAGAGAGGTACAAGCCCACAGAGAGCGGCCTGAGGCCAAGAGACAGAGAGAGGTACAAGCCCACAGAGAGCGGCCTGACGCCAAGACAGAGAGAGGTACAAGCCCACAGAGAGCGGCCTGACGCCAAGAGACAGAGAGAGGTACAATCCCACAGAGAGTGGCCTGACGCCAAGAGACAGAGAGAGGTACAAGCCCACAGAGAGCGGCCTGCTGCCACTCAGAGAGTGGTCCACGCATCGCGAAGCGTCCCCAACTCCACACAGAGAATGATCCACACACCACAGAGGGTCCCAACCTCCATACAGGAAGCGATGAAAGACTCAACAGCGAGACAACTGCACGTCTCCACACAAGAAGTGACTCCAGTGACACAAGCCTCCCGTGAGCTCGTGGACAGACTCCACGATAGAAGAAACGCAAGACTCCAAAGCGCAGTCTTTGCATGAACAAGACCTCCTCTGAGCAACCAGCAGCAGACGATGCAAGTCTGCCACGCTCAAGTGAACAACAGAAAGACAATGACGGTCTGCCGTGCTCAAGTGCACAGCAAGATGACTATGACAGTCTACCACGCTCCAGTGAACAACAAAGCGTCTATGACAGTCCACCCACATTGTTTGAGCCACAAGAAGAAGACTCTGACAGTCTACCCAGCCCAAGTGAACAACAAGAAGCTACTGAGGCTCTACCCACTGTATGTGAGACGAGTGGCGACAGCATCCCACTTCCCATACAAGATGTGCAATGTGACAGACCTCAGCTAGTGTGTACAGAGGCACTCGACGATCACAGTGAGACCACTGGTGACTCCGGTGACACCACGTTACTTCAAACCTCATTCGCTCGAGCCTCTCCACAAGCAAATGCATTCCTGAATGTTTTGACTCCAGACGTGGAGCATCAAGAAACCTCAGCCGACTCCAGTGAACCTGCTATGACTCCAGACGGGGAGCAACGACAAACCAAAACTGACTCAGGTGAAACAGACCAGACTCCAGATGGGGAGCAACCAAACGCCAAAGCTGATTCAAGTAAGCCGGACATTACTCCAGACGGGGAGTGCCGCAAACTCAGTGACGGCACGCTCAAGGTGATAGCAGATGCCACAAAGCACGCTGACACGAGTAACTGTGTGAAGGACTCCTATTATTCCCAGAGTGTGGTCCTTGAGCGCAGCGAACACAACATCAAAACCATCCAACACAAAATCACAACCTATGAAAACCATATCAAAGACAACGACACGACGCGTACAAAAGGCAACATCGGCGACAGCAAGCACGACACAGACTACACCAATGGAACTACAACTGGTATGACATGGTACAACTCTGCAAATGCACTGTTACTGCTCAGCTCAGAACAATGACATACCATGGCAGGACGACACAGATTGCATACATCACTACCACAAGCATCGAAAGAAATAAAGAGTCCAGATCAGACAACAAAGTGACTTGACCACTTCTTGGATCCTTAAGCACAGGGACACTGACGGCGTTCACAAGGACATGCCACCATCAACATCACCAACTCACCAACCAAACACGAAAGCCACTCGACCATATTAATTAATGAACTTTGGATTCATGCATATTATTTGGACTTATCGTATGATAATCACTGTCATCGTGATTTGTACATGTCATTACTGATCTACCTATTTTGTTCAATTTTCTTTAACACTGTCCAGAAAATATGTAACACGGAAAAAGGGGGGATATGGTGATATGCATCACTGTAAATACACAAGGAGTTAATGTAGATACACCAGGACACTGTAAATACACAAGGGGTTAATGTAAATACACTGGGACTAAATAAACACTAGAGGGAGCACCAGAGACATCATGACACACAGACATTCAACCAATAGGTCAGTAAGATAGGACACGACCAATGGGCAGTCAAGACACACCCAGAGGTGACACTACCACAAGGGGGCTACCCATATAAAAGGACAGGGCACACATGCTCTTCCTCTTTCCATAGGCGACACTCAGAGAGACAGGGGCAGATCAGGAACCATCACACCCACCGCGTGGATTAGAGCAGACTGGTTAGTTAGATCAAGTTACTATAGTAAGATTAGCAGGAGAGTCGAACCCAAGTAGGAGAATTGTTCACAGCTCAATAAATGTGTTAAACCTATCTCCAAGTCTGAACCTTCCTTTGTCAGAATATACATCATGAAAGCAGCTTATGCTACGTGAAGAAGCATAACACAACAATTGCCTATCCTTCAATGTCCTTTGAAAGGATAACAATGGGCCTTTTATGTGAAAGGTTGCAGTCTAAGCTGCCACAGTGTTTTTAAATGGGGAATTTCACAATATGCATCAAATGAAGATGCGCCACTTTGTCCCAAAATGTGCCCTGATGAAAAATGGGTCACGATTTCTTCACCCTGTTCCATTGCTGTAATTAACTAAATGTAAAAGTTCTTCCTGTTTAGTCATATTTTTTCCCTTACTTCCCCTTTCTTTTATTTTTTCCGTTACGTTTTTGATTTCCGGATGATTAATGTGTCCTTAAGGCAAGCAGCAGAATTCATAAGTTACAGGAGAGAACATTCTGAGAACGTTCTGCTAATCTCAGTTGGTTTAAACTGGAGCTGCAGATTTGCCAGCACTAGAGAGAGAGATGGGGTAGAGTTTTGGTTTGATTGATTGGCTGGTGGCCAATGAATTGGCCCAAAAGGCCGTACTCTGCCTGATAACAGGTGGTGATTGGATCCTCATGCATTAGAATGCTTTTCAGAGCTCCAAGTAGTTTTCAGTTGATTCTAATAGCCTAGACGCTATGAATACTTCTGATCTTACAGGAATACCATTCCAGATTGTGCAAAAAAAAAGACCAGTATGTGCTTTCTCTGTGAGTACGCATTTCTAAATTACGCAGAACCTGAATGAATGAATCTACAGAAAACACCATTACAGGCTGCAAATAGATATTTTGAACTATAAGCTTGCTGTTAAGGAAGATATTCTATCAACTACTAATTGAAACTAAACTCTTTCCTCTTACTTATGATTTTTAACCCTTTCCATCCCTCTGTGTTTGTCTGTCTTGTGTGTGTGTGTGTGTGTGTGTGTGGAGAGGATGGAGCAGGTTAAAGTGGGGAAATAGGAATTAGATAACAGTTGCATTTACTGCATATTCCGTTTTATTTCTTGTTATGAATTGTGTTTGCATTTACAGACCTGGTGACTGTAATTATTGAATCCAAGGGCCAAAGACTTTGGGTAATTTTATAAGAATCAGTGGTTAATTCACTTGTGACTCCGATGCACGAGGGGCTGGAATTGACCGTGCACTTGCCCAAGGTATCGTAACACAAGCCTTGATGTTGGATTGTTTCCTTGCTGGATCAGGATGAGGAATTTCCCCTTCACATGAGCTTGCCTGTCGACTGGAGATGCAGACATTGCCCTGTCCTGTCTTTGGATCTTTAAGAAAATGCTCCTAAAATGGACATTTTGCAAATGTATACAGCAGTTTTCCACTGTAGGAGTTTGATTTAACTCTCCCCTGTGTTGGGCTTGAAGGCAGAGGGAGCAACGTTAGCCTCCTTGCCCACTCATGATCCACCACAATTATACCATTATTGGGGGTTGCCTGTGGCAACCAGCTCACCAGTGGGTCAACTAATGCCTCTAAAGGGTCATTTAAGTGGTGTTGGAAGAGGATCACGCCAAGTGACCAGGCCATCAGGTTTCCATGCGTGGACTGGTGTTGGGTGATGGGGGATGGCCTCAGGACGTCACCTGAAGGACCTGCCCCGGTGCTCCGCCCCTGATGGGCCGACGTGTGCTCTGAGTTTTCGTTAATGTTGGACCAGGTCCAGCGCCGCCATGGTGCGGTGGGGATGGGGGAGGGGGGAGCCGTTCTGCTGGCCGGGGGGTGGCTTTGGCGGGGGCTGGGGGCGAGTGACAGGGGGACACTATCTGGCAGGCTGGTTCCACATGCGGCCGGCGCCATGTTGTACATTCTCTCGTGATATTTAGTGCAATTAACCTCAGACCCCGTGGTCCAGCATTCTCCGTTTACTGAAGCTGCTCTTTATTTCTCCCTCCGGTGAATTCCCGTGGCCAATTTCACCTCAGCTGCTGTGAAGTCAGCAAATTACTTTTGCAGACAAAACATTCCACTTGCCCTCCTTGAATTAACTACAACAGAAGGTCAGGGGACGGGACCTTCAGAACGTCCCACTTCAGACTGGAACCTTGCTGCAGGGATAATCACTAAACAGTCCTCTCTCGCCACCTTGTGACCGTCTGACCCATTACACCCTCAGAGGTAGCACAGCAAGGTGAGGGCTAGAATCTCAACCAAACTGGGAAGCAATTTTACGAATATGATGAAAGATCCTTGTGACTGACAGTTATTCCATCACTTAATTCTGAAAATCGTTCTCCTGGCTTCTGCTGCAAAAATAGCCGGTACGATAGCAGTGGTCAGCAACTGTTGCTTCACAGTGCCAGGGTCCCGGGTTGTTGTTGCCATTACAGAGACCTGGTTGAGGGAAGGACAGGATTGGCAGCTAAACGTTCCAGGATTTAGATGTTTCAGGCGGGATAGGGGGGATGTAAAAGGGGTGGCGGAGTTGCGCTACTGGTTAGGGAGAATATCACAGCTGTACTACGGGAGGACACCTCAGAGGGCAGCGAGGCTATGTGGGTAGAGATCAGGAATAAGAAGGGTGCAGTCACAATGTTGGGGGTTTACTACAGGCCTCCGAACAGCCAGTGGGAGTTAGAGGAGCAAATAGGTAGACAGATTTTGGAAAGGAGTAAAAGCAACAGGGTTGTTGTAATGGGAGACTTCAACTTCCCTAATATTGACTGGGGCTCACTTAGGGCTAGGGGCTTGGACGGGGCAGAGTTTGTAAGGAGCATCCAGGAGGGCGTCTTAAAACAATATGTTGATAGTCCAATTAGGGAAGGGGCTGTACTGGACCTGGTATTGGGGAATGAGCCCGGCCATGTGGTAGAATTTTCAGTAGGGGAGCATTTCGAGAACAGTGACCACAATTCAGTAAGTTTTAAAGTGCTGGTGGACAAGGATAAGAGTGGTCCTAGGGTGAATGTGCTAAATTGGGGGAAGGCTAATTATAACAATATTAGGCGGGAACTGAAGAACCTAGATTGGGGGAGGATGTTTGAGGGTAAATCAACATCTGACATGCGGGAGGCTTTCAAATGTCAGTTGAAAGGAATTCTGGACCGGCTTGTTCCTGTGAGGAAGAAGGACAAATATGGCAAATTTTGGAAACCTTGTATAACGAGAGATATTGTAGGCCACGTTAAAAAGAAAAAGGAGGCATTTGTAAGGGCTAGAAGGCTGGTAAACAGACAAAGCCTGTGTGGAATATAAGGAAAGTAGGAAGGAACCTAAGCAAGGAGTCAGGAGGGCTAAAAGGGGTCACGAAAAGTCATTGGCAAATAGGGTTAAGGAAAATCCCAAGGCTTTTTACACGTACATAAAAAGCAAGAGGGTAGCCAGGGAAAGGGTTGGCCCACTGAAGGACAGGCAAGGGAACCTATGTGTGGAGCCAGACGAAATGGGCAAGGTACTAAATGAATACTTTGCATCAGTATTCACCAAGGAGAAGGAGCTGGTGGATGTTGAGTCTGGAGAAGGGTGTGTAGATAGCCTGGGTCACATTGAGATCCAAAAAGACGAGGTGTTGGGCATCTTGAAAAATATTAAGGTGGATAAGTCCCCAGGGCCGGATGGGATCCACCCCAGAATACTGAAGGAGGCAAGAGAGAAAATTGCTGAGGCCTTGACAGAAATCTTTGGATCCTTACTGTCTTCAGGTGATGTCCCGGAGGACTGGAGAATAGCCAATGCTGTTCATAGATTATCATAGAATTTACAGTGCAGAAGGAGGCCACTCAGCCCATCGAGTCTGCACCGGCTCTTGGAAAGAGCACCCTACCCAAGGTCTACACCTCCACCCTATCCCCATAACCCAGTAACCCCACCCAACACTAAGGGCAATTTTGGACACTAAGGGCAATTTACCATGGCCAATCCACCTAACCTGCACATCTTTGGACTGTGGGAGGAAACCGGAGCACCCGGAGGAAACCCACGCACACACGGGGAGGATGTGCAGACTCCGCACAGACAGTGACCCAAGCCGGGAATCGAACCTGGGACCCTGGAGCTGTGAAGCAATTGTGCTAACCACAATGATCCGTGCTGCCCCCTCTGCCTTCTATGTTCCTTTGTTTAAGAAGGGTAGCAAGGATAATCCAGGGAACTACAGGCAGATGAGTCTTCTGTCATTGGTAGGGAATTTACTGGAGAGAATTCTTCGAGACAGGATCTACTCCCATTTGGAAGCAAACGGAAATATTAGTGAGAGGCAGCATGGTTTTGTGAAGGCGAGGTTGTGTCTCATTAACTTGATAGGGTTTTTCGAGGAAGTCACAAAGATGATTGATGCAGGTAGGGCAGTGGATGTTGTCTATATGGACTTCAGTAAGGCCTTTGACAAGGTCCCTCATGGCAGACTGGTACAAAAGGTGAAGTCATACGGGATCAGGGGTGAGCTGACAAGATGGATACAGAACTGGCTAGGTCATAGAAGGCAGAGAGTAGCAATGGAAGGGTGCTTTTCTGTTTGGAGGGCTGTGACTAGTGGTGTTCCGCAGGGATCAGTGCTGGGACCTTAGCTGTTCGTAGTACATATAAATGACACAAAAGGTTGGTGGAATTGCAGATAGCTATGAGGACTGTCAGAGGATACAGTAGGATTTAGATTGTTTGGAGACTTGGGCGGCGAGATGGCAGATGGAGTTTAATCCGGACAAATGTGAGGTAATGCATTTTGGAAGGTCTAATACAGGTAGGGAATATATAGTGAATGGTAGAACCCTCAAGAATATTGACAGTCAGAGAGATCTTGGTGTACAGGTCCACAGGTCACTGAAAGGGGCAACATAGGTGGAGAAGGTAGTCAAGAAGGCATACGGCATACTTGCCTTCATTGGCCGGGGCATTGAGTATAAAAATTGGCAAGTCATGTTGCAGCTGTATAGAACCTTAGTTTGGCCACACTTGGAGTATAGTGTTCAGTTCTGATTGCCACACTACCAGAAGGATGTGGAGGCTTTAGAGAGGGTGCAGAAGAGATTTACCAGGATGTTGCCTGATATGGAGGGCATTAGCTATGAGGAGCGGTTGAATACACTCGGTTTGTTCTCACTGGATCAAAGGAGGCTGAGGTTCGATCTGATAGAGGTCTACAAAATATTGAGGGGCATAGACAGAGTCAATAGTCAGAGACTTTTTCGAGTGTGGAGGGGTCAATTACTAGGTTTAAGGTGCGAGGGGCAAGGTTTAGAGGAGATGTACGAGGCAAGTTTTTTACACAGAGGGTAGTGGGTGCCTGGAACTCGCTGCCGGAGGAGGTGGTGGAAGCAGGACAATAGTGACATTTAAGGGGCATCTTGACAAATACATGAATAGGATGGGAATAGAGGGATACGGACCCAGGAAGTGTGGAAGATTTTAGTTTAGATGGGCAGCATGGTCGGCATGAGCTTGGAGGGCCGAAGGGCCTGTTCCTGTGCTGTACTTTTCTTTGTTCTTTGTTCAATTTATGGCTTGGGTCACTGTCTGTGCGGAGTCTGCACATTCTCCCCGTGTCTGCGGGGTTTTCCTCCGGGTGTTCCGGTTTCCTCCCACAGACCCGAAAGACGTACTTGTTAGGTGAATTGGACATTCTGAATTCTCCCTCAGTGTACCCGAACAGGCGCTGGAATGTGGCGACTAGAGGATTTTCATAGAATCATAGTATTTACAGTGCAGAATGAGGCCATTCGGCCCATTGAGTCTGCACTGGCTCTTGGAAAGAGCACCCTATCCAAGCACACACACCCACCCTATCCCCATAACCCAGTAATCCCACCCAACACTATTTCGGACACTGAGGGCTATTGATCCTGGCCAATCCACCTATTCTGCACATCTTTGTACTGTGGGAGGAAACCGGAGCACCCAGAGGAAACCCACGCAGACACGGGGAGAACGTGCAAACTCCGCATAGACAGTGACCCAAGCCGGGAATCGAACCTGGGAACCTGGAGCTGTGAAGCTATTGTGCTAACCAATATGCTACTGCGCTGCCCCATCGTAACTTCATTGCAGTGTTAATGTAAGCCTACTTGTGACACCTAATAAAGAATGCTCTTATTTATTATTAAGTCTAATTTTCCCCTTTTGTCATTATTAAGGAGGAGGCACAATGAAATTGAAAGAACAATCCAACCCTGTGGCTAATCAAAGTTGTTGAAAAGCTCAATCTGAGTTTATTAGGTGGGGAGGTGCCTGGGTTACAAAGTCTGTCTGTGTCTGGCCAGCTCTGGAGGGTGCAGTGTGGGGAGAATGTCATGGCCGACCCAGAGTATCATCCCACCTCGAGGAATAGGGGCTGTTTAGCACACTGGGCTAAATCGCTGGCTTTGAAAGCAGACCAAGCAAGCCAGCAGCACGGTTCAATTCCCGTAACAGCCTCCCCGAACAGGCGCCAGAATGTGGTGACTAGGGGCTTTTCACAGTAACTTCATTGAAGTCTACTCGTGACAATAAGCGATTTTCATTTCAAAAGGATGAAGAGGAGCCTCGGTCTTTGAGAGAGAGCTGCCCCCGGAGCTGTGTAGGTGGCAGGAACAGTGGGCAGTTAGCACTCATGCTCTGAGCTGTCACTCGCTGGCATTGAGGGGACTGGAGGAAAGGCGGAAAGGTACCAAACACAAGAGCACCCCCACCATCTAAAATGAAACCAACAGTAGGCAAGGGGGGCACGAAAGTCAGGTATTAGGCCAATTGGCGATGAGGACAGCACCTCCATGGAAAGGCACAATGGGACAGGAGGGGTACACAGTCCTATCCATCACCATAGGATCAAACTCCAAAATATACCTGCAGATGACAGGAACCTCCTGCTAGAGGGGTTTGAGACTCTCCAGACAGCTGGTCACAGCAATCTGTGACATTGACACTATAAAGCCTGTACAGCGCTGAGTCTGATGGCCTGCCATCTGCCATCTGTGAGCACCTGCCTTCAACCTCTTCCCTTTTTATTCCATCTAAAGATCAACTGTGGATCTGAGTGGGAACCCCCACTGGTTGAACAGCCCTGTATCCTCAACTCCCTGTATCCTCAACCCACTGCATTCTCAACTCCCTGTATCCTCAACTCCCTGTATCCTCAACCCACTGTATCCTCAACTCCCTGTATCCTCAACCCACTGCATTCTCAACTCCCTGTATCCTCAACTCACTGTATCCTCAACTCCCTATATCCTCAACCCACTGCATTCTCAACTCCCTGTATCCTCAACCCACTGTATCCTCAACTCCCTGTATCCTCAAACCACTGCATTCTCAACTCCCTGTGTCCTCAACTCACTGTATCGTCAACTCCCTATATCCTCAACCCACTGCATTCTCAACTCCCTGTATCCTCAACTCACTGTATCCTCAACTCCCTATATACTCAACCCACAGCATTCTCAACTCCCTGTATCCTCAACTCACTGTATCCTCAACTCCCAGTATCCTCAACCCACTGTATCCTCAACTCCCTGTATCCTCACCCCACTGTATCCTCAACTCCCTATATCCTCAACCCACTGTATCCTCAACTCCCTGTATCCTCAACCCACTGTATCCTCAACACCCTGTATCCTCAACCCACTGTATCCTCAACTCCCTGTATCCTCAACTCCCTGTATCCTCAACTCCCTGTATCCTCACCCCACTGTATCCTCAACACCCTATATCCTCAACTCCCTGTATCCTCAACTCTCTGTATCCTCAACCCACTGTATCCACAACTCCCTGTATCCTCAACCCACTGTATCCTCAACTACCTGTATCCTCAACCCACTGTATCCTCAACTACTTGTATCCTCAACTCCCTGTATCCTCAACTCCCTGTATCCTCACCCCACTGTATCCTCAACACCCTGTATCCTCAACTCCCTGTTGCAAAGGAGATTTACCAGGATGTTGCCTGGAATGGAGAGTAGGTCATACGAGGAAAGGTTGAGGGTGTTAGGCCTTTTCTCATTAGAACGGAGAAGGATGAGGGGCGACTTGATAGAGGTTTATAAGATGATCAGGGGAATAGATAGAGTAGACAGTCAGAGACTTTTTCCCCGGGTGGAACACACCATTACAAGGGGACATAAATTTAAGATAAATGGTGGAAGATATAGAGGGGATGTCAGAGGTAGGTTCTTTACCCAGAGAGTAGTGGGGGCATGGAATGCACTGCCTGTGGTAGTAGTTGAGTCGGAAAATTTATGGACCTTCAAGCGGCTATTGGATAGGTACTTGGATTAGGGTAGAATAAGGGAGTGTAGGTTAACTTCTTAAGGGCAGCACGGTAGCATTGTGGATAGCACAATTGCTTCACAGCTCCAGGGTCCCAAGTTCGATTTCGACTTGGGTCACTGTCTGTGTGGAGTCTGCACATCCTCCCCGTGACTGCGTGGGTTTCCTCCGGGTACTCCGGTTTCCTCCCACAGTCCAAAGATGTGCAGGTTGGGTGGATTGGCCATGACAAATTGTCCAAAATTCTATGATTAACCTAGGACAAAAGTTCGGCGCAACATCGTGGGCCGAAGGGCCTGTTCTGTGCTGTATTTCTCTATCTATCTATCCTCAACCCCCTGTATCCTCAACCCACTGTATCCTGAACTCCCTGCATCCTCAACCCACTGTATCCTCAACTCCCTGTATCCTCAACTCCCTGTATCCTCAAACCACTGTATCCTCAACTCCCTGTATCCTCAACCCACTGTATCCTCAACCCACTGTACCCTCAACCCACTGTATCCTCAATCCACTGTATCCTCAACTCCCTGTATCCTCAACTCCCTGTATCCTCACCCCACTGTATCCTCAACTCCCTGTATCCTCACCTCCCTGTATCCTCACCCCACTATATCCTCAACTCCCTGTATCCTCAACCCACTGTAACCTCAACTCCCTGTATCCTCAACCCACTGTATCCTCAACTCCCTGTATCCTCAACTCACCATCTCCTCAACTCACTGTATCCTCAACTCCCTGTATCCTCAACCCACAGTATCCTCAACTCCCTGTATCCTCAACTCCCTGTATCCTCAACTCACCATCTCCTCAACTCACTGTATCCTCATCCCACTGTATCCTCTTCCACTGTATCCTCTTCTCACTGTATCCGCAAATCACTGTATCCTCAACCCACTGTATCCTCAACCCACTGTATCCTCAACTCCCTGTATCCTCAACTCCCTGTATCCTCAACTCACTGCATCCTCAACTCACTGTACCCTCAACTCACCATCTCCTGAACTCACCGTATCCTCAACCCACTGTATCCTCAACCCACTGTATCCTCAACTCACTGTATCCTCAACTCACTGTATCCTCAACTCACTGTATCCTCAACTCACTGTATCCTCAACTCACTGTATCCTCAACTCACTGTATCCTCAACTCACTGTATCCTCAACTACCTGGATCCTCAACTACCTGGATCCTCGACCCACTGTATCCTCAACCCACTGTATCCTCAACCCACTGTATCCTCTTCCACTGTATCCTCTTCTCACTGTATCCACAAATCACTGTATCCTCAACCCACTGTATCCTCAACCCACTGTGAGTCTCAGTGTATCCACAAAATTCTGTATCCTCAACCCACTGTATCCTCAACTCACTGTATCCTCAATGCATTGTATCCGCAACCCACTGAAATGAAATTAAATGAAAATCGCTTAATGTCACGAGTAGGCTTCAATGAAGTTACTGTGAAAAGCGCCTTGTTGTCACATTCCAGGGGAGGCTGCTACGGGAACACACTCCCCAAACAGGCGCCGGAATGTGGCGACTGTATCCACTGTATCCATTGTCTTTTCAACTCACTGTATCCTCAACCTCCCTGTATCCTCAACTCACTGTATCCTCAACTCACTGTATCCTCAACCTCCCTGTATCCTCAACTCACTGTATCCTCAACTCACTGTATCCTCAACCCACTGTATCCTCAACTCACTGTATCCTCAACTCACTGTATCCTCAACTCACTGTATCCTCAACCCACTGTATCCTCAACTCACTGTATCCTCAACTCCCTGTATCCTCACCCCACTGTATCCTCAACCCACTGTATCCTCAACTCACTGTATCCTCAACTCACTGTACCCTCAACTCCCTGTATCCTCAACCCACTGTATCCTCAACTCCCTGTATCCTCAACCCACTGTATCCTCAACTCACTGTATCCTCAACTCTCTGTATCCGCAACCCACTTTATCCTCAACCCACTGTATCCTCAACTCACTGTATCCTCAACCCACTGTATCCTCAACCCACCGTATCCTCAACTCACTGTTTCCTCAACTCATTATATCCTCAACCCACGGTATCCTCAACTCGCTGTATCCTCAACTAATTGTATCCTCAAGTCACTGTATCCTCAACTCTCTGTATCTGCAACCCACTTTATCCTCAACTCCCTGTATCCTCAAGTCACTGTATCCTCAACTCACTGTATCCTTAACCACTGTATCAACTCACTGTATCCTCACCTCACTGTATCCTCACCTCACTGTATCCTTAACCACTGTATCAACTCACTGTATCCTCAACTCACTGTATCCTCAATTCACTGTATCCTCAACCCACTGTATCCTTGAGATACCCTCAATTTCAACACAGGAGAGAAGATTGGTAATTCAAGGGCTTTAATCATCAGAGAACTGAACAGCGTCCGAGAAGCATGCTCACCACATGCTGCCGAGAGAGCCTCACCTTATATACTGTTTCCGGGGGGGCGGAGCCAGAGACGGAGCCCTCCAGGGTTCCAAGCCCGGTGTTAAAGGGCCAATGTATTAAAGGTAAGGTAAAGTTACAGCAGCTACTGATACCATTCATCACAATCCTCAACACCCTATATCCTCAACTCCCTGTATCCTCAACCCACTGTATCCGCAATTCCCTGTATCCTCAACTCTGTGTATCCTCAACTCCCTGTATCCTCAACTCCCTGTATCCTCAACTAACTGTATCCTCAACTCACTGTATCCTCAACCCACTGTATCCTCAACTCCCTGTATCCTCAACTCCCTGTATCCTCAACTCACTGTATCCTCAACTCACTGTATCCTCAACCCACTGTATCCTCAACTCCCTGTATCCTCAACTCACTGTATCCTCACCTCACTGTATCCTCAAATCCCTGTATCCTCAACCCACTGTATCCTTGAGATACACTCAATTAATACACAGGAGAGAAGATTTGGGGCAGCACAGTAGCATGGTGATTAGCATAACTGCTTCACAGCTCCAGGGTCCCAGGTTCGGTTCCCGGCTGGGTCACTGTCTGTGCGGAGTCTGCACGTCCTCCCCGTGCGTGCGTGGGTTTCCTCCGGGTGCTCCGGTTTCCTCCCACAGTCCAAAGATGTGCGGGTTAGGTGGATTGGCCATGCTAAATTGCCCGTAGTGTCCTTAAAAGTAATGCTAAGGGGGGAGGGTTGTTAGGTTATGGGTATAGGGTGGATACGTGGGTTTGAGTAGGGTGATCATTGCTCGGCACAACATCGAGGGCCGAAGGGCCTGTTCTGTGCTGTACTGTTCTATGTTCTATGTTCTATTGGTAACTCAAGGGCTTTAATCATCAGAGAACAGAACAGCAGCCGAGAAGTGTGCTCACAACATGCTGCCGAGTGAGCCTCACCTTATGTACTGTTTCGGGGGGGCAGAGCCAGAGGCGGAGTCCTCCAGGGTTCCAAGCCCGGTCTTAAAGGGTCAATGTATTAAAGGTAAGGAACAGTTACGGCCGCTACTGATACCATTCATCACAATCCTCAACACACTATATCCTCAACTTCCTGTATCCTCAACCCACTGTATACGCAATTCCCTGTATCCTCAACTCCCTGTATCCTCAACTCACTGTATCCTCAACTCCCTGTATCCTTAAACCACTGTATCTTCAACTGCCTGTATCCTCAACTCTGTGTATCCTCAACTCACTGTATCCTCAACTCCCTGTATCCTCAAACCACTGTAACCTCAACTCCCTGTATCCTCAACCCACTGTATCCTCAAACCACTGTATCCTCAATTCACTGTATACTCAACCCACTGTGTCCTCAACTCCCTGTATCCTCAACCCACTGTATTCTCAACCCATTGTATCATCAACCCACTGTATCCTCAACTCCCTGTATCCTCAACCTACTGTATCCTCAACCTACTGTATCCTCAACACTCTGTATCCTCAAGTCCCTGTATCCTCAAATCCCTGTATCCTCAACTGACTGTATCCTCAACTCACCATCTCCTCAACTCACTGTATCCTCAACCCACTGTATCCTCAACCCACTGTATCCTCAACCCACAGTATCCTCAACCCATTGTACCCTCAACCCACTGTATCCTCAACCCACTGTATCCTCAACCCATTGTACCCTCAACCCACTGTATCCTCAACTCACTGTATCCTCAACCCACTGTATCCTCTTCTCACTGTTCCTCAACTCCCGGTATCCTCAACTCCCAGTATCCTGAACTCACTGTAGCCTCAACTACCTGTATCTTCAACTCAATGTATCCTCAATTCACTGTATCCTCAGCCCACTGTATCCTCAACTCTCTGTATCTGCAACCCACTTTATCCTCAACTCCCTGTATCCTCAAGTCACTGTATCCTCAACTCACTGTATCCTTAACCACTGTATCAACTCACTGTATCCTCACCTCACTGTATCCTCACCTCACTGTATCCTCAACTCACTGTATCCTTAACCACTGTATCAACTCACTGTATCCTCACCTCACTGTATCCTCACCTCACTGTATCCTTAACCACTGTATCAACTCACTGTATCCTCAACTCACTGTATCCTCAATTCACTGTATCCTCAACCCACTGTATCCTTGAGATACCCTCAATTACAACACAGGAGAGAAGATTGGTAAATCAAGGGCTTTAATCATCAGAGAACTGAACAGCGTCCGAGAAGCATGCTCACCACATGCTGCCGAGAGAGCCTCACCTTATATACTGTTTCCGGGGGGCGGAGCCAGAGACGGAGCCCTCCAGGGTTCCAAGCCCGGTGTTAAAGGGCCAATGTATTAAAGGTAAGGTAAAGTTACAGCAGCTACTGATACCATTCATCACAATCCTCAACACCCTATATCCTCAACTCCCTGTATCCTCAACCCACTGTATCCGCAATTCCCTGTATCCTCAACTCTGTGTATCCTCAACTCCCTGTATCCTCAACTCCCTGTATCCTCAACTCACTGTATCCTCAACTCACTGTATCCTCAACCCACTGTATCCTCAACTCCCTGTATCCTCAACTCACTGTATCCTCAACTCACTGTATCCTCAACTCTCTGTATCCGCAACCCACTTTATCCTCAACTCCCTGCATCCTCAACTCCCTGTATCCTCAACTCACTGTATCCTCAACTCACTGTATCCTCAACTCTCTGTATCCGCAACCCACTTTATCCTCAACTCCCTGCATCCTCAACTCCCTGTATCCTCAACCCACTGTATCCGCAATTCCCTGTATCCTCAACTCTGTGTATCCTCAACTCCCTGTATCCTCAACTCCCTGTATCCTCAACTCACTGTATCCTCAACTCACTGTATCCTCAACCCACTGTATCCTCAACTCCCTGTATCCTCAACTCACTGTATCCTCACCTCACTGTATCCTCAACTCACTGTATCCTCAACTACCTGGATCCTCAACTACCTGGATCCTCGACCCACTGTATCCTCAACCCACTGTATCCTCAACCCACTGTATCCTCTTCCACTGTATCCTCTTCTCACTGTATCCACAAATCACTGTATCCTCAACCCACTGTATCCTCAACCCACTGTGAGTCTCAGTGTATCCACAAAATTCTGTATCCTCAACCCACTGTATCCTCAACTCACTGTATCCTCAATGCATTGTATCCGCAACCCACTGAAATGAAATTAAATGAAAATCGCTTAATGTCACGAGTAGGCTTCAATGAAGTTACTGTGAAAAGCGCCTTGTTGTCACATTCCAGGGGAGGCTGCTACGGGAACACACTCCCCAAACAGGCGCCGGAATGTGGCGACTGTATCCACTGTATCCATTGTCTTTTCAACTCACTGTATCCTCAACCTCCCTGTATCCTCAACTCACTGTATCCTCAACTCACTGTATCCTCAACCTCCCTGTATCCTCAACTCACTGTATCCTCAACTCACTGTATCCTCAACCCACTGTATCCTCAACTCACTGTATCCTCAACTCACTGTATCCTCAACTCACTGTATCCTCAACCCACTGTATCCTCAACTCACTGTATCCTCAACTCCCTGTATCCTCACCCCACTGTATCCTCAACCCACTGTATCCTCAACTCACTGTATCCTCAACTCACTGTACCCTCAACTCCCTGTATCCTCAACCCACTGTATCCTCAACTCCCTGTATCCTCAACCCACTGTATCCTCAACTCACTGTATCCTCAACTCTCTGTATCCGCAACCCACTTTATCCTCAACCCACTGTATCCTCAACTCACTGTATCCTCAACCCACTGTATCCTCAACCCACCGTATCCTCAACTCACTGTTTCCTCAACTCATTATATCCTCAACCCACGGTATCCTCAACTCGCTGTATCCTCAACTAATTGTATCCTCAAGTCACTGTATCCTCAACTCTCTGTATCTGCAACCCACTTTATCCTCAACTCCCTGTATCCTCAAGTCACTGTATCCTCAACTCACTGTATCCTTAACCACTGTATCAACTCACTGTATCCTCACCTCACTGTATCCTCACCTCACTGTATCCTTAACCACTGTATCAACTCACTGTATCCTCAACTCACTGTATCCTCAATTCACTGTATCCTCAACCCACTGTATCCTTGAGATACCCTCAATTTCAACACAGGAGAGAAGATTGGTAATTCAAGGGCTTTAATCATCAGAGAACTGAACAGCGTCCGAGAAGCATGCTCACCACATGCTGCCGAGAGAGCCTCACCTTATATACTGTTTCCGGGGGGCGGAGCCAGAGACGGAGCCCTCCAGGGTTCCAAGCCCGGTGTTAAAGGGCCAATGTATTAAAGGTAAGGTAAAGTTACAGCAGCTACTGATACCATTCATCACAATCCTCAACACCCTATATCCTCAACTCCCTGTATCCTCAACCCACTGTATCCGCAATTCCCTGTATCCTCAACTCTGTGTATCCTCAACTCCCTGTATCCTCAACTCCCTGTATCCTCAACTCACTGTATCCTCAACTCACTGTATCCTCAACCCACTGTATCCTCAACTCCCTGTATCCTCAACTCCCTGTATCCTCAACTCACTGTATCCTCAACTCACTGTATCCTCAACCCACTGTATCCTCAACTCCCTGTATCCTCAACTCACTGTATCCTCACCTCACTGTATCCTCAAATCCCTGTATCCTCAACCCACTGTATCCTTGAGATACACTCAATTAATACACAGGAGAGAAGATTTGGGGCAGCACAGTAGCATGGTGATTAGCATAACTGCTTCACAGCTCCAGGGTCCCAGGTTCGGTTCCCGGCTGGGTCACTGTCTGTGCGGAGTCTGCACGTCCTCCCCGTGCGTGCGTGGGTTTCCTCCGGGTGCTCCGGTTTCCTCCCACAGTCCAAAGATGTGCGGGTTAGGTGGATTGGCCATGCTAAATTGCCCGTAGTGTCCTTAAAAGTAATGCTAAGGGGGGAGGGTTGTTAGGTTATGGGTATAGGGTGGATACGTGGGTTTGAGTAGGGTGATCATTGCTCGGCACAACATCGAGGGCCGAAGGGCCTGTTCTGTGCTGTACTGTTCTATGTTCTATGTTCTATTGGTAACTCAAGGGCTTTAATCATCAGAGAACAGAACAGCAGCCGAGAAGTGTGCTCACAACATGCTGCCGAGTGAGCCTCACCTTATGTACTGTTTCGGGGGGGCAGAGCCAGAGGCGGAGTCCTCCAGGGTTCCAAGCCCGGTCTTAAAGGGTCAATGTATTAAAGGTAAGGAACAGTTACGGCCGCTACTGATACCATTCATCACAATCCTCAACACACTATATCCTCAACTTCCTGTATCCTCAACCCACTGTATACGCAATTCCCTGTATCCTCAACTCCCTGTATCCTCAACTGACTGTATCCTCAACTCCCTGTATCCTTAAACCACTGTATCTTCAACTGCCTGTATCCTCAACTCTGTGTATCCTCAACTCACTGTATCCTCAACTCCCTGTATCCTCAAACCACTGTAACCTCAACTCCCTGTATCCTCAACCCACTGTATCCTCAAACCACTGTATCCTCAATTCACTGTATACTCAACCCACTGTGTCCTCAACTCCCTGTATCCTCAACCCACTGTATTCTCAACCCATTGTATCATCAACCCACTGTATCCTCAACTCCCTGTATCCTCAACCTACTGTATCCTCAACCTACTGTATCCTCAACACTCTGTATCCTCAAGTCCCTGTATCCTCAAATCCCTGTATCCTCAACTGACTGTATCCTCAACTCACCATCTCCTCAACTCACTGTATCCTCAACCCACTGTATCCTCAACCCACTGTATCCTCAACCCACAGTATCCTCAACCCATTGTACCCTCAACCCACTGTATCCTCAACCCACTGTATCCTCAACCCATTGTACCCTCAACCCACTGTATCCTCAACTCACTGTATCCTCAACCCACTGTATCCTCTTCTCACTGTTCCTCAACTCCCGGTATCCTCAACTCCCAGTATCCTGAACTCACTGTAGCCTCAACTACCTGTATCTTCAACTCAATGTATCCTCAATTCACTGTATCCTCAGCCCACTGTATCCTCAACTCTCTGTATCTGCAACCCACTTTATCCTCAACTCCCTGTATCCTCAAGTCACTGTATCCTCAACTCACTGTATCCTTAACCACTGTATCAACTCACTGTATCCTCACCTCACTGTATCCTCACCTCACTGTATCCTCAACTCACTGTATCCTTAACCACTGTATCAACTCACTGTATCCTCACCTCACTGTATCCTCACCTCACTGTATCCTTAACCACTGTATCAACTCACTGTATCCTCAACTCACTGTATCCTCAATTCACTGTATCCTCAACCCACTGTATCCTTGTGATACCCTCAATTACAACACAGGAGAGAAGATTGGTAAATCAAGGGCTTTAATCATCAGAGAACTGAACAGCGTCCGAGAAGCATGCTCACCACATGCTGCCGAGAGAGCCTCGCCTTATATACTGTTTCCGGGGGGCGGAGCCAGAGACGGAGCCCTCCAGGGTTCCAAGCCCGGTGTTAAAGGGCCAATGTATTAAAGGTAAGGTAAAGTTACAGCAGCTACTGATACCATTCATCACAATCCTCAACACCCTATATCCTCAACTCCCTGTATCCTCAACCCACTGTATCCGCAATTCCCTGTATCCTCAACTCTGTGTATCCTCAACTCCCTGTATCCTCAACTCCCTGTATCCTCAACTAACTGTATCCTCAACTCACTGTATCCTCAACCCACTGTATCCTCAACTCCCTGTATCCTCAACTCACTGTATCCTCAACTCACTGTATCCTCAACTCTCTGTATCCGCAACCCACTTTATCCTCAACTCCCTGCATCCTCAACTCCCTGTATCCTCAACTCACTGTATCCTCAACTCACTGTATCCTCAACTCTCTGTATCCGCAACCCACTTTATCCTCAACTCCCTGCATCCTCAACTCCCTGTATCCTCAACCCACTGTATCCGCAATTCCCTGTATCCTCAACTCTGTGTATCCTCAACTCCCTGTATCCTCAACTCCCTGTATCCTCAACTCACTGTATCCTCAACTCACTGTATCCTCAACCCACTGTATCCTCAACTCCCTGTATCCTCAACTCACTGTATCCTCACCTCACTGTATCCTCAAATCCCTGTATCCTCAACCCACTGTATCCTTGAGATACACTCAATTAATACACAGGAGAGAAGATTTGGGGCAGCACAGTAGCATGGTGATTAGCATAACTGCTTCACAGCTCCAGGGTCCCAGGTTCGGTTCCCGGCTGGGTCACTGTCTGTGCGGAGTCTGCACGTCCTCCCCGTGTGTGCGTGGGTTTCCTCCGGGTGCTCCGGTTTCCTCCCACAGTCCAAAGATGTGCGGGTTAGGTGGATTGGCCATGCTAAATTGCCCGTAGTGTCCTTAAAAGTAATGCTAAGGGGAGAGGGTTGTTGGGTTATGGGTATAGGGTGGATACGTGGGTTTGAGTAGGGTGATCATTGCTCGGCACAACATCGAGGGCCGAAGGGCCTGTTCTGTGCTGTACTGTTCTATGTTCTATGTTCTATTGGTAACTCAAGGGCTTTAATCATCAGAGAACAGAACAGCAGCCGAGAAGTGTGCTCACAACATGCTGCCGAGTGAGCCTCACCTTATGTACTGTTTCGGGGGGGCAGAGCCAGAGGCGGAGTCCTCCAGGGTTCCAAGCCCGGTCTTAAAGGGTCAATGTATTAAAGGTAAGGAACAGTTACAGCCGCTACTGATACCATTCATCACAATCCTCAACACACTATATCCTCAACTTCCTGTATCCTCAACCCACTGTATATGCAATTCCCTGTATCCTCAACTCCCTGTATCCTCAACTCACTGTATCCTCAACTCCCTGTATCCTTAAACCACTGTATCTTCAACTGCCTGTATCCTCAACTCTGTGTATCCTCAACTCACTGTATCCTCAACTCCCTGTATCCTCAAACCACTGTAACCTCAACTCCCTGTATCCTCAACCCACTGCATCCTCAAACCACTGTATCCTCAATTCACTGTATACTCAACCCACTGTGTCCTCAACTCCCTGTATCCTCAACCCACTGTATTCTCAACCCATTGTATCATTAACCCACTGTATCCTCAACTCCCTGTATCCTCAACCTACTGTATCCTCAACACTCTGTATCCTCAAGTCCCTGTATCCTCAAATCCCTGTATCCTCAACTGACTGTATCCTCAACTCACCATCTCCTCAACTCACTGTATCCTCAACCCACTGTATCCTCAACTCACTGCATCCTCAACCCACTGTATCCTCAACCCATTGTACCCTCAACCCACTGTATCCTCAACCCACTGTATCCTCAACCCATTGTACCCTCAACCCACTGTATCCTCAACTCACTGTATCCTCAACCCACTGTATCCTCTTCTCACTGTTCCTCAACTCCCGGTATCCTCAACTCCCTGTACCCTGAACTCACTGTAGCCTCAACTACCTGTATCTTCAACTCAATGTATCCTCAACTCCCTGTATCCTCAACCCACTGTGTCCTCAACTCACTGTATCCTCAGCCCACTGTATCCTCAACCCACTGTATCCTCAGGCCACTGTATTTTCAACTCACGACATCCTCACCTCCCTGTGTCCTCAACCGACTGTAACCTCAACCCACTGTATCCTCAACTCATTGGATACTCGACACACTGTATCCTCAACTCACTGTATCCGCAAATCACTGTATCCGCAAAACATTGTATCCACAAGTTTCTGTATCCTCAACCCACTGTATCCTCAACTCACTGTATCCTCAACCCATTGTACCCTCAACCCACTGTATCCTCAACTCACTGTATCCTCAACCCACTGTATCCTCTTCTCACTGTTCCTCAACCCACTGTATCCTCAACTCACTGCATCCTCAACCCACTGTATCCTCAACCCACTGTATCCTCAACCCACTGTATCCTCAACCCATTGTACCCTCAACCCACTGTATCCTCAATTCACTGTATCCTCAACCCACTGTATCCTCTTCTCACTGTTCCTCAACTCCCGGTATCCTCAACTCCCTGTATCCTGAACTCACTGTAGCCTCAACTACCTGTATCTTCAACTCAATGTATCCTCAACTCACTGTATCCTCAGCCCACTGTATCCTCAACTCTCTGTATCTGCAACCCACTTTATCCTCAACTCCCTGTATCCTCAAGTCACTGTATCCTCAACTCACTGTATCCTTAACCACTGTATCAACTCACTGTATCCTCACCTCACTGTATCCTCACCTCACTGTATCCTTAACCACTGTATCAACTCACTGTATCCTCAACTCACTGTATCCTCAATTCACTGTATCCTCAACCCACTGTATCCTTGAGATACCCTCAATTACAACACAGGAGAGAAGATTGGTAAATCAAGGGCTTTAATCATCAGAGAACTGAACAGCGTCCGAGAAGCATGCTCACCACATGCTGCCGAGAGAGCCTCACCTTATATACTGTTTCCGGGGGGCGGAGCCAGAGACGGAGCCCTCCAGGGTTCCAAGCCCGGTGTTAAAGGGCCAATGTATTAAAGGTAAGGTAAAGTTACAGCAGCTACTGATACCATTCATCACAATCCTCAACACCCTATATCCTCAACTCCCTGTATCCTCAACCCACTGTATCCGCAATTCCCTGTATCCTCAACTCTGTGTATCCTCAACTCCCTGTATCCTCAACTCCCTGTATCCTCAACTAACTGTATCCTCAACTCACTGTATCCTCAACCCACTGTATCCTCAACTCCCTGTATCCTCAACTCACTGTATCCTCAACTCACTGTATCCTCAACTCTCTGTATCCGCAACCCACTTTATCCTCAACTCCCTGCATCCTAAACTCCCTGTATCCTCAACTCACTGTATCCTCAACTCACTGTATCCTCAACTCTCTGTATCCGCAACCCACTTTATCCTCAACTCCCTGCATCCTCAACTCCCTGTATCCTCAACCCACTGTATCCGCAATTCCCTGTATCCTCAACTCTGTGTATCCTCAACTCCCTGTATCCTCAACTCCCTGTATCCTCAACTCACTGTATCCTCAACTCACTGTATCCTCAACCCACTGTATCCTCAACTCCCTGTATCCTCAACTCACTGTATCCTCACCTCACTGTATCCTCAAATCCCTGTATCCTCAACCCACTGTATCCTTGAGATACACTCAATTAATACACAGGAGAGAAGATTTGGGGCAGCACAGTAGCATGGTGATTAGCATAACTGCTTCACAGCTCCAGGGTCCCAGGTTCGGTTCCCGGCTGGGTCACTGTCTGTGCGGAGTCTGCACGTCCTCCCCGTGTGTGCGTGGGTTTCCTCCGGGTGCTCCGGTTTCCTCCCACAGTCCAAAGATGTGCGGGTTAGGTGGATTGGCCATGCAAAATTGCCCGTAGTGTCCTTAAAAGTAATGCTAAGGGGAGAGGGTTATTGGGTTATGGGTATAGGGTGGATACGTGGGTTTGAGTAGGGTGATCATTGCTCGGCACAACATCGAGGGCCGAAGGGCCTGTTCTGTGCTGTACTGTTCTATGTTCTATGTTCTATTGGTAACTCAAGGGCTTTAATCATCAGAGAACAGAACAGCAGCCGAGAAGTGTGCTCACAACATGCTGCCGAGTGAGCCTCACCTTATGTACTGTTTCGGGGGGGCAGAGCCAGAGGCGGAGTCCTCCAGGGTTCCAAGCCCGGTCTTAAAGGGTCAATGTATTAAAGGTAAGGAACAGTTACAGCCGCTACTGATACCATTCATCACAATCCTCAACACACTATATCCTCAACTTCCTGTATCCTCAACCCACTGTATATGCAATTCCCTGTATCCTCAACTCCCTGTATCCTCAACTCACTGTATCCTCAACTCCCTGTATCCTTAAACCACTGTATCTTCAACTGCCTGTATCCTCAACTCTGTGTATCCTCAACTCACTGTATCCTCAACTCCCTGTATCCTCAACTCCCTGCATCCTCAAACCACTGTAACCTCAACTCCCTGTATCCTCAACTCCCTGCATCCTCAAACCACTGTAACCTCAACTCCCTGTATCCTCAACCCACTGTATCCTCAAACCACTGTATCCTCAATTCACTGTATACTCAACCCACTGTGTCCTCAACTCCATGTATCCTCAACCCACTGTATTCTCAACCCATTGTATCATCAACCCACTGTATCCTCAACTCCCTGTATCCTCAACCTACTGTATCCTCAACACTCTGTATCCTCAAGTCCCTGTATCCTCAAATCCCTGTATCCTCAACTGACTGTATCCTCAACTCACCATCTCCTCAACTCACTGTATCCTCAACCCACTGTTTCCTCAACCCATTGTACCCTCAACCCACTGTGTCCTCAACCCACTGTATCCTCAACCCATTGTACCCTCAACCCACTGTATCCTCAACTCACTGTATCCTCAACCCACTGTATCCTCTTCTCACTGTTCCTCAACTCCCGGTATCCTCAATTCCCTGTATCCTGAACTCACTGTAGCCTCAACTACCTGTATCTTCAACTCAATGTATCCTCAACTCCCTGTATCCTCAACCCACTGTGTCCTCAACTCACTGTATCCTCAGCCCACTGTATCCTCAACCCACTGTATCCTCAGGCCACTGTATTTTCAACTCACGACATCCTCACCTCCCTGTGTCCTCAACCGACTGTAACCTCAACCCACTGTATTCTCAACTCATTGGATACTCGACACACTGTATCCTCAACTCACTGTATCCGCAAATCACTGTATCCGCAAAACATTGTATCCACAAGTTTCTGTATCCTCAACCCACTGTATCCTCAACTCACTGTATCCTCAACCCATTGTACCCTCAACCCACTGTATCCTCAATTCACTGTATCCTCAACCCACTGTATCCTCAACTCACTGTATCCTCAACCCATTGTACCCTCAACCCACTGTATCCTCAACTCACTGTGTCCTCAACTCACTGTATCCTCAACTACCTCTCATCTCCTCTCACTGTATCCACATCTCCCTGTATCCTCAACTCCCTGTATCCTCAACTCCCTGTATCCGCAACCCACTGTATCCTCAACTCCCTGTATCCTCAACTCCCTGTCTCCTCAACCCACTGTATCAACTCCCTGTATCTTAACTGCCTGTATCCTCAACTCACTGTATACTCAACTCCCTGTATCCTCAACTCACGGTATCCTCAACTCACTGTATCCTCAACTCACTGTATCCGCAACTCCCTGTATCCTCAACTACCTGTAACCTCAACTCACTGTATCCTCAACTCCCTGTATCCTCATCTCACTGTATCCTCAACCCACTGTATCTTGTTCTCACTGTATCCTCTCCTCATTGTATCCTCAACTCACTGTATCCTCTTCTCACTGTATCGGCAAATCACTGTCTACTCAACCCACTGTATCCTCAACTCCCTGTATCTGCAACCCACTGTATCCTCAACTCCCTGTATCTTCAACTCCCTGTCGCCTCAACCCACTGTATCAACTCCCTGTATCCTAACTGCCTGTATCCTCAACTCACTGAATACTCAACTCCCTGTAATCCACAACTCGCTGTATCCTCAACTCACTGTATCCTCAATTCCCCGTCTCCTCAACCCACTGTATCATCTCCCTGTATCCTCAACTCCCTGTATCCTTAACTCACTGTATCCTCTTCTCACTGTATCCTCAACCCACTGTATCCTCTTCTCACTGTATCCTCAACCCACTGTATCCTCTTCTCACTGTATCCTCTACTCTGTATCCTCAAATCACTGTATCCTCAAACCACTTTATCCGCAACCCACTGTATCCCCAACCCAATGTATCCTCAACCCACTGTATCCTCATCTCACTGTATCCGCAACCCACTGTATCCTGTTCTCACTGTATCCTCTCCTCACTGTATCCTCAACTCACTGTATCGGCAAATCACTGTATACTCAACCCACTGTATCCTCAACTCCCTGTATCCGCAACACACTGTGTCCTCAACTCCCTGTATCCTCAACTCCCTGTCTCCTCAACCCACTGTATCAACTCCCTGTATCCTAACTGCCTGTATCCTCAACTCACTGAATACTCAACTCCCTGTATCCTCAACTCACTGTATCCTCAACTCACTGTATCCTCAACTCACTGTATCCGCAACTCCCTGCATCCTCAACTACCTGTAACCTCAACTCACTGTATCCTCAACTCCCTGTATCCTCATCTCACTGTATCCGCAACCCACTGTATCCTGTTCTCACTGTATCCTCTCCTCATTGTATCCTCAACTCACTGTATCCTCTTCTCACTGTATCAGCAAATCACTGTATACTCAACACACTGTATCCTCAACTCCCTGTATCCGCAACCCACTGTATCCTCAACTCCCTGTATCCTCAACTCCCTGTCTCCTCAACCCACTGTATCAACTCCCTGTATCCTAACTGCCTGTATCCTCAACTCACTGAATACTCAACTCCCTGTATCCTCAACTCACCGTGTCCTCAACTCATTGTATCCTCAACTCCCTGTATCCTCAAACCACTGTATCCTCAAATCCCCGTCTCCTCAACCCGCTGTATCGTCTCCCTGTATCCTCAACTCCCTGTATCCTGAACTCACTGTATCCTCTTCTCACTGTATCCTCAACCCACTGTATCCTCTTCACACTGTATCCTCAACCCACTGTATCCTCTTCTCACTGTATCCTCTACTCACTGTATCCTCAAATCACTGTATCCTCAAACCACTTTATCCGCAACCCACTGTATCCCCAACCCAATGTATCCTCAACCCACTGTATCCTCATCTCACTGTATCCTCAACCCACTGTATCCTGTTCTCACTGTATCCTCTCCTCACTGTATCCTCAACTCACTGTATCGGCAAATCACTGTATACTCAACCCACTGTATCCTCAACTCCCTGTATCTGCAACCCACTGTGTCCTCAACTCCCTGTATCCTCAACTCCCTGTCTCCTCAACCCACTGTATCAACTCCCTGTATCCTAACTGCCTGTATCCTCAACTCACTGAATACTCAACTCCCTGTATCCTCAACTCACTATATCCTCAACTCACTGTATCAACTCACTATATCCGCAACTCCCTGTATCCTCAACTACCTGTAACCTCAACTCACTGTATCCTCAACTCCCTGTATCCTCATCTCACTGTATCCTCAACCCACTGTATCCTGTTCTCACTGTATCCTCTCCTCATTGTATCCTCAACTCACTGTATCCTCTTCTCACTGTATCAGCAAATCACTGTATACTCAACACACTGTATCCTCAACTCCCTGTATCCGCAACCCACTGTATCCTCAACTCCCTGTATCCTCAACTCCCTGTCTCCTCAACTCACTGTATCAACTCCCTGTATCCTAACTCCCTGTATCCTCAACTCCCTGTATCCTCAACTCCCTGTATCCTCATCTCACTGTTTCCTCAACTCACTGTATCCTCAACCCACTGTATCCTCAACTCCCTGTATCTTCAACTCCCTGTATCCTCAACTCACTGTTTCCTCAACTCACTGTATCCTCAACCCACTGTATCCTCAACTCCCTGTATCCTCAACTCACTGTATCCTCAACTCACTGTATCCTCAACTCACTGTATCCTCAACTCACCATCTCCTCAACTCACTGTATCCTCAACTCCCGGTATCCTCAACTCACTGTATCCTCAACTCACTGTATCCTCAACCCACTTTATCCTCAACTCCCTGTATCCTCAAGTCACTGTATCCTCAAGTCACTTTATCCTCATCTCCCTGTATCCTCAAGTCACTGTATCCTCAACTCACTGTATCCTCTTCTCACTGTATCAGCAAATCACTGTATACTCAACACACTGTATCCTCAACTCCCTGTATCCGCAACCCACTGTATCCTCAACTCCCTGTATCCTCAACTCCCTGTCTCCTCAACTCACTGTATCAACTCCCTGTATCCTAACTCCCTGTATCCTCAACTCCCTGTATCCTCAACTCCCTGTATCCTCATCTCACTGTTTCCTCAACTCACTGTATCCTCAACCCACTGTATCCTCAACTCCCTGTATCTTCAACTCCCTGTATCCTCAACTCACTGTTTCCTCAACTCACTGTATCCTCAACCCACTGTATCCTCAACTCCCTGTATCCTCAACTCACTGTATCCTCAACTCACTGTATCCTCAACTCACTGTATCCTCAACTCACCATCTCCTCAACTCACTGTATCCTCAACTCCCGGTATCCTCAACTCACTGTATCCTCAACTCACTGTATCCTCAACCCACTTTATCCTCAACTCCCTGTATCCTCAAGTCACTGTATCCTCAAGTCACTTTATCCTCATCTCCCTGTATCCTCAAGTCACTGTATCCTCAACTCACTGTATCCTTAACCCACTGTATCAACTCATTGAATCCTCACCTCACTGCATCCTCAACTCACTGTATCCTCAACTCACTGTATCTTTGAGGTACCCTCAATTACAACGCAGGAGAGAAGATTGGTAATTCAAGGGCTTTAATCATCAGAGAACAGAACAGCAGCAGAGAAGTGTGCTCACCACATGCTGCCGAGTCAGTCTCACCTTTTATACTGTTTCCGGTGGGCGGAGCCAGAGGCGGAGTCCTCCAGGGTTCAAAGCCTGGTCTTAAAGAGCCAATGTATTAAAGGTAAGGTAAAGTTACAGCAGCTACTGATACCATTCATCACAATCCTCAACACCCTGTATCCTCAACTCCCTGTATCCTCAACCCACTGTATCCGCAATTCCCTATATGCTCAACTCCCTGTAACCTCAACCCACTGTATTCACAATTCCCTGTATCCTCAACTCTCTGTATCCTCAACTCACTGTATCCCCAACTCCTTGTACCCTCAAACCACTGGATCCTCAACTCCCTGTATTCTCAACTCCCTGTATCCTTAACTCACTGTATCCTCAACACCCTGTATCCTCAACTCACTGTATCAACTCCCTGTATCCTCAACTCACTGTATCCTCAACACCCTGTATCCTCAACTCCCTGTATCCTTAACTCACTGTATCCTCAACTCCCTGTATCCTCAACTCACTGTTTCCTCAACTCACTGTATCCTCAACCCACTGTATCCTCAACTCCCTGTATCCTCAACTCACTGTATCCTCAACTCACTGTATCCTCAACTCTCTGTATCCACAACCCACTTTATCCTCAACTCTCTGCATCCTCTAGTCACTGTATCCTCAAGTCACTTGATCCTCAACTCCCTGCATCCTCAAGTCACTTTATCCTCAACTCCCTGTATCCTCAAGTCACTGTATCCTCAACTCACTGTATCCTTAACTCACTGTATCCTCAACTCCCTGTATCCTCAAACCACTGTATACACAACTCGCTGTACCCTCAACCCACTGTATCCTCAAACCACTGTATCCTCAATTCACTGTATCCTCAACCCAATGTATCCTCAACTCCCTGTATCCTCAGCCCACTGTATCCTCAACTGAATGTATCCTCAACTCCCTGTATCCTCAATACCCTGTATCCTCAACTCCCTGTATCCGCAACCCACTGTATCCTCAAACCAATGTATACACAACTCGCTGTATCCTCAACCCACTGTACCCTCAAACAACTGTATCCTCAATTCACTGTATCCTCAACCAACTGTATCTTCAACTCCCTGTATCCTCAACCCACTGTATCCTCAACTCCCTGCATCCGCAACCTACTGTATACTCAACCCTCTGGTTTCTCAACTCCCTGTAACCTCAACCCACTGTATCCGCAAATCACTGTATCCTCAACCCACTGTATCTGCAATTCCCTGTATCTGCAACACACTGTATCCTCAACCCACTGTATCCTCTTCTTACTGTATCCGCAAATCACTGTATCCTCAACCCACTGTATCTGCAATTCCCTGTATCTGCAACCCACAGTATCCTCAACCCACTGTATCCTCAACCCACTGTATCCTGTTCTCACTCTATCTGCAAATCACTGTATCCGCAACCCACTGTATCCTCAACTCACTGTATCCTCAATGCACTGTATCTGCAACCCACTGAAATGAAATGAAATGAAATTAGCTATTGTCACAACTAGGCTTCAATGAAGATACTGTGAAAAGACCCTTGTCGCCACATCCCAGCGCCTGTTCGGGGAGGCTGCTACGGGAACACACTGCCCGAACGGTCGCCGTAATGTAGCGACTGTATCCACTTTATCCACTGTATTTTCAACTCACTGTATCCTTAACCCTCTGTATCCTCAACTCACTGTATCCTCAACCAACTGTATCCTCAACTCGCAGTATCCACAACTCCCTGTACCTCAACTCCCTGTATCCTCAACCCACTGTATCCTCAACTCACTTGGTGTATCCTCAACTCGCTGTATCCTCAACTCCCTGTATCCTCAACCCACTGTATACTCAACCCACTGTATCCTCAACTTCCTGTATCCTCAACGCACTGTATCCTCAACTCCCTATATCCTCAACTCCCTCTATCCGCAACCCACTGTATCCTCAACCCACTGTATCAACTCACAGTATCCTCAACTCCCTGTATCCGCAACCCACTGTATACTCAACCCACTGTATATCAAATCTGTGTATCTTCAACCCACTGTATCCTCAACTCCCTGTATCCTCAACCCACTGTATACTCAACTCCCTCTATCCGCAACCCACTGTATCCTCAACCCACTGTATCAACTCACAGTATCCTCAACACACTGTATCCTCAACCCATTGTATCCTCAACCCACTGTATCCTCAACTCACTGTATTCTCAACCCACTGTATCCTCAACTCCCTGTATCCTCAACCCACTGTATCCTCAACTCCCTGAATCCTCAACCCACTGTATCCTCAACTCACTGTATCCTCTTCTCACTGTATCCTCAACTCCCTGTATCCTCAACTCCCTGTATCCTCAACTCACTGTATCCTCAACTCCCTGTATCTTCAACTCACTATATCCTCATCTCACTGTATCCTCAACCCACTGTATCCTCAACTCCCTGTATCCTCAACTCACTGTATCCTGAACTCTCTGTATCCGCAACCCACTGTATCATTAACTCACTGTAACCTCAGCCCACTGTATCCTCAACCTACTGTACCCTCAGCACACTTTATTTTCAACTCAATACATCCTCACCTCTCTGTGTCCTCAACTGACTCTAACCTCAACCCACTGTATCCTCAACTCACTGTATCCGCAAATCACTGTATCCGCAAACCATTGTATCCACAAGTCTCTGTATCCTCAACCCACTGTATCCTCAACTCACTGTATCTGCAACTCGCTGTATCAACTACCTGTAACCTCAACTCACTGTATCCTCAACTCCCTGTGTCCTCATCTCACTGTATCCACAACTCCCTGTATCCTCAACTCACTGTATCCTCAACTCCCTGTGTCCTCATCTCACTGTATCCACAACTCCCTGTATCCTCAACTCACTGTATCCTCAACTCACTGTATCCTCAACTCCCTGTATCCTCAACCCACTGTATCCTCAACTCATTGTATCCTCAATGCACTGTATCCGCAACCCAATGAAATGAAATGAAATGAAAATCGCTTATTGTCACAAGTAGGCTTCAATGAAGTTACTGTGAAAAGCCCCTTGTCGCCACATTCCGGCGCTTGTTCGGGGAGGCTGCTACGGGAACACACTCCCCAAACAGGCGCCGTAATGTAGCGACTGTATCCACTGAATCCACTGTATTTTCAACTCCCAGTATCCTCAAACCACTGTATCCTCAACTCACTGTATCCTCAATGAACTGTATCCTCAACTCACTGTATCCTCAACTCCCTGTATCCTCACTCCCTGTATCCACAACCCACTGTATACTCAACCCACTGTATCCTCAACTTCTTGTATCCTCAACCCACTGTATCCTCAACCCACTGTATCCTCAACCCACTGTACCCTCAACTCTCTGTATCCTCAACTCCCTGTATCCGCAACCCACTGTATACTCAACCCACTGTATCAACTCACTGTATCCTCAACTCCCTGTATCCGCAACCCACTGTATCCTCAACCCACTGCATCCTCAACTCCCTGTATCTTCAACCCACTATATACTCAACTCCCTGTATCCTCAACCTACTGTATCCTCAACCAATTGTATCCTCAATTCCCTGTATCCTCAACCCACTGTAACCTCAACCCACTGTATCCTCAACTCCCTGTATCCTCAACTCCCTGTATCCTCAACTCACTGTATCCTCAACTCACTGTATCCTCAACCCACTGTATCCTCAACTCACTGAATACTCGACCCACTTTATCCTCAAACCACTGTATCCGCAACACACTGTATTCTCAACCCACTGTTTCCTCAACCCACTGTATTCTCTTCTCACTGTATCCTCAACCCACTGTATCCTCAACCCACTGTATCCTCAGCCCACTGTATCCTCTTCTCACTGTATCCTCACCTCACTTTTTCCTCAACTCACTCTATCCTCTTCTCACTGTATCTGCAAATCACTGTATCCTCAACCCACTGTATCCTCAACTTACTGTGTCCTCAACCCACTGTATCCTCAACTTCCTGTATCCTCAACTACATGTATACTCGACCCACTGTATCCTCAACTCACTGTTTCCGCAAATGACTGTATCCGCAACCCATTGTATCCACAAGTCTCTGTATCCTCAACCCACTGTATCCTCAACCCACTGTATACGCAACACACTGTATCCTCAACTCCCTGTATCCTCAACCCACTGTATCCTCAACCCACTGTATCCTCAACCCACTGTATCCTCAACTCCCTGTATCCTCAACTCACTGTATCCTCTTCTCACTGTATCCTCAACCCACTGTATCCTCTTCTCACTGTATCCTCACCTCAGTTTATCCTCAACTCACTGTATCCTCTTCTCACTGTATCTGCTAATCACTGTATCCTCAACCCACTGAATCCTCAACTTCCTGTATCCGCAACCCACTGTATCCTCAACCACCTGTATCCTCAACTCCCCGTCTCCTCAACACACTGTATCAACTCCCTGTATCCTCAACTACCTGTATCCTCAACTCACTGTATCCTCAACTCCCTGTATCCTCAACTCACTGTTTCCTCAGCTCACTGTATCCTCAACCCACTGTATCCTCAACCCACTGTATCCGCAACCCACTTTATCCTCAACTCCCTTTATCCTCAGCTCCCTGTATCCTCAACTCACTGTACCCTCAACTCCCTGTATCCTCACCTCACTGTATCCTCAAATCACTGTATCCTCAACCCACTGTATCCTTGAGATACCCTCAATTACGACACAGGACAGAAGATTGGTAATTCAAAGGCTTTAATCAACAGAGAACTGAACAGCAGCTGAGAAATGTGCTCACCACATGCTGCCGAGTGAGCCTCACCTTATATACTCTTTCCTGGGGGCGGAGCCGGAGGCGGAGTCCTCCAGAGTTCCAAGCCCGGTCTTAAAGGGCCAATGTATTAAAGGTAAGGTACAGTTACAGCAGCTACTGATACCATTCATCACAATCCTCAACACCCTGTATCCTCAACTCCTTATATTCTCAACCCACTGTATCCGCAATTCCCTGTATCCTCAACTCCCTGTATCCTCAACTCACTGTATCCTCAAACCACTGTATCCTCAACTCTCTGTATCCTCAAACCACTGTATCCTCAACTCCCTGTATCCTCAACCCACTGTATCCTCAACCCACTGTATCCTCAACACCCTGTATCCTCAACTCATTGTATCCTCAGCTCCCTGTATCCTCAACCCACTGTATCCTCAAACCACTGTATCCTCAACTCCCTGTATCCTCAACCCACTGTATCCTCAACCCACTGTATCCTCAACACCCTATATCCTCAACTCATTGTATCCTCAGCTCCCTGTATCCTCAACTCACTGTATGCTCAACCCACTGTATCCTCAACTCACTGTATCCACAACTCACTGTATCCACAACTCACTTTATCTGCAATGCACTGTATCCACAACTCACTGTATCTGCAAAACACTGCATCTGCAAATCACTGCATACGCAACTCACGGTATCCACAACTCACAGTTTTGGCAACTCACTGTCACCATAACTCACTGTACCTGCATCCACTGTATTCACAACTCACTGCTTCAGCAATTAACTGTACCTGTAACTCACTGTATCCATAACTCACTGTGCCACAACCCAATGCATCCTGCAACTCACTGCATCCTGCAACTCACTGCACCCCACTGGCCACTGCTCACTGCATCCTACAATTCACTGCACCTGCAACTCACTGCAACCCTCAACTCACTGCATCTGCTACTCACTGCATCCACAACTCACTGTATCCGCAACTCACTGCATCCACAACTCACTGCATCCGCAACTCACTGCATCTGCAACTCACTGTGTCTGCTACTCTCTGCATCTGGAACTCACTGTATCCACAACTCACTGTGTCCACAACTCACTGCATCCGCAACTCACTGCAACCTGCAACTCACTGCATCCACAACTCACTGCATCCGCAACTCACTGTATCCACAACTCACTGCAACCTGCAACTCACTGCATCCACAACTCACTGCATCCGCAACTCACTGTGTCCACAACTCACTGCATCCGCAACTCACTGCAACCTGCAACTCACTGCATCCACAACTCACTGCATCCGCAACTCACTGTATCCACAACTCACTGCAACCTGCAACTCACTGCATCCACAACTCACTGCATCCGCAACTCACTGTATCCACAACTCACTGCGTCCAAAACTCACTGCATCCACAACTCACTGCATCTGCAACTCACTGTATCCACAACTCACTGCATCTGCAACTCACTGTATCCACAACTCACTGCATCTGCAACTCACTGTATCCACAACTCACTGCATCTGCAACTCACTGCAACCTGCAACTCACTGTATCCACAACTCACTGCATCTGCAACTCACTGTATCCACAACTCACTGCATCTGCAACTCACTGTATCCACAACTCACTGCATCTGCAACTCACAGTATCCACAACTCACTGCATCTGCAACTCACTGCAACCTGCAACTCACTTCACCAATAACTCACTGTACCTGGAACTTACTGCATCCTGCAGCTCACTACACCCACAACTCACTGCATCCAAAACTCTCTGCATCCCACAACTAACTGCATTCCACAACTCACTGCATCCTGCAACTCACTGCATCCCACAACTAACTGCATTCCACAACTTTTTTGTTTTTTTTAAATATAAATTTAGTGTACCCAATCATTTTTCAAATTAAGGGGCAATTTAGAGTGGCCAATCCACCTAGCTTGCACATTTTTGGGTTGTGGGGGCAAAACCCACGCAAACACGGGGAGAATGTGCAAACTTTCAGTGGACAGTGACCCAGAGCCGGGATCGAACCTGGGACCTCAGCACCGTGAAGCCGCAGTGCTAACCCACTGCGCCACCATGCTGCCCTGCATTCCACAACTAACTGCATTCCACAACTCACTGTATCCTGCAACTCACTGCATCCCACAACTAACTGCATCCTGCAACTCACTGCATCCCACAACTAACTGCATTCACAACTCACTGTATCCTGCAACCCACTGCGTTCCGTAACTCTCTGCATCTGCAATTCACTACAGCCCGCAACTCACTTCACCCTGCAACTGACTGCATCTGCAACTGACTGCATCCCACAACTCACCGCATCACACAACGTATTGCATCTGCAACTCACTGCACCTGACAGCTCACTGCATCCCACAACTCACTGCATCCTGCAACTCACTGCATCCATAACTTACTGCATCCATCAACCTACTCCATCCCACAACTCACTGCATCTGCAACTCACTGCATCCTGCAACTAACTGCATTCCAACTAACTGTATCGCACAGCCCACTGCATTCCACAACTCACTGCACCTGCAATTCACTGAAACCCACAACTGACTGTATCTGCAACTCATTGCATCTGCAACTAACTGCAAGCCACACTCACCGCATCCCACAAAGTATTGCATCTGCAACTCACTGCACCCGACAGCTCACTGTATCCCACAACTCACTGCATCCGGCAACTCACTGCATCCTGCAACTCATTGCACCCCACAATTCACTGCATCCTGCAACTCAATGCATCCACAACTCAGTGCATCCACAACTCACTGAATCTGCAACTCACTGCAACCACCATTCTGCAGCTCACTGCATCTGGAACTCACTGTATTCCTCTAACTCACTGCATCCAAAACTCTCTGCATCTCACAAATCATTGCATTCCACAACTCACTGCATGCATAACTCACTGAATCCCACAACTCACTGCATCCCACAACTAACTGCATCCACAACTCATTGTATCCCGCAACCCACTGCGCTCCACAATTCACTGCCCCTGCAATTCACTAAAACCCGCAACTCACTGCACCCCCACTCATTGCATCCCACAACTCACTGCATCTTCAACTCACTGCAACCCGCAACTCACTTCACCCTGCAACTCACTGCACCTACAAGTCCTTGTATCTGCAACTGACTGCACCCAACAGCTCACTGCATCCCACAACTCACTGCATCCCACAACTCACTGCATCCCACACAACTTATTGCATCTACAACTCACTGCATCCTGCAACTCACTGCATACGCAACTCACTGCATCCTGCAACTCACTGCATCTGCAACTCATTGCACCCAGAATTCACTGCATCCTGCAACTCAATGCATTTGCAACTCAATGCATCCATAACTCACTGCATCCGCAACTCACTGCATCTGCAACTCACTGCATCTGCAACTCATTGCACCCAGAATTCACTGCATCCTGCAACTCAATGCATATGCAACTCACTGCATCCGCAACTCACTGCATCCTAAAACTCACTGCATCTGCAACTCATTGCACCCACAATTCACTTCATCCTGCAACTCAATGCATCCACAACTCACTGCATCCGCAACTCACTGCATCTGCAACTCATTGCACCCAGAATTCACTGCATCCTGCAACTCAATGCATATGCAACTCAATGCATCCACAACTCACTGCATCTGCAACTCACTGCAACCTCAACTCATTGCACCCGGAATTCACTGCATCCTGCAACTCAATGCATTTGCAACTCAATGCATCCACAACTCACTGCATCCGCAACTCACTGCATCTGCAACTCACTGTATCCCACAACTCACTGCATTCATAACTAACTGCATTCGCAACTCACTGTATCCCGCAATCCACTGCGTTCCACAACTCACTGCATCTGGAACTTACTGCAACCCTCAACTCACTGCATCCGCAACTCACTGTATCCCAGAACTCACTGCATCCCACAACTAACTGCACCTGCAATTCACTACAACCTGCAACTCAATGCACCTGCAACTCATTGTATCTACAACTGACTGCAACCCGCAACTCACTTCACTCTGCAACTCACTGCATCTGCAACTCATTGTATCTGCGACTGACTGCATCCCACAACTCACTGCATCCCACAACTTATTGCATCTGCAACTCACTGCACCCCACTGCTCACTGCACCCTGCAACTCACTGCATTCCACAACTCGATTCATCCCCTTTGGGCAGGGGCAGCCACACTAGCAGGTTATGCTGGTGAATGGAAGTGAGGTGATGGGGTAGAAGGCCACGTGGGGTGGCTGGGGGGAGGGGGGAAAGGGGAAATGGGGAGGAAGAAGGGGAAGGGGAAAAGTGTGGAGGGGGGTTCTGCAACGTGGCGGGGATAAGAGATGGCATGGGCAAGGGCGAAGAAAAGGGCCATCTGGTATGGGCTAGGTACAGAGTGGAATTAAAGGGGCAGGAGTTAAGTGGGGCAGATGACGGACGGTAGAGGGGATTGGAGGCACAAGCCTCCGGTAAGGTTGGTAACGCGGAACGTCCGGGGACTGAATGGGCCGGTTAAAAGGTTGCGGGTGTTCGCGCACCTCAGGAGCTTGAAAGCGGGGTGGTCTTTTTGCAGGAGACACACCTCCATGTGAAGGACCAGGTTAGATTAAGGAAGGTATGGGTCGGGCAGGTTTGTCACTCGGGGTTTGATTTGAAATCGAAGGTTGTGGCGATTTTAATGAGCAAAAAAATGGGATTTATGAGTGCGAAGGAGGTGATGGATCCAGGTGGGAGATATGTGATTGTGAGTGGGGTATTGGAAGGGGCACTGGTAGTGTTGGTAAATGCCCCAAATTGGGATGATGTGGGTTTTATGAGGGGTTGCTGGCAGCAATCCCAGATTTGGCCACTTACCAGTTGATCATGGGAGGAGATTTTAACTGTGTCCTGGAGCCGGTGAAGTGAGTTGCGGGTTGCAGTGAGTTGAAGATTCAGTGAGTTGTGGGATGCAGTGAGTTGCAGGTGCAGTGAATTGTGGAGCCGGTGCAAACAGGCTTCATGAAGGGCAGGCAGCTCGTGAGTAATATAAGACGGCTCTTGAATGTAGTGATGAATCCGTTGAGAGCTCTGGTACCGGATGTGGTGGTGTCAATGGACGTGGAGAAAGCATTTGACCGGGTGGCGTGGCGGTACTTGTTCAAAGTTTTGGGTAGTGATGAGACCATCAATTCACGCGACACGTGGTTAGAAGTGAACAGTGGTTTTAATCGTCTTACAACAGAGCCTACCTGTGACACGATGAACTCCAGATGAACTGCAGGCAGGCTCTCAGCATCAACCGTTATACTTCCGGTTAGGAAGGAGGAGCCGTGGGTGGAGCCAAGGGTGGAGCCCAGTACAAACTCCCGTACACTCCCAGTGCATCTCCCTCTAGTGGCAGAGCAGCGTAACTGCTCGTGTGCCGAGCTTACAGAGACATAGTAATACAGTGTGAATTACGCTACTGTGATTCACCACATTCACCCCCTATAAAAAAATCAAGTCCGGCGGGGGTGGTGGCTTACAGATTGAGTCTGTCCGGTGGCCGAGTTGTCCGCTGTGATCGGCGGAGCACCGGGGTTGCAGCCCCTTCTTGTGGCTGCATGAGCACCGTCGGTTGGTGTACGATGACGGACTCCGGGGGCGATTCCGCCCAAGCTTCGTACCCGTCTGGTTCGACTGGGGACTGGGGGCGGGGAGCTAGCTGGCGCGGGCGCGCAAAAAAAATGTAGTGAACTGGTAGGTGCGGGGGCGTGGGGGGCGAGTTGGGTGGGATGTAGTGTGAGGGGTACCTCGGCGGTGGTAGTGGGGTGGTTGGATCCTGCAGGTACTCCAGGATCCCGGAGGGATACAGTGTCCTGATGGCCATCAGGGAACTCTACGAAGGCGTACTGGGGGTTCGAATGCAGTAGGAGCACTTTCTCTACGAGTGGGACAGTTTTGTATGCCCTGACATGCTTCCGGAGGAGTACTGGGCCCGGTGTCTTCAACCATGCCGGGAGCGAAACCCACGTGGTAGTGCCCCTGGAAAAAATAAAGAGCCGCTCGTGAGGGGTCTATTGGGTAGCGGTACATAAGAGGGACCTAATAGCGTGGAGCGCGTTTGGGAGGACCTCTTGCCAATGGGAGATTGGGAGATTCCTGGACCGGAAGGTCAGTAGGACGGTCTTCCAGACCGTTGCATTCTCCCTCTCCACCTGCCCGTTCCCCCTGGGGTTATAGCTGGTAGTCCTGCTCGTGGTTAGAAGTGAACAGTAGTTTTAATCATCTTACAACAGAGCCTGCCTGTGACACGATGAACTCCAGATGAACTGCAGGCAGGCTCTCAGCATCAACCTATAGACTTCCGGTTAGGGCGGAGGAGCCGTGGGTGGAGCCAAGGGTGGAGCCCAGTATGAACTCCCGTACACTCCCAGTGTATCTCCCCCCAGTGGCTCACAGAGACATAGTAATACAGTGAGAATTACGCTACTGTGATTCACCACAGGTAGGTTTGGGTTTGGGCCGAGATTTGTGGCATGGGTGCGGTTGGTGTATGTGGCGCCAAGAGTGAGGGTGAGGACGAATGATATGAGCTCACGAAGCTTTGAATTACATAGAGGTACGAGGCAGGGGTGCCCGCTATCGCCGCTGCTGTTTGCGCTGGCCATAGAGCCATTGGCGATGGCTCTCAGGGGGTCGGCAGTGTGGCAGGGGATAATGAGGGGACAGAGGGAGCATTGGGTGTCGCTCTATGCTGATGACCTCTTGCTGTATGTTTTGGATCCGTTGGATCCGAAGATTTAGGGACTTGGGGATTCAGGTAGCGAGGGAATGGACGGGGCTCCATAAGTGGAACTTAACGAAGCTGGTGGAGGAGGCCAGGGAGGATCTTAAGGGGTGGCATACACTGCACTTAACGTTGGCAGGGAGGGTCCAAGTGGTGAAAATGAATATTCTGCCGAGGTTCTTGTTTATCTTTCAGGCTCTCCCGATTTTATATGGAAAGATACACTTTTTTCGGAAAGTGGACACAATCATCCCTGACTTTGTATGGGCGGGGAAGGTGCCGAGTGTGGGGAGGCCCCTGCTACAGAGGCAGAGGCAGCAGGGGGTGGTTGGCGTTGCCAAACTTGCTTCATTATTATTGGGCGACGAATGTGGACAATGTGCGGCGGTGGTGGGAAGGAGAAGGGGTAGAGTGGGTGAGGATGGAGGAGGAATCTTGTGAGGGGTCTAGTTTGAAGGCTATGGTGTCAGCAGCATTGCCAATGGCTCCGAGTAGGTATTCTGGGAGCCCAGTGGTGCAGTCCACGGTGAAGATATGGAATCAGCTGAGGAGGCATTTTAGGGTGGAATGGATGTCGGTGCTAACGCCGCTGTGCGAGAATCATGGGTTTGAGCCGGGGGGATGGATAGTGTGTACAGGAGGTAGAGGGAAGTGGGGCTGGTCAAGGTGAGGGATTTGTATTTGGAGGAAGGGTTCGCCAGTCTGGAGGAGCTAAGGGAGAGGGTAGAGCTGCCGAGGGGTAGTGAGTTCAGGTATCTACAGGTTAGGGACTTTGCACGAAAGGTCTGGAAGGGGTTCCCTAGATTGCCGGGATATACCCCGCTGGAGCGACTGCTGCTTCCGGATGTGGAAGGGGAGGGAAGAATTGGGGATATATATAAGTGGCTGGGGAGCAGGGAGGCGAGCAGGTGGTGAAGATCAAGGAGAAATGAGAAGCGAAGTTGGGAATGGAGATCAATTGGAGAATATGGAGTGTGGCACTGCGAAGAGTAAACGGGACCTCCTCTTGTGCAAGGATGAGCCTGATACAGTTTAAGGTGGTGCACAGGGTGCATATGACTCGGGCGAGAATGAGTGGGTTCTTTCAAGGGGTAGCAGGTGAGTGTGAGAGGTGAGGGCGGGGGCCAGCGAATCATGCGCACATGTTTTGGGGTGGTGAAAAATTGGGAAGATTCTGGGCGGGAGTGTTTGCGGTCTTAGCCAGGATAGTGGAGGAGGGAGTGGACCCGGACCCTTTGGTGGCGATATTTGGGATTTCAGAGAAGCCGGAGCTCATGGAGAGGAGGAAGGCCGATGTCATGGCCTTCGCCTCTCTGATTGCACGGCGATGAATTTTGCTGGAGTGGCGGTCGGCATCGCCACTGGGGGTAGCAGCTTGGTTGGGTGACCTGTACGACTTCCTGTGGTTAGCGAAGATAAAGTATGAGTTAAGTGGCACAGCAGGGGAGTTTGAGAAAAGGTGGGGGATGTTTGTGACCGTGTTTGAGGAGCTGTTTGTCGCAGGGGGTGGGGGCGTGGGTGATGGCGGGGGCGGGGGGAGTGAAAAAGGAGGAAAATCTGTACAAACTGTATTGTTGATTGTTGGGAAGAATGTTTCCCGGGGTGTTTATTTGCTGCAACCTACTTTGATACAAGTTTGAATAAAATGCGTTTAAAAAACTTAATTCATCCTGCAATTCACTGTATCACGCTCCTAACTGTATCCCACAGGTCACAGCGTTTAAATTGGACAGTCCGAAACGTGACTAGGAGAAACACATTTTGTCTTTGATTTTGAAGGTGAGTGAAAACAAGGCACTGTTGGAAAAGATCAGGGGGAGTTCTAAAACCAGAGATACAAACCTATCAACAGAAGAACAGAGAGAAGATATAATAAAGTTACTGAAAGAATACAGGCTGAATTGTAGGGATACACCAGGGGGCACTCTATCAACTAATAATGATGTAGACATAAGGAGCTCAGAACTTATGAACTCGGGACTTCCGGTGCCGGTGATGTGCTGAGCCCACGTCCATCAGGTGCCTCTCCTCCTAACCAGAACCAAATAGGTACTTGTGGGCAAATTTTGCCCGAAAAACCGAAGGTAACTCAACCTCAACGGAGGAAAAAAAACGACAGCAAATGGGACATCGAGGGGTCAAAAGGTTGGCAGAAGTGGCTGAAGGGGCCACGGACGGCAAGCGGACGAACCGATGGATCCACAACACGAGGGGGCCCCAACCACCCAAGAGAGAGGGAGGCCATCGACCCGAACATCAGCCTCCCCCTCGCCACCTGGAGATGGACGGAAGACCTTCTTCAAGAAGGTAGTCACACCTCAGGTAAAAGAAGAAGGTAGATGGGTTACCGTCAGGGGAGGGAGAGGGAACCGACAGGCACTGCAGGGATCCCCTGTGGTCGTTCCCATCTATAACAAGTATACCGTTTTGGATACTGTTGCGGGGGACGACTTGCCAGGGGTAAGCAATAGGGCACAGGTCTCTGGCACAGAGTCTGTCCCTGTTGCTCAGAACGGAAGGGAGAAGAGGAACAGAGCACTTGTCATTGGGGACTCCATAGTTAGAGGAACAGACAGGAGGTTCTGTGGGAACGAAAGAGACTCACGGTTGGTGTGTTGTCTCCCAGGTGCCAGGGTTCGTGATGTCTCTGATCGTGTTTTTGGGATCCTTAAGGGGGAGGGGGAGCAGCCCCAAATCGTGGTCCACATAGGTACCAACGACAGGTAGGAAGGGAAGTGGGGATTTGAGACAGAAATTCAGGGAGCTAGGGTGGAAGCTGAGAGCTAGAACAAACAGAATTGTTATCTCTGGGTTGTTACCCGTGCCACGTGCTAGCAAAGTGAGAAATAAGGAGAGAGAGGAGTTGAACACGTGGCTACAGGGATGGTGCAGGAGGGAGGGTTTTGGTTTCCTGGATAATTGGGGCTCATCCTGGGGTAGGTGGGACCTCTACAAACAGGATGGTCTTCACCTGAACCAGAGGGGTACCAATATCCTGGGGGGGAGATTTGCTAGTGCTCTTCGGGGGGGTTTAAACTAATTCAGCAGGGGGATGGGAACCTAAATTGTAGTCCCAGTGTACAGGATGTTGAGAGTAGTGAGGTCAGGGATAGGGTTAAAAGTTCGAAAGAGGGCACCGGCAAGCAAGACGCTGGTTTGAAGTGTGTCTACTTCAACGCCAGGAGCATCCGGAATAAGGTGGGTGAGCTTGCACCATGGGTTGGTACCTGGGATCTCGATGTTGTGGCGATTTCGGAGACATGGGTAGAGCAGGGACAGGAATGGTTGTTGCAGGTTCCAGGATTTAGATGTTTCTGTAAGAACAGAGAAGATGGTAAAAGAGGGGGGGGTGTGGCATTGTTAATCAAGGAAAGTATTACAGCGGTAGAAAGGACGTTTGAGGACTCGTCTACTGAGGTTGTATGGGCCGAGGTTAGGAACAGGAGAGGAGAGGTCACCCTGTTGAGAGTTGTCTATAGACCTCCGAATAGTTCCAGAGATGTAGAGGAAAGGATTGCAAAGATGATTCTCGACAGGAGCGAGAGTAACAGGGTAGTTGTTATGGGGGACTTTAACTTTCCAAATATTGACTGGAAATACTATAGTTCGAATATTATAGATGGGTCAGTTTTTGTGCAGTGTGTGCAGGAGTGTTTTCTGACACAGTATGTAGACAGGCCAACAAGGGGCGAGGCCACATTGGATTTGGTACTGGGTAATGAACCCGGCCAGGCGTTAGATTTAGATGTAGGTGAGCACTTCGGTGATAGTGATCACAATTCGGTTATGTTTACTTTAGCAATGGGCAGGGATAGGTATATACCGCAAGGCAAGAATTATAGCTGGGGGAAAGGCAATTATGATGCTATTCGGCAAGATTTAGGATGTATAGGATGGGGAAGGAAACTGCAGGGGATGGGTACAATCGAAATGTGGAGCTTTTTCAAGGAACAGCTACTGCGTGTCCTTGATAAGTATGTACCTGTCAGGCAGGGAGGAAGTTGTCGAGCAAGGGAACCATGGTTTACTAAGGAAGTTGAAGCACTTGTCAAGAGGAAGAAGAAGGCTTATGTTAGGATGAGACATGAAGGCTCAGTTAGGGCACTTGAGAGTTACAAGTTAGCCAGGAAGGACCTAAAGGAAGCCAATCAAGGATAGTAGTGGAAAGTTGTGTGTGGAATCAGAGGAGATAGGGGAAGCGTTAAATGGATATTTTTCATCAGTGTTTACACTGGAGAAAGACAATGTTGTCGAGGAGAATACTCAGGTTCAGTCGACCAGGCTAGATGGAATTGAGGTTCACAAGGAGGATGTGTTAGCAATTTTGGAAAATGTAAAAATAGATAAGTCCCCTGGGCCAGATGGGATTTATCCTAGGATTCTCTGGGAAGCCAGGGAGGAGATTGCAGAGTCTCCTTGATCTTTATGTCATCTTTGTCGACAGGAATAGTGCCAGAAGACTGGAGGACAGCAAATGTTGTCCCCTTGTTCAAGAAGGGGAGTAGAGAAACCCTGGTAATTATAGACCTATGAGCCTTACTTCAGTTGTGGGTAAAATGTTGGAAAAGACGGGTAGGAGGCCGGCGGCGGCCAAGGTACTGAGAGGGTTTATGGACCAGATGGGTGGGGTGGATCCATGGAGGTTTGTAAGGCCGAGGGCACGCGAGTACTCTTTCTTCTCCCACGTACATAGGGTCTACTCTCGGATAGATTTCTTCGTGGTGAGTAGGGGACTGATTCCGAGAGTGGAGGAGGCCGAGTATTCGGCCATTGCAATCTCCGACCACGCTCCGCATTGGATAGAGTTGGAGATGGGAGAGGTGCGAGACCAACGTCCGTTGTGGCGGTTGGATGTGGGGTTGTTGGCGGAGGAGGAGGTGTGTAGGAGGGTCCGGGCAAGTATTGAGGGGTACCTTGAGGTGAATGATACAGGGGAGGTTCAGGTGGGGATGGTCTGGGAAGCCCTGAAGGCAGTAATTCATGGGGAGCTGATATCCATCCGGGCACACAGGGAGAGGAGCGAGAGGAGTGAGAGGGATAGACTGGTGGGAAAGATGCTGGAGGTGGACAGGAGGTATGCAGAGGCACCAGAGGAGGGACTGTTGGGGGAGAGGCGCAGCCTGCAGGCTAAATTTGATTTGCTGACCACTAGAAAGGCGGAGGCACAGTGGAGGAAGGCACAAGGGGCAGTGTACAAACATGGTGAAAAGGCGAGTAGGATGCTGGCTCATCAGCTGCGTAAGCGGGATGCGGCTAAGGAGATTGCTGGAGTGAGAGATAAGAGTGGGAATGTGGTGCGGAAGGGGGTAGAGGTGAATGAGGTCTTCAAGGATTTTTACGGGGAACTGTACCGGTCGGAGCCAATGGGGGAGAGGAGGGGAATGGAGAGGTTCCTTGACGGGCTTTCTTTCCCGAAGGTGCAGGAGGAGAAGGTGGAGGGGTTGGGTGCGCCGATTGAGCTGGAGGAGCTAGTTAAGGGGATCGGGCAGATGCAGTCAGGGAAGGCACCGGGGCCGGATGGGTTCCCGGTGGAATTTTATAAAAAGTTTGTGGATCTAGTGGGCCCCTTGCTGGTGCGAACACTCAATGAAGCGTGGGAGGGGGGGACTTTGCCCCCGACGATGTCACGGGCGCTGATCTCGTTAATTTTAAAGAAGGACAAGGACCCCCAGCAGTGTGGTTCATACAGGCCCATATCTCTCCTCAACGTGGACGCTAAGGTGCTGGCAAAAATCCTGGCCACCAGGATAGAGGACTGTGTGCCAGGGGTTGTGCACGAGGACCAGACAGGTTTTGTGAAGGGAAGGCAGCTGAACACGAATGTGCGGAGATTGCTGAATGTCATTATGATGCCGGCGATTGAGGGGGAGGCAGAGATAGTGGTGGCACTGGATGCGGAGAAGGCCTTCGATAGAGTGGAGTGGGGGTACCTATGGGAGGTGTTGGAGAGGATTGGATTTGGTGAAGGGTTCATTAGATGGGTAAGGCTGTTATATGAGGCCCCGATGGCGTGCGTGGCTACGAATAGGAGGAGGTCGGAGTACTTCCGGCTTTACCGAGGGACCAGGCAGGGTTGCCCCTTGTCCCCCTTGTTGTTTGCACTGGCAATCGAGCCGCTGGCGATGGCATTGAGAGATTCAGAGAGGTGGAGAGGCTTGGTGCGAGGTGGAGAGGAACATAGGGTGTCGTTGTATGCCGATGACCTGTTACTGTATGTGGCGGACCCGGTGGGAGGGATGCCGGGAGTGATGGAGTCACTAGCCGAGTTTGGGACCTTCTCAGGTTATAAATTAAACTTAGGCAAGAGCGAGGTGTTTGTGGTGCACCCTGGAGACCAGGAGGAAGGAATTGGTAGGCTCCCGCTTAGGCGGGCAGGGGAGAGCTTTAGGTACCTGGGGGTGCAAGTGGCCAGGGACTGGGGGACTCTCCACAAGCATAACTTTACCAGGCTGGTAGATCAGATGGAGGAGGAGTTCAGGAGGTGGGACATGCTGCCATTGTCGTTGGCGGGGAGGGTGCAGTCCGTCAAAATGACAGTGCTTCCGAGGTTCTTGTTCCTTTTTCAGTGCCTGCCCATATTTATCCCCAGGGCCTTCTTTAGGAGAGTGACTAGCAGTATTCTGAGTTTTGTGTGGGCACATGGGACTCCGAGAGTGAGGAGGGTGTTCCTGGAGCGAGGAAGGGATGGAGGTGGGCTGGCACTGCCCAACCTTCTGGGGTACTATTGGGCAGCCAATGTGTCAATGGTGCGTAAATGGGTGATGGAGGGGGGAGGGGCGGCGTGGAAAAGAATGGAGATGGCGTCATGTAGAGGTACGAGCCTGGATGCCATGGTAACGGCACCGTTGCCGCTCTCCCCTAAGAGGTTTACCACGAGACCGGTGGTGGCGGCGACCCTAAGAATCTGGGAACAATGGAGACGGCATCGGGGGGAAACAGGGGCCTCGATGGAGGCTCCACTGGGTGGCAACCATCGGTTCATCCCGGGGAACATGGATGGGGGATTCAGGGGGTGGCAAAGGGCGGGCATCAGCAAATTGAGGGACCTGTTTATTGGCGGGAGGTTTGCGGGCCTGGGGGAACTGGAAGATAAATTTGGCCTTCCCCAGGGGAACATGTTCAGATACCTGCAGGTAAAGGCGTTTGCTAGGCGACAGGTAGAGGGATTCCCTTTGCTGCCCTCGCAGGGGGCGATGGACAGAGTGCTTTCGGGGGTGTGGGTAGGAGAGGGGAAGGTGTCTGACATCTATAAGGTAATGCAGGAGGTGGAGGAGTCGTCAGTGGAGGAGCTGAAGGCTAAATGGGAGGAGGAACTCGGGGAGCAGATAGAGGACGGGACTTGGGCGGATGCCTTGGACAGAGTCAACTCTTCCTCCTCATGTGCGAGGCTTAGTCTCATCCAATTTAAGGTGCTGCACCGGGCCCACCTGTCCGGGACTAGGATGGGTAGGTTCTTCGGGGGTGAGGACAGGT